>NC_090940.1:557165423-557468453 GCF_040938575.1 Ambystoma mexicanum
TCTATTTCGACACTATGATGCTCCTAAAACCAAGGACAGATGTTTAGCAAAATGGGGTTTAGTTATAAAGCAGCACAATCTTATAAATATGAAAAGTATTACAAGGGACATTTACACCTAAAACACCAATCCGTCCATTTAGTTACCTGTTCGCTACCCCAAGGGCTACAGCTAAATCCGGAACCGTGACTCACCTGAGGCGGCCTGTGCATGAATAGAGTCAGAATTGCATTTGGGAGCAATGTACGAGTCGTTCTGAGTCGATTATTCTTTGTGTACTTGGATTGGTCGTACATATTCGGGGTAAAGTGCAGGCTGCAGATGCGGAATCCATCCCCTCTCGAGTCCAGAAAGACTTTTTGGACTCTACTTTCAAGCTCTGCTGGTGCAAATCTGCAATATCTGACCCATTCTCTTATTCAATCTATATTCTTCAGGAATGCATGCATTGTAGTGCCTTCAGATTTGTCATGGGTCTTAGAAAGGCAACCAAAAACAATACATGAAGGCATTGTTGGAAATTCTGCAAAAAAACATTATTCGAAAATTACTTTGCATAAAAACGTGAGAAAGAAGGAATTATACCATACATTTCTTCTATAAAAGCTATGTTTTGGTCACCGCAGCAAAACCAGTGTAGCGTGGCCGGCTGCATTATAATTTATTGATCTGACGAAAATCAGAACATGTTACTCATCACTTGAATGTACTATCGTGCATCAAAAGGAAACATGCTTATAGACACGGTCTGCGAAGGATGCAATTCGATCCCAATTGACACTGATGACAGTTGATATATATCGATAACATAACAAATTCAAATCAAGCCAATGGCAATGAGATACATGAACATAACACTATTGGGTACGTTTGTTCAAAATAGATAGAAATTTAGAGATCAAGGAGATATGATTAGGTGACCTGCCCTTACATTGTCCAACAAACAGTTAGATTCTGCAAGCAGGGTAGTGAGTGGCAGGAGAGTAGGTAGTTAGTGGCAGGAGAACAGGGATATGTTCACAGGTAGCACAATAATGATCTGACTCGCAGTGGTCACAGACGTTCTCAGGTAGCATGACGACAAGCAGACTCGCAGTGGTCACAGCACGTTCACGAGTTGATTTGCAGTGCACAAAGACGTTCTCATGATAAATATCAAGTGGTTTATAAAGAATTAGAAAAGTGGGTGTGTATGTGAATGAATGACGTGTATATGGCGTGGTCGTAGGTGGATAGCAGGTGCGCAGCCTGCTTCAAGGGGATCCTGCCTGGAGACACTGGGTCTGGGGAGGCCATGTGTACAATGGCCCCCGTGCAGAAGATACCTTCGAAGTGTACATGGTGTTTGGCACCTTGGCCATTCACACCCCTGACAGCATCCCCTGGCAGCGCGCATCCACTTGTGCGAACTGACTTTCATAATGAAGGGGGATGGATGGGACTGAGGCGTGCAGACAAGGCCCGGGAAAAACTGCTGAATGGAGACACACTTATGTGTATTGTAGGGGCGTGGCTTGCTTCGGGGGAACATGTATGGAGACACTGGGTCTGGGAGGCCATGTGTACAATGGCCCCTGTGTGGAAAATACCTTTGAAGTGTACATGATGTTTGGCACCTTGGCCGTTCCCTCCCCTGACAGCACCCCTTGGCAGCGCACATCCACTGGTCCGAACTGACTTTGATAATGAAGGGGAATGGATGGGATTGAGGTGTACAGACAAGGCCCGGGATAAACTGCTGAATGGAGGCACACTTGATTCACTGAAAAACTGAAACAGCCATTGAGAATAGTTTTGTTGTGTTTTATTTTGTTTCATATTTTGATGGCACAAATGTACTACACATTGTAAAGTTCTGGTTGCAGCACAGTGAGGGAAAATCCCCTGTACTGACCGCTGTCATTGGGGAAAGTTTCTCTAATGGCACCAACGACACAGGCGGGTATTACTGGTCGAACGCGGTGTCCAAGCCTCCCATGAAGCCACCATGTAAACGAACGATAGGCCACCAGCCTGTACCACCTGTGAAAGAGAAAGATACAAACTGTTTTTAAATGAACAAGATAAGTGTATTAAACCTTAGTTGCCAATGACAATTCTTGTAACTAATGGCATTGTTGCCAGTACAAATGCTACCTAGACACTGTACAATATTGAACGACTATTATACGACTATTACTATAGAATTGCAACAGTACATTCATTTGGCATTGATAGATCAAAGTTACGACAATACAGGAGACAATCATGAAATGGTAGTGGCCTAAGTGACATCACAACTAAAGTGCACTTACTCGTTGCTTGGATTGCGAGGGTGAACTGTTGCGCGAAGTTCGTGCATAAGTACCATCATAATCCTCAACACGACCGTGTGAGGTAGGGTGCCCTGAAGTCTGTCAGCTCGGTAACGCATTGCGGGCGTGTCTCATCATCCATTATGTAGGACAAATATCCAGAGTTTTCTCAGCAGCAGCAGTTCTCCTCCTCGGTTGGCATTAGCGTGCACCAATTGCAGGTACACCAGGTGGAGGCGTCTTCCATGCGACTAGGCTCTGGCTCTTGATCGGTTGAATCGTCCTCCCAACTGTAGTCCGAAGCCCCATCGTTTGCGCATCTTTCTCTTTCAAGTAATTCTGCCTCGTAATACTCCGGCTTGTACTGGTAGGGCTGTATTGTTGCCATTATGGGGCAAAAAAAATAAAATGGGTAGTAATGGTACTGGTATCTGTTCGCATGGGCTACAAGCAACGAAGTGGTCCATTTATACTTATTTAGGAAATAGGCATCCTGCCATTTCCATGGAGACACGTTATTAGCTGAAGTGCAGAGAATGTTGACACGAGACGTGCTTTGGTGTTGTGAAATGGGTGGTAAGCGTGTAGTGATCTCAGCCTCAGGGGCGGAGGATATGATTTAGTGCCGCCAGGCCAGTCCTTTTTGGGGGTTCCAGCAACAGATCAGATTATCACAAGATGGCCGCGCTCTGCGGCCTGATTTTGCATGTATACAAAAGAGCAAAACTATGGTAAGGCGCATAGGAAATGTTTGTACGATCGATCAAAGTATGCTTAAAAACACATGGCTGAACCCTCGGGACAATAATATTTCTGAGCGCACTATTCCTTTAAGAACGCTTGGGCTGCTGGTACCTTTGTTGTACCAGTTTTGTGATAAATGCTTTGATGCACCAGCTCTGTCAGTTGAAGCTTGCGCTGCTGCTGTCTGGGTTGTACAGTGTGAACCTGCTCTGTAGAAGTAATGCTTGAACTGCTACTCGCCTTCCCGGGTACGTGCATGTCAAGCCCAGGCTCAGACTGTCCTATTGGGCATTGCATCATCATGCGGCCAGTAGTTTTGACCAGTGTTGCTGAATATTCATTAAAATGCACAATTTGCATGTACGATTCAAACAGTGTCACAAAAGGAATGAATGGTCATTTTCAATTGAGTGCCACTTTTTCATTGGTGCCCGAGACAATGTTATGCCCCAGTCCGACACTGGTCAAGCATGCCCTGCTGCTGTCTGCACTGTTATAGTGTGGGAGGGATGCTTGAACCGCTGCTGCCTGTACTGGTTATCGGTGGGAAGTTAAATCCTCTGGTACTTGTGTTGTCCCTCTTTGTACAGGCACACTTACACGGCTGCAACTTGCGCTTTGCCTGTTCTGTGCATTTTGTGGGAGGGGACCATGCCTTTCCATCTGTAAAATATTTGCAGCTGTGAGAGTGAACATTGCACTGCTTCCTGCCTGTCTGTAGGATGGAACCTTGCACTTGTGATGCTTGTGTGTTGGTGAGAGGTGTGTTGGTGAGATAGGTGTTTGGGTGTTTGGGGGATTGGAGAACTTAGAAGGGGAATATTTTCAGCATTGCAATTTATGATGAACAAAAACGTTAATGATATTAAATAGGCATGTACATTAAACCACAAAACGTAGCCAAAACAAAAACTGTTCTCCCAAGCCAGACATCTGGGACTCTTCCTATTTAATTGATACAATAGGTACAAATAATGACAGCCTGGTTCTCTTGTAGCCTTTCACACGGCCTCTTTCCTGCAATGTGCCAATTGTGCACCCTCCAGTCAATACGAAATGTGCTTCAAAAATGCTGCAATACATAAAGATTTGTGCTGCAAAATTTGCCATTTCATGCCCCAAAATTTGCCATTTCTTGCCGCAATATCCTGGAAGGTCTGTACTCTATAGAAGTAGTGATAGAGGGTACCGAAAAAAGTAGTGCAACTGTGACACCGGCGGGGGACAGAGTAGGAAGGAAGGGAGCAACGTGCAACACATTTTTCAAGGGGTGCAGTCATGCTGGTTGACAGCCCATTGAGATAAAACGGATTTCAGTTTAGCTGTAACTACTATCCGGTGGTAAAATGGAAATGTGTGCTTTAACTTAATAAAGAACAGTTCCGGAGTGGTGAAAATGGTTGAAACGTAGTGGAGCTGTTAACAGTAAAATATAAAGTAGTGGAACACGGATCCCAGCCGTTCCCGTTCACTTCCACCCCTGGGTAGAAGTGAATCTTTCATTGCCATTGTCACTGCTACACCTCCCCCCTTCCTGCAACTGTTTGGTGAGTGGTAGGGCTGTCTTTGTTGCGCTTAGCGTGGCAATGTGGAAACTGGCATGGAGGTCTTCTGGGGGCAGTGCAGACATTGTCAATTGAATGTGTGCTTAACTAGGCAATGCAACATTCGGGCATATTAACACATTGGGCCTCATTACGACCCTGGCGGTCCGGAAATAACGGTGGCGGTAAACCCGCCGCCACCGTTGTTTCCGGACCGCCTGATCCCGACCCCTGCAGGCGGGAGGTGATGTTCCCGCCAGGTCTGACCTGGCGGGTTGAACACCTCCCGCATGCAGGCGGACGAGGAAACACCGGCAGCATTACAAGATGCTGCCGGTGTTTCCATGATCCCGATTCCCATTGAGTCCCATAGGACACAATGGGAATGGGGATTTATACCATTCCGCCTCCGTGATTCCCGGAAAACCGGGGTTGTAATGCCCCGGTAATTCCGGGAATCACGGAGGCGGAATGGTAATACGAGTCCGGCGGTAACCAGGCGGTTTTACCGCCGCGATTACCGCCGGACTCGTAATGAGGCCCATTGTGTGCATTAATGTATGCATGGGCGTATGAGGCTGTACCTATGCAGAAGAGTGTATGTGTTTGTGTATGCACAGGAAGCCAGACCTATGTGTAGGTTGTACTGGCATATGAGGATGCTCTGGCATGCTCTATATTGTAATGTAAGACTGAACACAGGCAGACAAAGCTGCACCTGGCATACCTCTTGAATGAACCTTAGAATATGCCTCTGGGCTGCTTGCACGCTTTATAAATGCAAATAAATAAATAAATAAATAAAGATCTCTCTGGCATATATGGTCATACATGGGAATGGGGCGCAATAGCAAATGTGGGCGTTTGTTTGATCACTCGTAGCACACTTTAAATTGTCCTCTCAACTTCTCCAGAATGTGGAGGCTCTTTTGCTTTTTAGCCCCTAGAGCCTAGACCTTCCTGTGTGTCATCCAACTGCAAAGGCCGGCCTAGAGAAGCTACCTGCAAGCACCACACTCTCCCGCCTCGCCATGCCACCAGAGAAGTGGAGGTGGCAGCCGGCTGGATGCACCAACGCAGCGCATGCGCAACTACCACTGCCAGGGTTTCCGGCAGAATGGCCCGATGCAGCGTTGAGCCATCCAGCGCCGGTCTTTGCGCGGAGGCCAGCGTGCAAGGGGTTATTTGTCTTAGCCTGTGGGCAGCGTGCATGCACGCCTCGCCACCGCCTGGGAGCGCGAGTCCAAGGTGAATTCAGACGCCGCCGTCAAAACCCGGGGATCAGATCATCTCCCAGGCTCGGGAGGAAACTGATCTTATCTGAACTGTGACCTTATCCAGTTTGGAGAGCAAAGCGCATTATCGTAATCAGGAGCGACAGAGGCGCGCGGCGAAATCCCCAGTGCAGCTCCGCAGGGACGAGCCAGCTCGCTATCTGCGGGCATGCGCAGAGGCAGCAGCCTGGCTGGCTGGCGCGAGCACAGGGGGTCTGGGCGGGAACCAACAGGAGGCTCCTCTCCAGGGAAATCGCTCTGTGTACTTCGAGAGATTTGTGTTGGCACTTCAAGTGATGCTGTCTTTGCGAGAAGTGAACACACATATGCCGTCTTCCTGCAGCAGTTGGTGGAGTGTGAAGTGGTGCTTTTCATCAACAGGGTCCTGCTATGTTGGGGCAACTGATGCTGCTATTGTCAGTGCAATGTCTGTTGCATGTGCTTGGGTTGGCCTCAGCATGCGTCTCATTTCTAGGTGATAAGGGCTCGGTGTTCGATCGGTCATTCGAGCGTGTGCCGTTGTTGGCTGTCATAGGAACATGGGAACTGGGCGTTTGAACTCCTTGCACGCAGCTGGAAAGATGCAGGAGGCATCTGGGCACACGCGAGTACAGACTTCAGCGTGCTCCCAACACAGACTTACTGAGTGGGCTGCAGCCTACATTGGGAGTAAAAGGGTTGGTGTCATGTCCCCACCGAGGTGCTTAAGGACCAACAATGGAGCGGTCCTCTAGAATCGTACCTCTTTCTGTCGCATCCAAGAGGGCATGTCCAACTCCGCCGGTCTCCTGCCAATGCTGTTGCATTTCTAGAACACACTCCGTGCCAGGCTTCTACTATTCTGTATTTTAGTCCTTGGATTCGGGCCTTGTATTGCGTATTTGGATTCTATTTCGATTACCTGAAAACCGGTTCTGGTGAACACACACCACCTTGATTAGCCTTTACAGGAATCTTACACTTCGGTTCCCAGTGAGTAATACAATAATAGCTTTTAATATCAATCATATACGTCCTTGCGATAAATGATTCAAGTACTTTCTTAATGTCTCTGGAATATGGTTCTACTGTTCTCTCGCCTTTTGGCGGCTGACCCGCAGTACGTTCTCTTATTAATCCCATTCAGTCTTTCATGGCTTTTGTAACCAGCGATTTCAATGATTGGTGGCCTTTTTATTGGGATATTGAACTGTGTTTCAGAACATGCAAAAATCTCTGTTTGCTTAGAAATTCTTAATCTTTTACTTGACCTCGTTTCCCACCAGACAAAGACTCTCTTCCCTCAATGTGTATTAAACCTTAGTTAGACTTCATTTCCCACCATGCTTAGAAATCTGTTCCTGCAATGATTCTTAGTCTTTGATTAGACTTCATCTCCACCATGCTTAGAAATCTGTTCCTGCAATGATTCTTAGTCTTTGATTAGACTTCATCTCCCACCATGCATGGAACTCTGTTTGTGCGGTGATTCTTAGTCGTTGATTAGATTTCATCTCCCACCATGCATAGAACTTGTTTCCAGCAATGATTTTTCCATGCATAGAACGCGGTTTGTGCGATGATTCTTAGTATTTGATTAAACTTCATCGCCCACCATGCATGGAACTTGTTTCCTGCAATGATTTTTCCATGCATAGAACGCGGTTCCTGTAACGATTCTTAGTCGTTGATTAGACTTCATCTGCCACCATGCATAGAACTCTGTTCCTGCGATGATTCTTAGTATTTGGTTAGACTTAATTTCCCACCATGCATAGAACTTGTTTCCAGCAATGATTTTTCCATGCATAGAATGCGGTTCCTGCGATGATTCTTAGTCGTTGATTAGACTTCATCTCCCACCATGCATGGAACTTGGTTCCTGCAATGATTCTTAGTCTTTGATTTCACTTAATCTCCCACCATGCATAGAACTGTTCCTGCGATGATTCTTAGTCTTTGATAAGACTTAATTTCCCACCATGCATTAGACTTTGTTCCCTCAATGATTCTTAGTCTCTCATTAGACTTTGTTCACATAATTCATTAGACAATGGTCGCTCAACGATTCCTAGTCTTTGATTGGACTTTGCTGCCCGTCATACATTAGACTCTGCCGACTCAGTGATTCTTTGATTTAGACTTTGTTTCACATCATGAACAAGACTGTTGTGTCAGTCATTCGTAGTCTTCTATTATGCTTCATTTCCTGCAATACATTAGACTCTGTTCTGTCAATAATACAGTCTTCGATAACACTTGGTTTCCTAAAGTGTTTTAGGTATTATTATCTCAATGCTTCGTAGACTTTTGTTAGACTTCATTTTCACACATGCATTATACTGAGTTATTTTAATGACATATGGATTCTGGGACTTTGAATAGACTATGTTCAAATATGAATTTGAATGTGTTCTCTCAATACTTGGACATTAGTTTCCCTGGACGCAGAGATACCTCTCTTCTCTCAATGTCCCCACAGCTCCCAAGGCGCCCGACAGGTTGCCGCCCTGTCTCCTTGCCACCAACGTGCCTCTCTTCTCTCAATGTCCCCACAGCTCCCAAGGCCCCCGACAGGTTGCCGCCCTGTCTCCTTGCCACCAAAGTACCTCTCTTCTCTCAATGTCCCCACAGCTCCCAAGGCCCCCGACAGGTTGCCGCCCTGTCTCCTTGCCACCAACGTACCCCTCTCCTCTCAATACCCCAGCACACGTTGCCCCTCTTGCCAATGGTGAAATGCAGCCTTTGAAATCAGCAAGGGGTGACCCAAAAAAAGAAATATATATCCACAAAGTGGTTAGGGCAAGGACATGCCCCTCAAAGGGCAATTGGCCATTTTCAAGAAACAAAATGGTGTAATTTGGTTGTAGTATTTGCAGACACAGCGGTAGGTCAGCGGACACAAGAGGCTTCCACATATTTGCCTCCGTGGCTATCTCAGATTGACATTTGAGAAATAAAAATGGCCATTTGGGGATGCTTATAACATTTGCTACCATGGACGGAATAGCTTGAATTTGGCCTAGTTGCACAAGTAATGCTTCTCCCGCTCTCGCATACTCTCCAGACTACCTCTCTGTACACATCCACATGCCAGCTCAACATGGGTGGCTAGCAGGGACTTGGCCACCTCTATCCACCTTCGTATTGGCTAAAATGCACACATACGTTCTACGCCTCTCCGATGAATTTCCCATACCTGGACATCGGTCACCCGAGCGCTTTTCAAACTACAGCGCATTGGGACCATACCACTGGTGAAGAGCACTACGATATGATCTGATATGGCATTTGTAACGTGCCTATACACAAGTGTTTCAAGGCGCGACGAGGCAGGGAAGGGGGGCACAGGGAAGACAGACAACGATCCTACTAGGCCAGGTGTCATTCAGATTGCGCAAGTGCATGGGTAGAGGGGAAGGGAAAGTGCAAGGGGAAAGGGAGAGGGGAAAGTGCAGTACAGGGGTAGTAGAATAACAAGATAAATAATAAGGGCCAGCTGGCGGCAAGTGCAAGGTAAGTGCAGACAAGTGCTGGGAAGGGGGGATGTAGGGATACAGAGACAGTCCCGCAGGGGTTGCCAGGGAGGCAGTGCAAGGGGAGAGTGGCTGGGCTGAGGACCGAGATCGGTGAGAGTGGCCCAGTTGCAAATTCAGTGCAGTTTAAGTCAGGTATTTAGCAGGGGAGAGGGGGAGAGAAAGCAGAAGCAAAGAGGAAGGTTTTGAGGTGCTTCCGGAACCAGAGATGGTTCTCCTCAAGTTTCAGGGAAGCAGGAAGGCTGTTCCAGAGGGAGGACCCTGCCCCGGAGAGAGATCTACTCCCAACTCGTTGCTTGGAGAAGCGGCTGACCCTGAGGGATTTGGAGGCGGAAGAACGAAGAGCTCGAGAAGCAAGGTATTTAGGAAGAGAGAGTTGAAGGTATTTTGGCCCCAGTCCCCAGAAGGCCTTGTGGACAATGCAGAGGGTTTTGAACTTAACCCTCGCAGCCACTGGGAGCCAGTGCAGAGATTTCAGTCCTGGAGAGATACGGTCCCTGGGCTTGAGGCCAAGGACAAGTCTCGCAGTCCTGTTCTGGATGAGTTGCAGAGAGTAGAGGCAGGCAGATTTAGATGGAGGCTGTTACAGTAGTCCAGCTTAGAGAGAACCAGGGCTCTGGAGACAGTGAGCTTCTGGGGGAAGGAGAGGAAAGGAAGAATACCTCTGAGGAGGTGCAGCTGGTAGTGTGACTTCTTAGAGACGTCAGATATGTGAGGAGAGAAGGAGAGTGTGGAGTCGAAGATGACCCCTAGGTTTTTTGCCTTGCAGGTAGGAGCAGGAAGGGGGCCAAAAGAGGCCGGCCAGAGAGCTGCAGGGAAGGAGGGAGTGGGTGTGCCGATGAGTAGAATCTCAGTCTTACTGGCATTAAGGCAGAGGTCATTGGTGGCACGGCAATTCCTGGGTAGCAGACAGACAGTCAGAGATGAGGGAAGGAGAGGAGGAGGCCTAGGGTAGCCTGAAAATGAGCTGGGTATCATCCGCATAGCACTAAAAGTTGGGGCAGAGAGCGGCGATGTGGTGGGCAAGGAGTGCCAGATCTGGTTGAACAGCCAGGGAGAGAGGTTAGATCCCTGGGGGACACCACAGGTAGAGAAAAAGATGTCAGAGAGGAAGGAACCCAGTTGGACCTGGGAGGGTCGATTGGAGAGGAAAGAGGTCAGCCACGCCAGAGCCTGACCAGTGATACCCACGTTGTCACGGAGACGGTTGAGCAGGATGGCATGGTTGACAGTATCAAAGGCAGAAGAGAAATCGAGCAAAATTAGAACACACGGAGTGTTAGAGTCAAGGTTGGAGAGCAGGTCTTCACAGATTTTCAGGAGAGCAGTGTCCGTGCTTCTGGCAGCTCTGAAGCCAGACTGATGGTCATGAAGATTACCAACAGATTCAGCATGGAGATTAAGCTGGGAGATGGCCAGTTTCTCCAGGAGCTTGCCCAAGAATGGAGTGATGGAGATTGGGCAATAGTTAGCTGGGCAGGAGGGGTCGGAAGAGGGTTTCTTAAGAAGAGGGTGCACAAAGGAGTGCTTAAGGGGGGATGGGAAGACTCTAGGGGTGAAGGAGTGATTGCAGAAGTCAGCCAGGGCAGGAGCCAGGGAGTCGATGTGGACCTTGATAGTTTTGGAGGAAAAGGGGTGAACCTGGTTTGACAAGACTTTCATAGATCAGACTTGTCTGGAAACCTCGTCAGCAGAGAAAAGGGGAAAGGCAGAGAGGGAGGGAGGAGGGGTGGCTGCAGAAGGGCCAGAGGAAGAGCAGGGAATAGAGGGAGGGAAGTGATAGGAGGAGAGTGAGGACAGGATGTCCTGAGTTTTTGAAATGAAGTGAGAGGCCAGTGCCGTGCAGAGGGCCTGGGAGGGGACAGGAGATGTAGAGACTGCAGCAGGATTGGCCAGTTCCTTGCAGATTTTAAAGAGTTCAGCCGAATTGTTAGATGCCGCCGAGATGCAGGCTTGGATAGGGCTCTCTTCTTGGCACCATTGAGGTATAGATGGCCAGCATTAAGAGGAAGGCGTGAGGATCCGCTGAGGTTTATATGGCCAGCAATGGGAACACATTTAAAGTTCCATTTAGGTACCTGAGACCAGCAAGATGGAATTTAAGTGAGGACCTGAGGCGGTGCATGAGGCTGGCAACGATAAGTGAGGCTGAGTTGAGGAGTCCGAGGGTAACGAGAGGTTACATAAATGAGTCAAGGAGTATGGGTTATTTGTAATTCTCCAGCGACGTACGTGCGTGAGTCCAGCAACTAATGATGTTGGGGTAGGGCTGGGCGATCTATCGAGTATTGTACACATATATCGATATATTTTCTAAATCGATATAGGATGAGACAATATCAGTAACATCGAGATATATATACATAATTACATATAGTACCATTTCTGATTTACATTTTGATAGTTACACCGCTGTGTGTAATCTCAAACAGGAAAAGGAGCCTTGTATTTGCACTTTATCTTGATCAATGTCTTATAAATAAAGGTGTTTGTAACATCTCACATGTAGCTGACAGCTTACATCTGAGCATCTAACCCACATAAACAATATCGAGATATATATAGGATATCGCCATTTAGCCTAAAAAATATCGAGATATGACGTTTGGCTGATGTCGGCCTATCCTATGTTGGGGGCAATGGGTGGTGCTTACCCGGCTTCCTTGCCCCCTCCCTGTCTTTCCATACATTCTGCCACACTGAGTAGGATCCACTGTAGTGCCCAGTTACACACAGAATGCCCTGGTGGTATGTACCAGGCCAGGAAAAGGGCACTTTCAGATTGGGACAGTGTGTTCAATGAAGGGGACCGGGCTTGAGTGGAAATGTGACATTGAGAATTCACTGCCTTGGACAATTTAATCCATAAGAGCGCAATTATAAAAGTGTTCCTTGCATGATAATTGTAATCTATTCATATTTAACCTTGGCAGTGGAGTGAAGAACCCTCTCCTGTCACCAGCTGCCATCGATTGAGAGAGCTACTAAATATTTGAGCAATTTCCCTTAGTTCCGCTTGTTTATAAACTGTGAAATCCCAGGCTGTCGACTCGTCTCCGATTCATATCGCAGACATGTGTTCGTAAATCGGGTCTTGCGTGGCCGGGGAATGCTCATACCAAGAGGAAATCTTATGGGCAGCTGGGCTCGTTTGGGCCTCATGCCCACGTCAAGACTCGCATCTATCCACCATGCATTCACTCACAGCAGAGGGCTTGCTAGTGGAGTCTAGGGAGGCTATAGCCCCGGGTCCTTTGGTTGTAGCCCCGGATAGAAGCTCAGGAGCTAGAACTAAAAGGCTATAGCTAGCCCCGAGTCCCGACAGTCCCGGCATTAGTGTAGCCCCAGATCTTTTCCAGACCTAGCAATACCCCTGACTCACAGCCACCCAAACTGGCTCGTTCCATCAATCGCTCTCTCACAGTTGCAATCCACCCCCAACTGGCCATAACCCTTGCCCACACTGATTGCCTCCTACCCCAGAAGTCCCTGGATCCTGGCTGCCCAGGACACCTTCTGCAGGGGCACAGCTTAACTAAAACAATGAACTGTGCCACCCAGTGGCTATGATGCCCTGACACAGGGATTAGTGAGCCTAGGTAAGTGGAACTGGAAGACTTAGGCACAGGCAATTGATGGGGGCACTGGGGGTGGTTCATCCTTTTGTCCCCATGGCCCCACTGTGATTGAGGGGGGGGGGGTAAAATAGCACTCTGCCAGGAATTACATAATACGTTCACAGTCATGAGTCAAGCTGCACCTCACTTATGAGGCCAAACAAGTCCAACATAAGCATGGGAATACATGGGCCCCGAGCATAGGTGGTGGGGGGGGCAATGGGGTTACATGACCAATCAGTTTGAGCTGGACGGCTCTCTTTTGGCGGGGTTGGTCAAGATGTATTTGCATACGGTTAATCCTCTTCTGCAAAACTGTTGGCTCTAGCATTTGCAATGACAACATTCCCTTTATTTCCTGTATTCAGCTAGAAACATGGGACTAGATGACTTCCATGTTAGAACAGTGGAATATGTCCAGTTCCGTTGCAGCGGGAAATATGGAGGCATTAGGACCCAGAGCGGTGGGCTGATCCTGTCGGTAATAGCCCGCCGCCTAAATAAAAAGGGGGTCACTTAACAGGAGCGGCGGTGCCCTTAGAAACACGGTGGACCCGGTGCCGTGGGAGATAATGTTGTTAGTTCCGGCGATCGCAAGGTGAGGGTGCTAAGATGCTTCTTTAATTTTTGTATTTATTATGTGTATTAAGTTAGCCATACACATTACAATAGAAAATCCCATAGTACAACAGAAAGCAACAGGCATAGTCCTTATTAATAGTAAATATAAAAACATTTCAGTTTTAAAAACATAAATACACCCTACATCATTAAATTATTAGTCTCCATGTTTAAAAACATATTTCACCATACACACACAATATGAATTTATGTAAAAAATAATCACAACATTATTTAACACAAATCATAATTAATTGTTCCAGAAATCTTAAAACAGCCATAATCAGGACTGGTTCATTACCATTTGATAATCTCAACCCAAATTCTTGTGATGAAAGCCAGTCCCCATTATGTAAAATCACCCAAACAAGAGACCCCTCATTGGGACTCCTGCCCCATCCTTCCCTCCTACTCTCTGGCTGCCCTCTTTGGGCCCGCTCCCCTCACCATCTTGTGAGCCCAAAAACCTGGCGGTCATCTTTGACTCCTCTCTCTCCTCACCTCACATCACTGACCTTGTCAAGAAATCTCCCTTTCAGCTTCATCTCTTCCGAGGCATTCTCCCTTTCCTCAACTTCCCCAGAATCTCAATGTCTCCAGATCCCTGGTTCTCGCTAGGCTGGACCAGTCTCCTCCTTAATCTGCTGCTTTCTTCCCTCTGCCCTCTTCAACTAATCCAGAATAGGACTGCAAGACTTTTCCTTTGGCCTCAAGCGCAGAGACCGTATCTCTCCAGCCCTAAAATCATTGACTCCCTGTGGCAACAAGGATCAAATTCAAAACCCTCTGCAAACTCCACAACGCTTTCTGGGGCCTGGGACTTCACTACATCCAACTCGTTCTCCCTAAATACCTCCCTCTTCGGTCCTGTAGCTCAAACCCTCTGCAACTCAGACGCTTCTCCATGCAGAGAGTGGTGGTAGATATATCTCTTCGGCAGGAGCCTCCCTCTGGAATGACCTTCGTGTCCCTCTCTGTCGTGAGCGAGATCCCCTTAAAGTCCGGAAGCTTCTCAAGACCTTCCTTTTCTCCTCCTCTTCTCCCTCCCCCTCCCTTGCTAGTTTCATTGCTTCTATGTCTGGTGGCCTGTATCCCTCATGAGCCTTACTGCGGCAAGGCCCTCCTGCAACCAGTGTCCCCCTAGCCCCCTACCACCACTTGCTCTTGGGCACCCTTCCCTCGACTAGCCTACTGAGTCTAGTCCACCCTCCCTCACCCGCACTAGTTGACCCCTAGCCCTTTTTCCCTGAGCAGTTGCTTCCTGGGCCTCCCCTGCACTTGCCCAGCCCCCTGGTCCCCTCCCCCTCTGCACTTCTCCCTCTTCCCCTCTCCCTGCAAATCCTGTTTATTGCACTTGCACAATCCGAATGTCACAAGGCCTAGTAGGACCATTACTGTTAATTTCTCCTTTGTCTCCCCCCCCCCCGTCTTGTGGCACCTGAAAACATTTTTTGATGTGTAAGCACCAAACAAATGTTCGGTAAATAAATAATAAATGGTATGTAATGCAGTACATTCTATTAATGAACATTGTAGGGTTTGTATACAATTTTCTTCCCTACATAAAGTAAAATAATGCAATGTCCCAGAGGTTTGCGCCTGTATCTGCTGGACTTGTCCCAAAGGGATTAAATTTAATCTAATACGTAAAAACTGGTATCTACCATAAGGGATTGAAAAAAAGAAAAAATAAGACACTTATCATAGTAATGTGCATACCTGCTTCTCTCTGTGGAAATCCATTTTCAGTGTTGGTTAAACTGATGTCACAAACACTGAAAAGTAATTTGCACTGGCAGGAGAAGCTTGGTGGATAACTAAGGCATGCTTCTTTGTTGTTTGTTCATTTTAAAAAGTCTGTGTCACCCGCATCTTGCTGTCACAGGTGCTGATGGTATGGGTGGCAAGGGGAACACTGCTGTGCGTAGGTATCAGGGAGAGGTGGCACAGTGGGACCTCTGGTGCGCAAACAAGCATAACCCCCATTCACCAGATTTGCTGTGCACATCCATCAGGGTGGTAATGGATGGTATGAGTTTTATGTCCCAATATTCTAATACATCTCCTTTGTCTTCCCATGTTTTAAACATAACATTCTACTATTATTGGTTGGAAGGTTCTAATAGCAATAATTCCCCTCATTGGGCCATTATTAGGTGGTATCATTCATTAGATCTTGCAAAAGGACCTCACTTTCATTTGGTCTGTTAATATGGGCTGGGTTTCAGCCACCTGGGAATTAATAGCTCTCGCAATGCAGCATTAATTCTGTGTGGCTGCGAGTACTGACTCATACTTATGTTTTTCCTGGTTGAGGGAGAGTGTGCTTTAGGATTCCTGGAAAGATGGAAAAGCTTGCATGGCCCTAGTCCCTGGATATCAAAGCATACGCCCCCCTCCCACCCTTCCTGCTGCTGATCTAACATCACCTCTGCTCTTGCCACACTTAACCTTCTTTTTGGTGCCATGTTTTGGTATCTTTTGGTCAGATTCATACTTATCACTGCTCCCATGGCATGGTGTGTCCTATGTACACTTAATCGATCGAAGATATTGGTCGATCACAGATATTAAATAGGAAGCATACATGCAGGTTTGTAACTTTTCTGAGACATAAAATAATAATTTATTTATATAGCACTTTTTTCCAAATCACCTGTGCATAGCTCATATTTACATACATTATTATTTTTATTACCCAATTGAGATTGGTACGCACTTTGTCAACCTCAGAACGATGAAAGGCGGAGTCGACCGTGTTGGGATTTGAACCTGCGACCTGGCTGTAGATATGATATAATATAACTTCCCCTTCCCCCTCCTCTCCCCCATCCTCTCTCCTTCCCCTCGGACCTTAAAATGGTAACAAATACTACTTAAGGGCAATGAGGACACCAGAACAATCCCCCTTCCGTTCCCCTACCCCTCCCTTCCTCAAATTCTACACCGTATCTCCCTTCACCTACCCCCCTCCTCTAACCTCTCCCCACCCTCTCCCCCCTCTTGAAATGGTTCTATTTATTGTTCTTATGACCTGTTCATGTTTGTAAATATGCTTCTCTCACTTTTGTAGCTGTTGTTTTATTGTA
This sequence comes from Ambystoma mexicanum, assembly GCF_040938575.1. Classification (NCBI taxonomy): domain Eukaryota; kingdom Metazoa; phylum Chordata; class Amphibia; order Caudata; family Ambystomatidae; genus Ambystoma; species Ambystoma mexicanum. The sequence continues at coordinate 557,182,122 of NC_090940.1, forward strand.
AAGTGCTTTGGCTTAAAGCGCTATTTAAATTCAATACACAGAAACATAAACATAATATGACATGGCATTTATAATGCCTCCTATACACAAGTGTTTCAAGGCACGATGAATCCAGGAAGAGGGGGACAGAGGGAGGACAGAGACAACAATCTTACTAGGCCAGTTGCCATTGAGATTGCAATCAAGCACAGATCACAGCAATGAGCCCTTAACCCGCTGAGCTATCTTCTGTGTAAGTAGAAATAAGGGGAATATCCCCCCAAAAAATGGGAATTTTACTGAGTAGCTTTGCAGAGATCAGTGAACGATGAATATGCAACAGTAACAGCAACCTGTGCTCTGTTTCTTGCTGCCCAAGATGGAAGGGGCAGGCCCTGGATTCGGGCAGCTTTGTAATCTACAGTATAGGTGCAAAGATGAGTGGCTCTGCCCCATGAAGAAACCCGGGTGCCACATTCGACTGAACGGAGATGGGGCACATTCTCAAGACTTCGTGGGTGCTGTGCAAGGTGCCCCTCTGTGATCTGTCTGAAGCAGTGGCCCCTTATAATGTGTTCCTGCTTGAATAAGATTGCTTTTGTGGAGTATTGTATTGCACCTGTCATTTGTATAGCGCCAACTTTACCATTATTGTAGTCTCAATGCACTGTTAGTGGGAACACCCTCGGAGGACCGGAGTCCAGCGTGTTGGAGGTCATGGAGTACAATTATGATGCTTTCAAATAAAAACTCGGCCAGCATGGTGTCATTAGCTTTCCTTCCATGCTGCCCCCTACAGTCATAGACCAGGGCCCGGAGTGGCCAACGCAAGGCACGCATGTGTCAACAGGACCTTTAACATAACATAACCTGTGGCAGTAGCTTGAGTGACGTTTCCAAAAGGCCTCTCCCTTCAGGGGATAGAACTGGCAATCCTTAATCACTAAAACCTGTTCAAAAGTGTGCAGCTGTGAATGTGTGCTCTACAGGCTCAAAGAGCTATAGGACAAACCATCAATGACTGCACAACAGGCCAGCGAGGGCTAGTTTAGTGATCTAGTTTGATGATGTACTGTGCTGTGCCGCTAGTAAATTTGGCCAATGCCCCCAGGGATGCCTGAGGTCATGGGCATTTGGGAAAACACCCCTGCCGCTAAGGTTGTGGGTCCCCTACGTTCTACTGGCATCTGAGCCTCGCTGTCAATGGGTGGCGATCACACCAGAAGCAGCACGGCTATAATCCCTAAGGTTGCCATGCTTCAGCGATTGACTCTTCATGGCCAGTCGGGTCATTATCGCCCGCATGCTGCCACTCACAGCTGTGGCACTGACCATGTCCTGAAAGTTGAGGCCAGAGCAATATTTATGGGCGACTCTGGAGTCGATCAGGGTCCCTGTGCAAGGGCCAGTTACCTGGGGCACTGCAGATATTTTGGACTACGAATCCTATAATCCCCCACCATTGACTAGGCTGGCTAGGGCTGATGGGAGTTGTGTTCCATAATATCCGGAGAGCGGAAGGTTACAGACCTGTTGACTGCAGGGAAGAGGGTCAGCGAGAGTCTGCGGCCACCCTCGGCCCTTGTGGTCCAGCAGCCAAAGACACAGCAGAGATTACACTGTCACTCTCTGGCCACTCCTAGGCCAGGCAGGTAGAATGAAAACAACAGCACACTGTATGTGGGTCAAAATAAGCATTGTGCGTCTTACGACTATTTTTTATTCATTTCAATCGTTCTACCTTATTTTAACAAAGTAAATTACCCCGCTGCAATTTACTTAGTTGAAATTGTTTTGATTTTTTTTCTTCAGTTTTTGTAATGTCCCTCTTCTGCCTTTACTGCTGCCCGCCACAACCCTTAATTACATCGATAGAATTACTTCCCCACGAGGTAATTCAAAGTCATTTCTCCGGTTCCGGAAGCACCTCGAGACCTTCCTCTTTGCTTCTGCCTTTGCCCCCCTTCGCCCCTGCTGATCTGTTTTCTCTCTCTCTGCACTGTGCACCTGCCCACCCTCTGTCCCTGGGGCCCAGGTACCTGCTCATCCTGCCACCCTCCTGCACTGCCTCCGGGCCACCCCTTGCACTACGGTCTGTGTCTGTAACCATACAGTCCCCCACCCTGCTTTTCTTCTGCACTTATCAGTTATACCCTGTCGGCTAAACCCCGCACTTGCTACTTGCTGGCTGCACCAACACCGTTTATCACTTTATTTATTTATTTTATGTATTCATATGTATCTGTTTCTCCTCTGCTTCGCACTTTCCACTTCTCCCCCTTCCATGCACTTTCCCCCTTCCCTCTCCCCTGCACTTGCACGTTCGCAATGTCACTGGGCCCAGTAAGATCGTTGTTTTGTTCTCCCCTGTTCCCCTCCCTTGCCTTGTCGCGCTCTGAAACACTTGTGATGAGCGCCATATAAATAAAATAACAAATAAATGACTTCAAAGTAATTTACTTTGTCAACGATTTCGACAGTGAGTGGCTTAGAAGACTCGCCCGTCTAAAGCGTTTACTCGCCCTCACGTTTAAGCCATGTACTACTTAACTAGGCAGCAATTTCTAAATGCGTGTCTTTATATTTCATGTTTTATATCTCTGTGGTGTGGCACCCATGCAACAGACTGCTATTTATGTGCGAGAAGCATTATTTATTTGACAAACAGCCAACAGACCCACAGCGCATTAGAACACGTGCAAACCCGCAGATTTTGTCTACTAGAGTGCGATTAGCCAGTGGCGCAGTACGAGACTAAACAACACTTCCGGCTGAATATAAAGTTGGTGTTAGGCTTGACGAGGCGGGGCTGTTTTCTGCTCCTAGACCCAGCAAAATCTACTTTCTATTTCTGCCTCGACCTGATCTCAACTGGAGTGATCAGAGAGCACGAATGATGAGCTCCTTGCAGATCAAAAAGCAAAGCAAATGTCGCCACGTGCTGCAGCCCATTGTGGAACAGCTGGCGTTAGGAAGTCGTGGCGGCCTTGCTTATTTGCAGTGCTGGAAATGGACAAAAGTTACTGGGGGAACCCCCCCTGCCCTTCGCATTGGGGCGATGGAGGGTGAGGCACAGATTCCCAGAGTGGTGGGGGTGAATGTGAGGGGCAGAGCTAGGTGGCGAATATGTCTGGTGCAATGAATGTCTGATGCTGGCTGCTTTGCATACAGAATGCATCTTGGGAACATAAGAACGACAGCCAATTTATCAAGCATGTGTGTGATAATAATTCAAGCAGGTATTCCTTCTGAGCATGCAATGCAGCCTGGGTATGGTGCTCATTTTACTTATCAGAAAACTCACCATAATAGTAAAATGTGTGCAAAGTACGTGACATATATACCGTGTTCGACCACTATTAAGGTTTGGGTTGCTGGGTGAGTTAAGGACCACCACTAATGCAGCTTGTAAATCAGTTACATATTTCACGCATTCTGGATAATTAGGGACAGAAACCTTATTCAACTTGTGTCACCACTAAGAGGAACTTTCCCTACTAAACTAAGGGTGCTTGTCTGCTGTAATTAACCCTTTAAGTGCCATTGTTGTCCCCCCTGAGGTGCCACGGGTTTTTTTTTAAATCGCGGTAAACACCACAAAACCCGCCCAACATTTCCCCCGTCATTAACCCCTTAAGTGCCACAGACGAGCCGGCTCGTCGGTGGCAACCTGGAGCGTTTTTTACCGACGAGCCGGCTCGTCGGTGGCATTTAAGCAGTCCTCAGTCTGAACCTAATTGTTATGTGGCCACTATGAATAAGCAAGAGCCTCTATGACAAATGTGAGACCAGGGAGTTGAGCCCAGTACAAAATTGGGAGGGACTCCCCTCTGGGGGAAAAGACTCCAGCAGAGGAACTCCCTAGAGCCCTCTTCTAGAACAACATTAACAACAGAACTCCAGAGACATATTGTGACAGAAGACCTTAGGTCAAAACTGGGGATCAATATAGCGTACTGCTGTGAAGAAGAATGCTAAGCGAGTAATATCGATTACTCAATGGTTGAAAACTAACACTACTGTGATGAAGAAGAATGAACAAACAATTAAGAGTGATCAACTAAAAGAGAGAACAGACTATAATCCTCTGCTAAGGAAGACCCAGCAGCTGATCATAAAAAGAGAAGATGGACTACTGTCCATGAGAAGAGGAACCTGGAATTTCAAACCATCTGGGTGCTGAGTGACACCAGAAGATCCTACATCAGCAGGTAAACCACAAGGTGCTGTGGGCAAGAAGCACAGAGGAAGCAGAGGCATAGACAGGGTCGGGCCTGAGCAGGCCCACCCAAAATCTGTAATGCCCACTCTGCAGTGCAGTGTGGGTACTTACAGATGATGTCACCGCAGTGGGCACCACTACATTAGCTTCAGGCCCCACTTGTTGGACAATTCCTGGCTATGCTGAAAGCCACAGAGAGATGGGCAAAAACCCCAGGAGAAAGAGCGAGAGCAGTGGCGTGCCAGGAAAGGTGGACTGTTCAGTCTTGCAACAATGCCGAGATCGCTGGCGCACAGGTGCCGCAGAGAAGAAACCGAAGGAGTCGAGCAAGAACAGAAGCTATCCTAACTACGAAGGAAGTATCCCGCAAACAGGACCGGTGATGCCAATCCATAGAAAACAAGGTGGCAGGTAACCCGGGAGGGAAGATGGTGACAAAAAGTACACTTTGCCTGAGTGGGCTGAAACTAAGAAGTGTGAGAAACAGTATGAATCTTATCTTATTCGTCTCAGAAATATAAGAACTGGACCAGATAATAAGAATAACTGTTGGGTCTACAATATACATCCTCCCCAGGAGAAATAAATAGAAACAGAGGAGGAACAAGATGTTAAATACCTTATTCATTTAAAGAACTAAAGAAACACAAAGGATAAGAGCTACATAAAGAGGGATTTAGTATCCCTAGTAATCTAAGACTTTAACAGGGTAATTCATAGAAATTCGCACAAAAGTGGCGCACGCGGCTGGCGCACAGCGTGCCCGTGCGAATGTCTGCGCCAGCCGCGTGCGCTAAAATCGATTTCCGCGCACAGCGTATTCATGGATTTTCGCATCCAAAACCAGCCGTGGCGCAGCGTGGCGCAGCGACCCTGCAGCAGCGCCAGTTACGCCCCCAAGAACGCCCTCGCGCAAGGAAAAGCCTTCAACTCCCCGAATAATCACAAAGGGCTGCGCCAACCCTGGACCAGTTCACAGGGCTGGCAAACAGCAAACGCCAAGCGGGGAACGTGTATTTCAGTGGTTCGCGGGAAGTTCCACACGCGATTGTCCTGTGTACGTGTGCATCAGGGGTGCGTGGGAAGTAACACACGCAAAAGCAGCAGGGTACGTGTATTCCAGGGGTGCGCGGAAGTATCACACGCAAAAGCAGCAGGGTACGTGTATTTCAAGGGTGCGCGGGAAGTATCACACGCAAAAGCAGCAGGGTACGTGTATCTCAGGGGTGCGCGGGAAGTATCACACGCGATTCCATCAGGGTACGTGTATTCCAGGGGTGCGAGGGAATTATCAAACGCAAAAACAGCAGGTTACGTGTATTCCAGGGGTGCACGGGAAGTATCACACGCAATCCCATCAGGGTACGTGTATTCCAGGGGTGCGCAGGAAGTATCACATGCAAAAACAGCAGGGTACGTGTATTCCAGGGGTGCACGGGAAGTATCACACGCAATTCCATCAGGGTACGTGTATTACAGGGGTGCGCGGGGAGCACCACACGTGAATTGCACGATGGGGCCTCCCAGGTGTTCCCTCTACACCCTCCACGGCCCCTGCAGGTGGCCCAGACCACAGGGGCCTACCCTGCACATGTCCTGCAGGCACCCCATCCACCATGGCCATGCCCCCCAGCCAACCCACATGTCACCTTGCACTACTGCCCACCAACGCATGTCCCCCTGCACCCCCAGCCACCAGGGGCAGCCTCCACCAGGCCCCTACTCATGTCTCCCATCACCCCCCACCAGCAGTGCAGGGGCAGCCTCCACCAGGCCCCCACTCATGTCTCCCATCACCCCCAGCAGTGCAGGGGCAGCCTCCACCAGGCCCCCCACTCATGTCTACCACCACCCCCACCCCCCAGCAGTGCAGGGGCAGACTCCACCAGGCCCCCACCCATGTCTACCACCACCCCCACCCCCCAGCCACCAGGGGCAGCCTCCACCAGGCTCCCACACATGTCCCCCTGCACCCCCACCACCCAGCCACCAGGGGCAGCCTCCACCAGGCCCCCACTCATGTCTACCACCACCCCCACCCCCCCCAGCAATGCAGGGGCAGCCTCCACCAGGCTCCCACACATGTCCCCCTGCACCTCCACCCCCCAGCCACCAGGGGCAGCCTCCACCAGGCCCCCACTCATGTCTCCCATCATCCCCACCCCCAGCAGTGCAGGGGTAGCCTCCACCAGGCCCCCACTCATGTCTCCCATCACCCCCACCCCCCAGCAGTGCAGGGGCAGCCTCCACCAGGCCCCCACTCATGTCTACCACCACCCCCACCCCCCAGCAGTGCAGGGGAAGCCTCCACCAGGCCCCCACTCATGTCTACCACCACCCCCACCCCCCAGCAGTGCAGGGGCAGCCTCCACCAGGCCCCCACCCATGTCCCCCTGCACCCCCACCCCCCAGCAGTGCAGGGGCAGCCTCCACCAGGCCCCCACACATGTCCCCCTGCACCCCCACCCCCCAGCCACCAGGGGCAGCCTCCACCAGGCCCCCACTCATGTCTCCCATCATCCCCACCCCCCAGCAGTGCAGGGGCAGCCTCCACCAGGCCCCCACACATGTCCCCCTGCGCCCCCACCCACCAGGGGCAGCCTCCACCAGGACCCCACTCATGTCTACCACCACCCCCAACCCCCAGCAGTGCAGGTGCATCCTCCACCGGGCTCCCACACATGTCCCCCTGCATCTCCACCCCCCAGCCACCAGGGGCAGCCTCCACCAGGCCCCCACCCATGTCTCCCACCACCCCCACCCCCCAGCCACCAGGGGCAGCCTCCACCAGGCCCCCACCCATGTCTACCACCACCGCCACCCCCAGCAGTGCAGGGGCAGCCTCCACCAGGCCCCCACTCATGTCTCCCATCACCCCCACCCCCAGCCACCAGGGGCAGCCTCCACCAGGCCCCCACTCATGTCCCCTATCACCACCACCCCCCAGCAGTGCAGGGACAGCCTCCACCAGGCTCCCACACATGTCCCCCTGCACCCCCACCCCCCAGCCACCAGGGGCAGCCTCCACCAGGCCCCCACTCATGTCTACCACCACCCACACCCCCCAGCAGTGCAGGGGCAGCCTCCACCAGGCCCCCACTCATGTCTACCACCACCCCCACCCCCCAGCAGTGCAGGGGCAGCCTCCACCAGGCCCCCACCCATATCCCCCTGCACCCCCACCCCCCAGCAGTACAGGGGCAGCCTCCACCAGGCCCCCACACATGTCCCCCTGCACCCCCACCCCCCAGCCACCAGGGGCAGCCTCCACCAGGCCCCCACTCATGTCTCCCATCACCCCCACCCCCCAGCAGTGCAGGGGCAGCCTCCACCAGGCCCCCACTCATGTCTCCCATCACCCCACCCCCCAGCAGTGCAGGGGCAGCCTCCACCAGGCCCCCACTCATGTCTCCCATCATCCCCACCTCCCAGCCACTAGGGGCAGCCTCCACCAGGCTCCCACACATGTCCCCCTGCACCCCAACCCCCCAGCCACCAGGGGCAGCCTCCATCAGGCCCCCACTCATGTCTACCACCCCCCCCCCACCCCCCAGCAGTGCAGGGGCAGCCTCCACCAGGCTCCCACACATGTCCCCCTGCACCTCCACCCCCCAGCCACCAGGGGCAGCCTCCACCAGGCCCCCACCTATGTCTCCCACCACCCTCACCCCCCAGCCACCAGGGGCAGCCTCCACCAGGCCCCCACTCATGTCTCCCACCACCCCCACCCCCCAGCCACCAGGGGCAGCCTCCACCAGGCCCCCACTCATGTCCCCTATCACCCCCACCCCCCAGCAGTGCAGGGGCAGCCTCCACCAGGCTCCCACACATGTCCCCCTGCATCCCCACCCCCCAGCCACCAGGGGCAGCCTCCACCAGGCCCCCACTCATGTCTCCCATCACCCCACCCCCCAGCAGTGCAGGGGCAGCCTCCACCAGGCCCCCACTCATGTCTCCCATCATCCCCACCTCCCAGCCACTAGGGGCAGCCTCCACCAGGCTCCCACACATGTCCCCCTGCACCCCAACCCCCCAGCCACCAGGGGCAGCCTCCATCAGGCCCCCACTCATGTCTACCACCCCCCCCCCCACCCCCCAGCAGTGCAGGGGCAGCCTCCACCAGGCTCCCACACATGTCCCCCTGCACCTCCACCCCCCAGCCACCAGGGGCAGCCTCCACCAGGCCCCCACCTATGTCTCCCACCACCCTCACCCCCCAGCCACCAGGGGCAGCCTCCACCAGGCCCCCACTCATGTCTCCCACCACCCCCACCCCCCAGCCACCAGGGGCAGCCTCCACCAGGCCCCCACTCATGTCCCCTATCACCCCCACCCCCCAGCAGTGCAGGGGCAGCCTCCACCAGGCTCCCACACATGTCCCCCTGCATCCCCACCCCCCAGCCACCAGGGGCAGCCTCCACCAGGCTCCCACTCATGTCTACCACCACCCCCACCCCCCCGCAGTGCTGGGGCAGCCTCCACCAGGCCCCCACCATGTCTACCACCACCCCCACCCCCCAGCAGTGCAGGGGCAGCCTCCACCAGGCCCCCACCCATGTCCCCCTGCACCCCCACCCCCCAGCAGTGCAGGGGCAGCCTCCACCAGGCCCCCACACATGTCCCCCTGCACCCCCACCCCCAGCCACCAGGGGCAGCCTCCACCAGGCCCCCACTCATGTCTCCCATCACCCCACCCCCCAGCAGTGCAGGGGCAGCCTCCACCAGGCCCCCACTCATGTCTCCCATCACCCCCACCCACCAGCCACCAGGGGCAGCCTCCACCAGGCTCCCACACATGTCCCCCTGCACCCCCACCCCCCAGCCACCAGGGGCAGCCTCCACCAGGCCCCCACTCATGTCTACCACCACCCCCACCCCCACAGCAGTGCAGGGGCAGCCTCCACCGGGCTCCGACACATGTCCCCCTGCACCTCCACCCCCCAGCCACCAGGGGCAGCCTCCACCAGGCCCCCACTCATGTCTCCCATCACCCCCACCCCCCAGCCACCAGGGGCAGCCTCCACCAGGCTCCCACACATGTCCCCCTGCACCCCCACCCCCCAGCCACCAGGGGCAGCATCCACCAGGCCCCCACTCATGTCTACCACCACCCCCACCCCCACAGCAGTGCAGGGGCAGCCTCCACCGGGCTCCGACACATGTCCCCCTGCACCTCCACCCCCCAGCCACCAGGGGCAGCCTCCACCAGGCCCCCACCCATGTCTCCCACCACCCCCACCCCCCAGCCACCAGGGGCAGCCTCCACCAGGCCCCCACCCATGTCTACCACCACCGCCACCCCCCAGCAGTGCAGGGGCAGCCTCCACCAGGCCCCCACCCATGTCTCCCACCACCCCCACCCCCCAGCCACCAGGGGCAGCCTCCACCAGGCCCCCACCCATGTCTACCACCACTGCCACCCCCCAGCAGTGCAGGGGCAGCCTCCACCAGGCCCCCACTCATGTCTCCCATCACCCCCACCCCCCAGCCACCAGGGGCAGCCTCCACCAGGCCCCCACTCATGTCTCCCATCACCCCCACCCCCCAGCCACCAGGGGCAGCCTCCACCAGGCTCCCACACATGTCCCCCTGCACCCCCACCCCCCAGCCACCAGGGGCAGCCTCCACCAGGCCCCCACTCATGTCTACCACCACCCCCACCCCCCAGCCCTGCAGGGGCAGCCTCCACCAGGCTCCCACACATGTCCCCCTGCACCTCGACCCCCCAGCCACCAGGGGCAGCCTCCACCAGGCCCCCACCCATGTCTCCCACCACCCCCACCCCCCAGCCACCAGGGGCAGCCTCCACTAGGCCCCCACCCATGTCTACCACCACCGCCACCCCCCAGCTGTGCAGGGGCAGCCTCCACCAGGCCCCCACTCATGTCTCCCATCACCCCCACCCCCCAGCCACCAGGGGCAGCCTCCACCAGGCCCCCACTCATGTCCCCTATCACCCCCACCCTCCAGTAGTGCAGGGGCAGCCTCCACCGGGCTCCCACACATGTCCCCCTGCACCCCCACCCCCCAGCCACCAGGGGCAGCCTCCACCAGGCCCCCACCCATGTCTCCCACCACCCCCACCCCCCAGCCACCAGGGGCAGCCTCCACCAGGCCCCCACCCATGTCTACCACCACCGCCACCCCCCAGCAATGCAGGGGCAGCCTCCACCAGGCCCCCACCCATGTCTCCCACCACCCCCACCCCCCAGCCACCAGGGACAGCCTCCACCAGGCCCCCACCCATGTCTACCACCACTGCCACCCCCCAGCAGTGCAGGGGCAGCCTCCACCAGGCCCCCACTCATGTCTCCCATCACCCCCACCCCCCAGCCACCAGGGGCAGCCTCCACCAGGCCCCCACTCATGTCTCCCATCACCCCCACTCCCCAGCCACCAGGGGCAGCCTCCACCAGGCTCCCACACATGTCCCCCTGCACCCCCACCCCCCAGCCACCAGGGGCAGCCTCCACCAGGCCCCCACTCATGTCTAGCACCACCCCCACCCCCCAGCCGTGCAGGGGCAGCCTCCACCAGGCTCCCACACATGTCCCCCTGCACCTCGACCCCCCAGCCACCAGGGGCAGCCTCCACCAGGCCCCCACCCATGTCTCCCACCACCCCCACCCCCCAGCCACCAGGGGCAGCCTCCACTAGGCCCCCACCCATGTCTACCACCACCGCCACCCCCCAGCTGTGCAGGGGCAGCCTCCACCAGGCCCCCACTCATGTCTCCCATCACCCCCACCCCCCAGCCACCAGGGGCAGCCTCCACCAGGCCCCCACTCATGTCCCCTATCACCCCCACCCTCCAGTAGTGCAGGGGCAGCCTCCACCGGGCTCCCACACATGTCCCCCTGCACCCCCACCCCCCAGCCACCAGGGGCAGCCTCCACCAGGCCCCCATCCATGTCTCCCACCACCCCCACCCCCCAGCCACCAGGGGCAGCCTCCACCAGGCCCCCACCCATGTCTACCACCACCGCCACCCCCCAGCAGTGCAGGGCAGCCTCCACCAGGCCCCCTCTCATGTCTCCCATCACCCCCACCCCCCAGCCACCAGGGGCAGCCTCCACCAGGCCCCCACTCATGTCCCCTATCACCCCCACCCCCCAGCAGTGCAGGGGCAGCCTCCACCAGGCTCCCACACATTTCCCCCTGCACCCCCACCCCCCAGCCACCAGGGGCAGCCTCCACCAGGCCCCCACTCACGTCTCCCAGCCAACATGTCACCCCAATGTAGATCCCTGGCCCTTATGGTCAGCCTCCAAATGGCAAACACCCACCCGAGTATTGCATCCACCCACTTAGAAATGGCAAAAACATGACAGAAGCCCAATTGCAAGTTTTGAAATGAACACATGTCCCTCACATACACCCAATGGGTGTCAGTGAATGTCAAAACCCATATCATGATATGCATGAAACCAATGAGATGATACTATACTACACATTGAACTTTGAAGAAAAAATATGTATTAAAATCAACATGAATGTAATCAAAAATAAACAAACAATAATAGAAATTTAACACAAAAAAAACAGCAGGTCTGTGAAAAAATGCTAAACCACAAATCATAATGCAAAGGAAAGGTGTCCAAAGTCACAAATTAAAATCGAAAACCATTGCTCCATGGCGAAATCATAATAAAAATTGAAATTCCAAAAGTCAACTATGTACAGATAACTATCCAGGGTCCATGATCCCAAACGAAGAAATGAAACCTATCTAATAACACTACCTAAAAAAAATAACTTTATACAAAAATGTGGCCCATTGTCCAAAAGGTCCAAAAATAAAGCCAAACCAAAGGAAACCTAACACTAACTATATAACTATTTACAAGGGCAGTGGGCTAGTCCGACGGCTCACTTCGGGATGTTCCGGGCCAGGGCATCATCGAACTCCTGTTCAATGTCCCGGAGGCGCTCCTCCTCCATGGCCCGAGGGTCCGCAGGGCCGTCCACATGTTCCCCCCAAACTCCATGCGGATTGCCTCGAGGCACTCGGCACTCCTCAGGGCCCTCTGCATGGAGTTCTCCGCCCTGACCATCGTGAGCCGTGCCTCTTCCGCCCGCTGCCGCTCCGCATCTATGGCGTGGCCCAACCGCTGCCACACGGAAGACACTTCCCATCCTGGGTCCTCCTGCCCTCCGGCCGATGCCTGCCCCTCCGATGTGGAAGGCCCCGAGCCATCATGGCTCCCACCACGTTGCTGCTGCTGCGCCTCTGCCCGTGCACTGCCTCCTGCTGCCTGCACATCCTCCGCTGGCTGGGGTGCAGTCGTTGATGTGGCCACCCCTGCTGGACGTCCGACTCCCGACTGTGGCAGGGATGCCTCCTCCACCAGCCTGGCCGCACCGTCAGAGGCAGCGCCACAGGTTACCCAGGTGACTGATGGGTGGGAAGATGGCACGGAGGACGACTGGCGCATAGGGGGTTCAGTTGAGGAGGGGGTCTGAGCAAGCCCCATCAAACGGAGGAATCCGGCCTGGGTGACCTGTCCCAGTAGGCCAACGCGGTCAACGAGCCATTCGAGATGACGTGCAGTCTCCTCATGAAAAGACTGCAGGTCACCTCGCATGGCCCGTTGACGCAACGCCACACCAGTCAGGACAGGCTCAACCCGGACCCGGATAGCCACGTCCGCAGGCAGAGGAAGGCCAGTTGTCGTGAGCTCATCCCCTGCCTGAAAACGGGTCTGGACGTAGGCATCCCTGCTGGTGCAAGATGATGCAGTGACAGGATCAGGGACAGGATTGCACACAGGCACCTCCGCGGCGACCTGTGCTGCCTCCTGTCCCTGGTCCTGCACGGCACCACTAGCACCAGTGGAATCCCCACCTCCAGACCCCGTCTCTGTTGCTTGCACGGCCTCCTCCTCAACCAAACCCCCCACCAACCTGGATGACTCCGTGCCATCTTCCCCCGTTGGGCCCTGTGGGGTCCCAGCTGCCCCTTCTGCTGCCGAGGAGTCCAACTCCGACCTCTGCCTCTTGGACTTCCCCCCGGCAGCTGCGGACTGGGACGCGGCACCGGACTCCTTCTCCCCGACGAGATCACAACATGGGAGGGGAGCCGGGCCTTGCGTCTCCGGCTGGCGGTGCGATCCCCGCCGCTGTGCTCCACAGCACCTTCTCCGCCCTCTTCATCAGTTGACGCTGCAGACAGGGAGAAATTAAACACAGGCATCAGGGCACTGTACAATGGACACATACACACATGACAGTTGCACATGAGTGGCATTGTCAAACCTCAGACATGGCATCACAATCGGCAACACACATGTCATTTCAACTTGCACACATGAGCCATACCACAGCCACATCCTAACTGCCAGCACCATCCATACACATACAACAGCATGAGCAGGCAAAGGTGAGCCAGACATCACATGCAACACAGGGAGTGCACTACACACGCACGCACACCACCACACTTGCATGCATGTGTACACCACAGCCAACTGTCGCAGTGTTCCGATGGGCATCCATGTCACATCTGCCAATCAGGCTTCCACATCCCACTGTCACATGCATCCATGTTGCATCACTGTTGCACCCTTGTCAAATACACACACATGCACATGTACACAGTGCTGATACATGCAGCTGAAAACAACATACATGCGTGACATCACGAACATGCCCACTTACATACACATTCATCCAAACATGTGTGCCCACACAACTGCATTTGGCATGCAAGCCTACACACACAAGCACCATCCATGTCTCACACATGACAGCCCTCGCATGTGTTAGCCTCACAGCCCTGTACACCCCCACCCATACTCGGCCCCATACAAACCGATGTGCAACCGGCACACTACTGGCACATCACCACATGCACAGTTTACAATCATGATGCATGTACACTTACCGCTCGACTCCAGACGGGTCTGCCTCTCAAGGACCTGGACGTGGAGCGCTGGGGATATGCGTTCCAGGACCCTCATCTGATCTTCCGACAAGTGGCCCCGGCGCCCCTTAGCATCCGCTGCCTTCAAGAGGCGCCGGGCCTTGTTCAGGGTCCTGGACCTGAAGTCCTCCCAGCGCTTCTTGACATGTTGGAAGTCGCGGACTGCCACCCCCCTCCGCGTTGATGGCAGTCACGATGTCTGTCCAGATCCGAGTCCGTCCTTCCTTGTCGGCGCGCACACTTCCGTAGAGGGCATCATACTGCCCCAGGACTTGCTCCACCAGGACACCAACTTCCCTGGCACTGAAGCTGGTGCCCCTCTGCCTGTCTGGCCGGGGGTTGTCAGTGGTGCCAGATGTTGCAGTGCCCGACATGACAACCCCAGAGGCAGGAGTGGTTGGGCAACTGGGTCCTGGGGCTGGGCTGTGGAGCGATGGAATCCCAGTCGGGAGTCTTCGGTTCCAGCAGGGGTGGTCACAGCAACAGCAACGTGGGCAGCAGGCAGTCAGGCAGCAGCAGATGGCAGGTGGGAGCGTGCTCGGGGCTCTGGGGGGGCAGTAATTCGGCCTTCTGGGCAGGAGTGTGGTCTTCCGTGTGCTTACGCGTGGCCAGCTTGATACGGAGTGATTTGGCACGTGAAAATCCTGCACGTATGCGTGTGAATCGAGGAAAGGGCCTTAGCGCGTATGCACGTCAGCACGCATATGCGATTTCATTGGACCAAAGGCCCTTAGCGCGTAAGCGCGTCTGTGACGTGACGCGCGAGGGTGTTTCCCTCATTACACGTGATGACAGAGCACACGTGGATTTCCACCAATCGCGTGTGGAACTTCCTGCGCACCCCAGAAATACACATACCCAGGCCAATCGCATGTACGCTCACTTCCCTCCGATTACACGCGATGACACTCGGACATGCAGTTTTACCATGTGTGCTCGCATATGCGATTTCATTGGCCCAAAGGCCACCATGCGCAGCTGTGACGTCACGCGCATGGCCGTAGAGAATGGCGCGTGTAAAAATGAAGAGATACACGTCCGAGTGTCAAAGCGCGTAATTGGTGGAAATGGCCTCATCGCGTATGCGCGTCTGTGACGTGTGTATAAAAGGTACGTGTAGAACGCCATTTCCTTGTACGTGCTTTTCGTGGAGAGGGTAAATCCTGTACTTATTGTCGGATCACACGCGATTTACTTCACAGCGTTTCCAGTTCGTACTCCCTGTTACCTCTGACAGCTTTTTCTCTTTTCCTCTTTTTCCTGGGCCTGTTTCCTCAAACAGCGTTCCCTCTACTGTTGTCCTGTCTCCTCAGACTGCGTACAATTCTTCTTTTGGTGGGGGTGTTGCCAACGCGCACACGCGCATATTTTTCACGCTTTTGTTCCTGGCAGACAGTGAGTCGCGCACGTATTTAACATCTGTGCTTGCCCCGTGTGTCGCGTACCCCTTCATAGGTCATTCTAGGCTGCGTGTGACACGCATACGTTCATTCTTGTGTTTCTGGGTGCCACAGCGTAGTGCAGGTTTATTTTTCCACGCAGGATCTAGGAGGGGTTGTGTGCACCTTACTTCGCTTTTTTGGGGTGCCTGTGCGTTGCGTGACCTGTCATTTTTCCCCAGGGGTGACATACAGCCTTGCTAGAGCACTAGGGTACGATTACCATCTGGTACCCAACCCCTTTGACCCCCAATTTCCCAGGACAATAGTTCACAACAATCCCATATGCATAATAACATCAGTGCCATGGCTGGGAGGCGACCAAGCCATAAGGGTGGCAAAGGTGGCCGAGCCCCAAGTGGTGGCCGTGGTGGATACAGTAGGGGACGTGGCCGTGACTTGCAGGGTGCCCCTAGCCCCCCATGTGTGGAGGAGCAGTCAGGGACACCCATGCCCCCCCCCCCCTGGTTGAGGTTACTGTGGCTGACACCATCCATGCTCAGCCCTTGTTGGACCAGCCCACTGTGGAACCAGACCTGGCACAGGGTGACTCCATGGCTGACTTCCAGGTCAGCAGATCTAGGCTACGTGCGCCGGCGAACGTTGGTGTCATCAGGCCACGTGGATCAGGGGCAGCTAGGTCATCTGCTGCCCCACGTAGGCAGGCTGGGGAGGCTGCAGGGGCAGCTGCGGCTCCATCCACCCCACCTCTCACACACCCATCCAGGACAGTGTCGGTCCAAGTCCATCATGCTGACATTCCCCCTGACACCATCACACTTGAGGTAATGCCTGCACCAACTCCCATGCTGAGTGTGCAATCCCACGCTCCTGCCCCTAGTGTCCAGAGCGGCGTAGGACACTCAGGATCCCCACCACCTTCCAAGCGGAAGAGGAAGAGTGCTCGTCCAGTAGAGGCTGATGCCCCAGACACGGCTACATAGTCCGGCCCGTCAAGGAAGCCCAGCTTCAATGAGGCCGAACTGAATGCACTTGTAGAGTATGTGTCCGCACATGACCGCAAAATGGTGATTGTCGCAGGATCCAAGACCACACCTGCACAACGTCAGGCACACTGGCAGTCCATTGCGGACATCATAAGTGCCCTTGGAATCGTGAGGCGCACAGCTAATGAATGCTACAAGCGCTGGAATGACCTGAAGCGCAGGGCAAAGAATAAGCTGGCCTCAAGTCATGCCGCAACTCTAGTGACTGGAGGTGGGTCTCCAGCAGACAACATAGAACTCACTCCACATGAGCAGGTTGCTGGGACCTACGTCACGGAGGAACAGATCCAAGGCATGGGAGAAATGGCAGATTACGAGGCATAGTCCGGTGAGTGCACATGCATGTGTGTGTCATCCATGTGCATGGTGTGTGTGGGAGGGCTTCTGTCTGGGTGCCAGGGGAGGGTGTGTGTGCCTGAGTGGTTCGGCTCACCCATGTGCCTCTTCCTATACATTCTTGGCACCAGCATTTTGGTATAGCAGCATCCCTTCGGCCAACATTAGACATCCAGCCCACCACCACCCCAGTTGCCCTTGGAGTGTCATCTTGCCAAAACACTGTTGCTTATTTACTTCTGTTTATTCAGGCAGATTGTTTGCATACCACCACTTTTACTCGGGATTTCTCAGTCCTATTGTCACATGTCTGACATGGCTATGGTACAGTGGACTGGCTCAGTTTCGTGGACATGATTAGTTTAGACATGTCCCTGTGCTATAGGACCATTTTTGACTGGCAGCCACAGGTTAAACATTTGAACCATTACAATAAAAATAATCAATTATATGAGCAAACTGGACTGAATGAACAATTGGTGACCTCCTCTCCCTCTTCACTTCATGGCTAGGGTACATGCCATCTGTGTGATGGCATGTGTATTTGACCTGCCAATCACTGGCCAATGTGTGATGCCACTGCTAGGCAGCATGCAGCAAATGTGTTCATCTTCCATCTTGGTGTCATCAATGTGTGCCATCTGCCTCCCCATCACACGCAGTGACGTTGCATGCATGGGAGTGTTTTAGTCATATGGGACATGTGTCAATCAAGTACTGTTTCTGTAGCCTCTCAGCCCTAATTGTGTGCCATAGTGCTAATGCCTGTTTCCATTTGTTTTCTTTTATGTCTTTGCAGGGGAAGACGCACTTGATACTGCTGGGGTTGTGGAGATGGTGCAGACCCAGGAGGGGTCTGAGGGCCGACCGACCACCAGTGAGGGACGTGGTGTGGTGGTGGGTAAGAACCCACAACTGCTGCAGGTCATGCTCTCAAGGGGTGTCTCTGGCTGCACCTCCCCCGAGCTGTATTCAGGTGTCGATTCGGATGATGAGACCTACTTGCCGTCGCAGGTGAGTGCTCCTGGGAGGGATTCTGTTCTGTCCGACCAACCTGCACCAGGGTTAGAACCCTCAATGGGGATGTCAGTGTTGGCAGGTACGCCTTTGGTGGTTACGGATGCAGGGTCACTCTCCGCGACATCTGATCCTGTTCCTTGGCCAGCAGATCAGAGGAGGAATGCAGTCCTGCAGCCTCAGGCAGTGCCGGCACAGCAAGGCGCAGTTCGCCTTGCCCCAGACAGGTGTGGTGCCCGCCGACGTGGTGGCCGTACGCCACCTGGCAATACCGCATGGGAGCAATCCATTTACGGTATGGCAACCCAACAGGCAGCATCATCAGAGATGATGGCTCAGGCCATGGATAGGGTGGCCACTTCCATTGTCCCCCCGAAAGGCTGATGGAGCGACTACAGCAGGCAACCGACTCCATCTGTCAGTCACACAGGGAGGACATGTTGGCGTCCGACAGGGACAGGCGGGCGGCACTGGCGACTCTGCAGGAAGCCATCTCCATAGAGTCCCAGGGCCACAGGGAAGCCCTGAGGCTGGAACTCCTTCACCTCAGGACGACTCTTGTTGAGCTTGAGGCTTCAACAAACCGAAGGACAGAACAGCAGCTGGAGCGTCTCACCCGTACGCTCTCAGCTGAGATGCAGGCAACTAGGGCAGAGGTCCGGGCATCCCGTGAGTTGTTGCATGGGGAGCTCCGCACACTTATCCTCCAGAACAAGACCTACCACACCCGCATGCTTGCAGCCATGGAAGAACAGACTAGGGCTTTGCGTGGGCTGCCTCCCATAGTGCCACCACCTCCTGATGCAGCTGCAGAGGGTGAGGATAGCGACAGCAGTGATACTCCCACAATAGGGTAGCCGTGTAGGCCATGAGCCCATGGAGGTGTTTTTTTTTCGCAAGATCCACACAGGTGGGTTTTGGTGTGCACCCTGTCCTCGGACCTCCTGGGTGGCCTCCCCCTCCATCCCCGGACCCATTAATGGCCATTTTTGTTTGTTTTTTTGTTTTTTTTGGGACAGTGTGTTGCCTTGTGTGGCTCCCGTGGGCATACGCTGCATTGTGGCTGGGCATATGCAGGCTTGTCATGGATTTGGTTCAGATGCTTGGGTTTTTGTCACACACACCCCTCCTGCTTCCCGTTTCCATGGGCTTGCAAAGGGTGTGCCCAAGTGACATTGACGTACATGGTGACATTGGACTCCCATGAGCTGTGTGGGCAGTCTGTAGTCAATACTGTGTATACATTCATAGTGCATATTGTTGTTGTATTGTACACTGCATGGTGTATTGATATGTGCTTCTGCATCCATCTCATCCTCCATATTTGCAGGTACATTCCTCATGTCTTCACAATGCGGTCCACCTTTGAACTGGAGTCCATGTTGTAAGCAGTGCACCTACACTCTTGCGTGGCGCTAACACTGTATACTTGGAAGTGTTCGGAGGGCTGTCATCATCAGGTGGTGAGGCTAGCTAATTTGTAAGTCTGTAATGTCATGTTTAAGGTAGGTTGGAGGTTGTGTAGGTGATTGGTATTCTTGGTAAGTATTTGGTAATGTGGGTTGTAGGTCCTGCATTACTGTGAGCATTTCATGTGTGGACATGTTTCCATTAGGGACACTGTAGCTGCTGACACTTGGGGCATGTTGTGGGGATTAATTTCTTCCCTCTCACATTGCATGACATGCCATGGTGTGTTGTGTGGCCGTGCCGGGGAGGGGGTGGGTGACATGGCACTGTTCTCATGTTGTATTTAGCAAGTGGGTATTCATTTTTGCTGCATAGAAGTGTGTCTTTTGATGACACTGCATTGGTGGTGTTTGTGTAAGTAGGGATGCACACATTGTGACACTTCCACATGAACAATCTCAGGCTGCTATGGTTCTGACAGTTGACAGTCCCTTTGTTCGTCTTAATTGTCAGGTCGAGTCATCATTGCTTATCAGATGGTAAGTGCCAGGCTTGTGTGCACTCCACTGGGGTGTGATTTCTATGTGAAGTAATTAGCCACCAGCTGCGTACGGGCTGCCTCACCCCGTGCCCTCTCCCCTCCCATGCGCAACGGCCGTGCATGTGGTTGGGGATGTGGGGGCACCACCATATCCACAGTCAGGCCCCGGCGTGTTGCAACATTGTGCAGGACACATGCTGCCACTATGATCCTGCACACTACTGGGGGCGCATACAACAGCTGCCCGCCAGAACGGTCAAGGGAGCAAAAGCGTGACTTGAGCACTCCGAATGTGCGCTCCACTATGCCCCGGGTTGCAATATGGGCTGTGTTGTATCTTACCTCTGGAGGCGTGATGGGGTTCCGAATTGGCGTCATCATGTGGGTGCTCAGAGGGTAGGCACTGTCCCCTGGTGAGGAGGTGATGGGTATCATTAGTGGGGTAGTGACATAACTCTGCATCTGACATGCATGCATGTGCAGTGGCATTCATACTCACTAAGCAGCCATGTATCGCCATGCCGCCCAGCTTCTAGGTCCCGGCTTAGGGTAGACATTCGGTAAATGAAGCTGTCGTGGGTGGACCCTGGATAGTTGGCATATACTGAGGGGATGATTCCCTTAGCATTACATACTACCTGCACGTTGATGGAATGCCAGTGCTTGCGGTTCCTATAGATGTGCTCAGATGCCCTGGGGGGACGTAGTGCCACATGGGTGCAGTCAATGGCACCTAGCACTTTTGGGAATTGTGCCACACCGTAGAAATCGAGGGTGGCAGCCTGCCTTTCTGCAGGTGTCCTGGGCAGGTATATGTGCCTACGGACTGATGGGCGTGCAGTGATGATGTTCACGACTTGGTGTAGGCAGCGTGACTGCGTGGCCTGTGACACCCCACCCACTATGGCACTTGTTCGCTGAAATGATCCTGTGGCCAAGAAGTGCAGTACATTGAGGACCTTCTCCAGGGGGCTGAGTGCTTGGGAGCACAGGGTGGGTGATGTGAGGTCATCCTCCTACTCACTGACCAGGTCCAATATTATGTGTGGGGGAAACCTGTACCTCCCATACACCTGGTCATCAGGCATCCCAAAAAGGCTGGTTCTGGGAGTGAAAATTCGGGCCCTCACTATCCTCCTCCTCCTCCTTTGGTAACCCACGGCTACTGCTGCTAGGAATGGTATATTCATCCTGGCGTATGAGCTTGTTTGTTGTTTGCGCGCACTTTTATGCTGCGCGGGTCGACGTACGCCTGCTTCATGCTGGCGTACGTGTCTCAGGATTGGACCATTTATTTTTCGGCACGTCGTAGGCGAACGTGTGAATCTTCCCGCCCAGCCCAGGAATACACGTAGCACGCTCTCCCAGGCCCAGTCGCGGGTAAATATTCCCGTCCACCCCTGGAATACATGTACCACACTCTCACAGGCCCAGTCGCGTGTGGAAGTTCACGCGCACCCCGTAGTACACGTACCCAGGCCAATCGCGTGTGGAAGTTCACGCGCACCCCGTAGTGCACGTACCCAGGCCAATCACGTGTGGAAGTTCACGCGCACCCCGAAGTACACGTACCCAGGCCAATCGCGTGTGGGACTTCCCGCGCACCCCGAAGTACACGTACCGAGGCTAATCGCGTGTGGGACTTCCCGCGCACCCCGAAGTACACGTACCCAGGCCAATCGCTTGTGGAACTTCCCTCGCACCCCAAAGTACACGTACCCAGGCCAATCGCGTGTGGAACTTCCCGCACACCCCCACCTACCCAGGCCAATCGCGTGTGGAACTTCCCGCGCACCCCGTAGTACACGTACACAGGCCAATCGCGTGTGGAACTTCCCGCGCACCCCGAAGTACACGTACCCAGGCAAATCGCACGGCTGGGGGGTGGGGGTGCAGGGGTACATGAGTGGGGGCCTGGTGGAGGCTGCCCCTGGTGGCTGGGGGGTGGGGGTGGTGGGAGACATGAGTGGGGGCCGGGTGGAAGCTGCCCCTGCACTGCTGGGGGGTGGGGGTGGTGTTAGACATGGGTGGGGGCCTGGTGGAGGCTGCCCTCGGTGGCTGGGGGTGGGGGTGGTGGGAGACATGAGTGGGGGCCTGGTGGAGGCTGCCCCTGCACTGCTGGGGGGTGGGGGTAATAGGGGACATGAGTGGGGGCCTGGTGGAGGCTGCCCCTGCACTGCTGGGGGGTGGGGGTGCAGGGAGACATGAGTGGGGGCCTGGTGGAGGCTGCCCCTGCACTGCTGGGGGGTAGGGGTGGTGGTAGACATGGGTGGGGGCCTGGTGGAGGCTGCCCATGGTGGCAGGGGGGTGGGGGTGGTGGGAGACATGAGTGGGGGCCTGGTGGAGGCTGCCCCTGCACTGCTGGGGGGTGGGGGTTATAGGGGACATGAGTGGGGGCCTTGTGGAGGCTGCCCCTGCACTGCTGGGGGGTGGGAGTGCAGGGAGACATGAGTGGGGGCCTGGTGGAGGCTGCCCCTGGTGGCTGGGGGGTGGGGGTGATGGGAGACATGAGTGGGGGCCTGGTGGAGGTTACCCCTGCACTGCTGGGGGTGGGGGTGATGGGAGACATGAGTTGGACATGAGTGGGGGCCTGGTGGAGGCTGCCCCTGCACTGCTGGGGGGTGGGGGTGATGGGAGACATGAGTGGGGACCTGGTGGAGGCTGCCCCTGGTGGCTGGGGGCTGGGGTGGTGGGAGACATGAGTGGGGGCCTGGTGGAGGCTGCCCCTGCACTGCCGGGGGGTGGGGGTGCAGGGAGACATGAGTGGGGGCCTGGTGGAGGCTGCCCCTGGTGGCTGGGGGGTGGAGGTGATGGGAGACATGAGTGGGGGCCTGGTGGAGGCTGCCCCTGCACTGCTGGGGGGTGGGGGTGGTGGTAGAAATGAGTGGGGGCCTGGTGGAGGCTGCCCCTGGTGGCTGGGGGGTGGGGGTGGTGGGAGACATGAGTGGGGGCCTGGTGGAGGCTGCCCCTGCACTGCTGGGGGTGGGGGTGCAGGGAGACATGAGTGGGGGCCTGGTGGAGGCTGCCCCTGGTGGCTGGGGGTGGGGGTGGTGGGAGACATGAGTGGGGGCCTGGTGGAGGCTGCCCCTGCACTGCTGGGGGGTGGGGGTGGTGTTAGACATGGGTGGGGGCCTGGTGGAAGCTGCCCTCGGTGGCTGGGGGTGGGGGTGGTGGGAGACATGAGTGGGGGCCTGGTGGAGGCTGCCCCTGCACTGCTGGGGGGTGGGGGTAATAGAGGACATGAGTGGGGGCCTGGTGGAGGCTGCCCCTGCACTGATGGGGGGTGGGGGTGCAGGGAGACATGAGTGGGGGCCTGGTGGAGGCTGCCCCTGCACTGCTGGGGGGTAGGGGTGGTGGTAGACATGGGTGGGGGCCTGGTGGAGGCTGCCCATGGTGGCTGGGGGGTGGGGGTGGTGGGAGACATGAGTGGGGGCCTGGTGGAGGCTGCCCCTGCACTGCTGGGGGGTGGGGGTTTTAGGGGACATGAGTGGGGGCCTTGTGGAGGCTGCCCCTGCACTGCTGGGGGGTGGGGGTGCAGGGAGACATGAGTGGGGGCCTGGTGGAGGCTGCCCCTGGTGGCTGGGGGGTGGGGGTGATGGGAGACATGAGTGGGGGCCTGGTGGAGGTTACCCCTGCACTGCTGGGGGTGGGGGTGATGGGAGACATGAGTTGGACATGAGTGGGGGCCTGGTGGAGGCTGCCCCTGCACTGCTGGGGGGTGGGGGTGATGGGAGACATGAGTGGGGACCTGGTGGAGGCTGCCCCTGGTGGCTGGGGGCTGGGGGTGGTGGGAGACATGAGTGGGGGACTGGTGGAGGCTGCCCCTGCACTGCCGGGGGGTGGGGGTGCAGGGAGACATGAGTGGGGGCCTAGTGGAGGCTGCCCCTGGTGGCTGGGGGGTGGAGGTGATGGGAGACATGAGTGGGGGCCTGGTGGAGGCTGCCCCTGCACTGCTGGGGGGTGGGGGTGGTGGTAGACATGAGTGGGGGCCTGGTGGAGGCTGCCCCTGGTGGCTGGGGGTGGTGGGAGACATGAGTGGGGGCCTGGTGGAGGCTGCCCCTGCACTGCTGGGGGTGGGGGTGCAGGGAGACATGAGTGGGGGCCTGGTGGAGGCTGCCCCTGGTGGCTGGGGGTGGGGGTGGTGGGAGACATGAGTGGGGGCCTGTTGGAGGCTGCCCCTGCACTGCTGGGGGTGGGGGTGCAGGGGGACATGAGTGGGGGCCTGGTGGAGGCTGCCCCTGGTGGCTGGCTGGTGGGGGTGATGGGAGACATGAGTGGGGGCCTGGTGGAGGCTGCCCCTGCGCTGCTGGGGGGTGGGGGTGGTGGTAGACATGGGTGGGGGCCTGGTGGAGGCTGCCCCTGCACTTCTGGGGGGTGGGGTGATGGGAGACATGAGTGGGGACCTGGTGGAGGCTGCCCCTGGTGGCTGGGGGGTGGGGGCGGTGGGAGACATGAGTGGGGGCCTGGTGGAGGCTGCCCCTGCACTGCTGGGGGGTTAGGGTTCAGGGAGACATGAGTGGGGGCCTGGTGGAGGCTGCCCCTGGTGGCTGGGGGGTGGGGGTGATGGGAGACATGAGTGGGGGCCTGGTGGAGGTTGCCCCTGCAATGCTGGGGGTGGGGGTGATGGGAGACATGAGTTGGACATGAGTGGGGGCCTGGTGGAGGCTGCCCCTGCACTGCTGGGGAGGGGGTGGGGGTGATGGGAGACATGAGTGGGGACCTGGTGGAGGCTGCCCCTGGTGGCTGGGGGGTGGGGGTGGTGGGAGACATGAGTGGGGGCCTGGTGGAGGCTGCCCCTGCACTGCTGGGGGGTGGGGGTGCAGGGAGACATGAGTAGGGGCCTGGTGGAGGCTGCCCCTGGTGGCTGGGGGAGGGGGTGATGGGAGACATGAGTGGGGGCCTGGTGGAGGCTGCCCCTGCACTGCTGGGGGGTGGGGGTGGTGGTAGACATGAGTGGGGGCCTGGTGGAGGCTGCCCCTGCTCTGCTGGGGGGTGGGGGTGCAGGGAGACATGAGTGGGGGCCTGGTGGAGGCTGCCCCTGGTGGCTGGGGGTGGGGGTGGTGGGAGACATGAGTGGGGGCCTGCTGGAGGCTGCCCCTGCACTGCTGGGGGGTGGGGGTGCAGGGAGACATGAGTGGGGGCCTGGTGGAGGCTGCCCCTGGTGGCTGGCTGGTGGGGGTGATGGGAGACATGAGTGGGGGCCTGGTGGAGGCTGCCCCTGCACTGCTGGGGGGTGGGGGTGGTGGTAGACATGGGTGGGGGCCTGGTGGAGGCTGCCCCTGCTTTGCTGGGGGGTGGGGTGATGGGAGACATGAGTGGGGACCTGGTGGAGGCTGCCCCTGGTGGCTGGGCGGTGGGGGTGGTGGGAGACATGAGTGGGGGCCTGGTGGAGGCTGCCCCTGCACTGCTGGGGGTGGGGGTGCAGGGAGACATGAGTGGGGGCCTGGTGGAGGCTGCCCCTGGTGGCTGGGGGGTGGGGGTGATGGGAGACATGAGTGGGGGCCTGGTGGAGGCTGCCCCTGCACTGCTGGGGGGTGGGGGTGCAGGGAGACATGAGTGGGGGCCTGGTAGAGGCTGCCCCTGGTGGCTGGGGGTGGGGGTGGTGGGAGACATGAGTGGGGGCCTGGCGGAAGCTGCCCCTGCACTGCTGGGGGGTGGGGGTGCAGGGAGACATGAGTGGAGGCCTGGTGGAGGCTGCCCCTGCGCTGCTGGGGGGTGGGGGTGGTGGTAGACATGGGTGGGGGCCTGGTGGAGGCTGCCCCTGCACTGCTGGGGGGTGGGGGTGGTGGTAGACATGGGTGGGGGCCTGGTGGAGGCTGCACCTGCACTGCTGGGGGGTGGGGGTGATGGGAGACATGAGTGGGGGCCTGGTGGAGGCTACCCCTGCACTGCTGGGGGGTGGGGGGGATGGGAGACATGAGTGGGGACCTGGTGGAGGCTGCCCCTGGTGGCTGGGGGTGGGGGTGGTGGGAGACATGAGTTGGACATGAGTGGGGGCCTGGTGGAGGCTGCCCCTGCACTGCTGGGGGGTGGGAGTGATGGGAGACATGAGTGGGGGCCTGGTGGAGGCTGCCCCTGGTGGCTGGGGGGTGGGGGTGGTGGGAGATATGAGTGGGGGCCTGGTGGAGGCGGCCCCTGCACTGCTGGGGGGTGGGGGTGCAGGGAGACATGAGTGGGGGCCTGATGGAGGCTGCCCCTGCACTGCTGGGGGGTGGGGGTGAAGGGAGACATGAGTGGGGGCCTGGTGGAGGCTGCCCCTGGTGGCTGGGGGTGATGGGAGACATGAGTGGGGGTCTGGTGGAGGCTGCCCCTGCACTGCTGGGGGGTGGGGGTGGTGGTAGACATGGGTGGGGGCCTGGTGGAGGCTGCCCCTGCACTGCTGGAGGGTGGGGGTGGTGGTAGACATGAGTGGGGACCTGGTGGAGGCTGCCCCTGGTGGCTGGGGGGTGGGGGTGGTGGGAGACATGAGTGGGGGCCTGGTGGAGGCTGCCCCTGCACTGCTGGGGGGTGGGGGTAATAGGGGACATGAGTGGGGGCCTGGTGGAGGCTTCCCCTGCACTGCTGGGGGGTGGGGGTGCAGGGAGACATGAGTGGGGGCCTGGTGGAGGCTGCCCCTGGTGGCTGGGGGGTGGGGGTGATGGGAGACATGAGTGGGGGCCTGGTGGAGGCTGCCCCTGCACTGCTGGGGGTGGGGGTGATGGGAGACATGAGTTGGACATGAGTGGGGGCCTGGTGGAGGCTGCCCCTGCACTGCTAGGGGGTGGGGGTGATGGGAGACATGAGTGGGGGCCTGGAGGAGGCTGCCCCTGGTGGCTGGGGGTGGGGGTGGTGGGAGACATGAGTGGGGGCCTGGTGGAGGCTGCCCCTGCCATGCTGGGGGATGGGGATGCAGGGAGACATGAGTGGGGGGCTGGTGGGGGCTGCCCCTGGTGGCTGGGGGGTGGGGTGATGGGAGACATGAGTGGGGGCCTGCTGGAGGCTGCCCCTGCACTGCTGGGGGGTGGGGGTGGTGGTAGACATGGGTGGGGGCCTGGTGGAGGCTGCCCCTGCACTGCTGGGGGTTGGGGATGATGGGAGACACGAGTGGGGACCTGGTGGAGGCTGCCCCTGCACTGCTGGGGGGTGGGGGTGATGGGAGACATGAGTGGGGGCCTGGTGGAGGCAGCCCCTGCACTGCTGGGGGGTGGGGGTGATGGGAGACATGAGTGGGGACCTGGTGGAGGCTGCCCCTGGTGGCTGGGGGGGTGGGGGTGGTGGGAGACATGAGTGGGGGCCTGGTGGAGGCTGCACCTGCACTGCTGGGGGGTGGGGGTGCAGGGAGACATGAGTGGGGGCCTGGTGGAGGCTGCCCCTGGTGGCTGGGGGGTGGGGGTGATGGGACACATGAGTGGGGGCCTGGTGGAGGCTGCCCCTGCACTGCTGGGGGGTGGGGGTGGTGGGAGACATGAGTGGGGGCCTGGTGGAGGCTGCCCCTGCACTGCTGGGGGGTGGGGGTGCAGGGAGACATGAGTGGGGGCCTGGTGGAGGCTGCCCCTGGTGGCTGGGGGGTGGGGGTGATGGGAGACATGAGTGGGGGCCTGGTGGAGGTTGCCCCTGCAATGCTGGGGGTGGGGGTGATGGGAGACATGAGTTGGACATGAGTGGGGGCCTGGTGGAGGCTGCCCCTGCACTGCTGGGGGGGGGTGGGGGTGATGGGAGACATGAGTGGGGACCTGGTGGAGGCTGCCCCTGGTGGCTGGGGGGTGGGGGTGGTGGGAGACATGAGTGGGGGCCTGGTGGAGGCTGCCCCTGCACTGCTGGGGGGTGGGGGTGCAGGGAGACATGAGTGGGGGCCTGGTGGAGGCTGCCCCTGGTGGCTGGGGGAGGGGGTGATGGGAGACATGAGTGGGGGCCTGGTGGAGGCTGCCCCTGCACTGCTGGAGGGTGGGGGTGGTGGTAGACATGAGTGGGGGCCTGGTGGACGCTGCCCCTGGTAGCTGGGGGGTGGGGGTGGTGGGAGACATGAGTGGGGGCCTGGTGGAGGCTGCCCCTGCACTGCTGGGGGGTGGGGGTGCAGGGAGACATGAGTGGGGGCCTGGTGGAGGCTGCCCCTGGTGGCTGGGGGTGGGGGTGGTGGGAGACATGAGTGGGGGCCTGGTGGAGGCTGCCCCTGCACTGCTGGGGGGTGGGGGTGCAGGGAGACATGAGTGGGGGCCTGGTGGAGGCTGCCCCTGGTGGCTGGCTGGTGGGGGTGATGGGAGACATGAGTGGGGGCCTGGTGGAGGCTGCCCCTGCACTGCTGGGGGGTGGGGGTGGTGGTAGACATGGGTGGGGGCCTGGTGGAGGCTGCCCCTGCACTGCTGGGGGGTGGGGTGATGGGAGACATGAGTGGGGACCTGGTGGAGGCTGCCCCTGCACTGCTGGGGGGTGGGGGTGATGGGAGACATGAGTGGGGACCTGTTGGAGGCTGCCCCTGGTGGCTGGGGGGTGGGGGTGGTGGGAGACATGAGTGGGGGGCTGGTGGAGGCTGCCCCTGCACTGCTGGGGGGTGGGGGTGCAGGGAGACATGAGTGGGGGCCTGGTGGAGGCTGCCCCTGGTGGCTGGGGGTGGGGGTGGTGGGAGACATGAGTGGGGGCCTGGTGGAGGCTGCCCCTGCACTGCTGGGGGGTGGGGGTGCAGGGAGACATGAGTGGGGGCCTGGTGGAGGCTACCCCTGGTGGCTAGGGGGTGGGGGTGATGGGAGACATGAGTGGGGACCTGGTGGAGGCTGCCCCTGGTGGCTGGGGGGGTGGGGGTGGTGGAAGACATGAGTGGGGGCCTGGTGGAGGCTGCACCTGCACTGCTGGGGGGTGGGGGTGCAGGGAGACATGAGTGGGGGCCTGGTGGAGGCTGCCCCTGGTGGCTGGGGGGTGGGGGTGATGGGAGACATGAGTGGGGGCCTGGTGGAGGCTGCCCCTGCACTGCTGGGGGGTGGGGGTGGTGGGAGACATGAGTGGGGGCCTGGTGGAGGCTGCCCCTGCACTGCTGGGGGGTGGGGGTGCAGGGAGACATGAGTGGGGGCCTGGTGGAGGCTGCCCCTGGTGGCTGGGGGGTGGGGGTGATGGGAGACATGAGTGGGGGCCTGGTGGAGGTTGCCCCTGCAATGCTGGGGGTGGGGGTGATGGGAGACATGAGTTGGACATGAGTGGGGGCCTGGTGGAGGCTGCCCCTGCACTGCTGGGGGGGGGTGGGGGTGATGGGAGACATGAGTGGGGACCTGGTGGAGGCTGCCCCTGGTGGCTGGGGGGTGGGGGTGGTGGGAGACATGAGTGGGGGCCTGGTGGAGGCTGCCCCTGCACTGCTGGGGGGTGGGGGTGCAGGGAGACATGGGTGGGGGCCTGGTGGAGGCTGCCCCTGGTGGCTGGGGGAGGGGGTGATGGGAGACATGAGTGGGGGCCTGGTGGAGGCTGCCCCTGCACTGCTGGGGGGTGGGGGTGGTGGTAGACATGAGTGGGGGCCTGGTGGAGGCTGCCCCTGGTGGCTGGGGGGTGGGGGTGGTGGGAGACATGAGTGGGGGCCTGGTGGAGGCTGCCCCTGCACTGCTGAGGGGTGGGGGTGCAGGGAGACATGAGTGGGGGCCTGGTGGAGGCTGCCCCTGGTGGCTGGGGGTGGGGGTGGTGGGAGACATGAGTGGGGGCCTGGTGGAGGCTGCCCCTGCACTGCTGGGGGGTGGGGGTGCTGGGAGACATGAGTGGGGGCCTGGTGGAGGCTGCCCCTGGTGGCTGGCTGGTGGGGGTGATGGGAGACATGAGTGGGGGCCTGGTGGAGGCTGCGCCTGCACTGCTGGGAGGTGGGGGTGGTGGTAGACATGGGTGGGGGCCTGGTGGAGGCTGCCCCTGCACTGCTGGGGGGTGGGGTGATGGGAGACATGAGTGGGGACCTGGTGGAGGCTGCCCCTGCACTGCTGGGGGGTGGGGGTGATGGGAGACATGAGTGGGGACCTGGTGGAGGCTGCCCCTGGTGGCTGGGGGGTGGGGGTGGTGGGAGACATGAGTGGGGGCCTGGTGGAGGCTGCCCCTGCACTGCTGGGGGGTGGGGGTGCAGGGAGACATGAGTGGGGGCCTGGTGGAGGCTGCCCCTGGTGGCTGGGGGTGGGGGTGGTGGGAGACATGAGTGGGGGCCTGGTGGAGGTTGCCCCTGCACTGCTGGGGGGTGGGGGTGCAGGGAGACATGAGTGGGGGCCTGGTGGAGGCTACCCCTGGTGGCTGGCTGGTGGAGGTGATGGGAGACATTAGTGGGGGCCTGGTGGAGGCTGCCCCTGCGCTGCTGGGGGGTGGGAGTGGTGGTAGACATGGGTGGGGGCCTGGTGGAGGCTGCCCCTGCACTGCTGGGGGGTGGGGTGATGGGAGACATGAGTGGGGACCTGGTGGAGGCTGCCCCTGGTGGCTGGGGGGTGGGGGTGGTGGGAGACATGAGTGGGGGCCTGGTGGAGGCTGCCCCTGCACTGCTGGGGGTGGGGGTGCAGGGAGACATGAGTGGGGGCCTGGTGGAGGCTGCCCCTGGTGGCTGGGGGGTGGGGGTGATGGGAGACATGAGTGGGGGCCTGGTGGAGGTTGCCCCTGCACTGCTGGGGGTGGGGGTGATGGGAGACATGAGTTGGACATGAGTGGGGGCCTGATGGAGGCTGCCCCTGCACTGCTGGGGGGTGGGGGTGATGGGAGACATGAGTGGGGACCTGGTGGAGGCTGCCCCTGGTGGCTGGGGGGTGGGGGTCGTGGGAGACATGAGTGGGGGCCTGGTGGAGGCTGCCCCTGCACTGCTGGGGGGTGGGGGTGCAGGGAGACATGAGTGGGGGCCTGGTGGAGGCTGCCCCTGGTGGCTGGGGGGTGGGGGTGATGGGAGACATGAGTGGGGGCATGGTGGAAGCTGCCCCTGCACTGCTGGGGGGTGGGGGTGGTGGTAGACATGAGTGGGGGCCTGGTGGAGGCTGCCCCTGGTGGCTGGGGGGTGGGGGTGCAGGGAGACATGAGTGGGGGCCTGGTGGAGGCTGCCCCTGGTGGCTGGGGGGTGGGGGTGATGGGAGACATGAGTGGGGGCCTGGTGGAGGCTGCCCCTGCACTGCTGGGGGGTGGGGGTGCAGGGAGAAATGAGTGGGGGCCTGGTGGAGGCTGCCCCTGTGCTGCTGGGGGGTGGGGGTGGTGGGAGACATGAGTGGGGGGCTGGTGGAGGCTGCCCCTGCACTGCTGGGGGGTGGGGGTGCAGGGAGACATGAGTGGGGGCCTGGTAGAGGCTGCCCCTGGTGGCTGGGGGTGGGGGTGGTGGGAGACATGAGTGGGGGCCTGGTGGAGGCTGCCCCTGCACTGCTGGGGGGTGGGGGTGCAGGGAGACATGGGTGGGGGCCTGGTGGAGGCTGCCCCTGCACTGCTGGGGGGTGGGGGTGGTGGTAGACATGGGTGGGGGCCTGGTGGAGGCTGCACCTGCACTGCTGGGGTGTGGGGGTGATGGGAGACATGAGTGGGGGCCTGGTGGAGGCTGCCCCTGCACTGCTGGGGGGTGGGGGTGATGGGAGACATGAGTGGGGACCTGGTGGAGGCTGCCCCTGGTGGCTGGGGGTGGGGGTGGTGGGAGACATGAGTTCGACATGAGTGGGGGCCTGGTGGAGGCTGCCCCTGCACTGCTGGGGGGTGGGAGTGATGGGAGACATGAGTGGGGGCCTGCTGGAGGCTGCCCCTGGTGGCTGGGGGGTGGTGGTGGTGGGAGACATGAGTGGGGGCCTGGTGGAGGCGGCCCCTGGACTGCTGGGGGGTGGGGTGCAGGGAGACATGAGTGGGGGCCTGGTGGAGGCTGCCCCTGGTGGCTGGGGTTGGGGGTGGTGGGAGACATGAGTGGGGGCCTGGTGGAGGCTGCCCCTGCACTGCTGTGGGGTGGGGGTGCAGGGAGACATGGGTGGGGGCCTGGTGGAGGCTGCCCCTGCACTGCTGGGGGGTGGGGGTGCAGGGAGACATGGGTGGGGGCCTGGTGGAGGCTGCCCCTGCACTGCTGGGGGGTGGGGGTGGTGGTAGACATGGGTGGGGGCCTGGTGGAGGCTGCACCTGCACTGCTGGGGTGTGGGGGTGATGGGAGACATGAGTGGGGGCCTGGTGGAGGCTGCCCCTGCACTGCTGGGGGGTGGGGGTGATGGGAGACATGAGTGGGGGCCTGGTGGAGGCTGCCCCTGGTGGCTGGGGTGTGGGGGTGGTGGGAGATATGAGTGGGGGCCTGGTGGAGGCGGCCCCTGCACTGCTGCGGGGTGGGGGTGCAGGGAGACATGAGTGGGGGCCTGATGGAGGCTGCCCCTGCACTGCTGGGGGGTGGGGGTGCAGGGAGACATGAGTGGGGGCCTGGTGGAGGCTGCCCCTGGTGGCTGGGGGTGATGGGAGACATGAGTGGGGGTCTGGTGGAGGCTGCCCCTGCACTGCTGGGGGGTGGGGGTGGTGGTAGACATGGGTGGGGGCCTGGTGGAGGCTGCCCCTGCACTGCTGGGGGGTGGGGTGGTGGTAGACACGGGTGGGTGCCTGGTGGAGGCTGCCCCTGGTGGCTGGGGGTGGGGGTGGTGGGAGACATGAGTGGGGGCCTGGTGGAGGCTGCCCCTGCACTGCTGGGGGGTGGGGGTAATAGGGGACATGAGTGGGGGCCTGGTGGAGGCTGTCCCTGCACTGCTGGGGGGTGGGGGCGGTGGTAGACATGGGTGGGGGCCTGGTGGAGGCTGCCCCTGGTGGCTGGGGGTGGGGGTGGTGGGAGACATGAGTGGGGGCCTGGTGGAGGCTGCCCCTGCACTGCTGGGGGGTGGGGGTGCAGGGAGACATGAGTGGGGGCCTGGTGGAGGCTGCCCCTGGTGGCTGGCTGGTGGGGGTGATGGGAGACATGAGTGGGGGCCTGGTGGAGGCTGCCCCTGCACTGCTGGGGGGTGGGGGTGGTGGTAGACATGGGTGGGGGCCTGGTGGAGGCTGCCCCTGCACTGCTGGGGGGTGGGGTGATGGGAGACATGAGTGGGGACCTGGTGGAGGCTGCCCCTGCACTGCTGGGGGGTGGGGGTGATGGGAGACATGAGTGGGGACCTGTTGGAGGCTGCCCCTGGTGGCTGGGGGGTGGGGGTGGTGGGAGACATGAGTGGGGGGCTGGTGGAGGCTGCCCCTGCACTGCTGGGGGGTGGGGGTGCAGGGAGACATGAGTGGGGGCCTGGTGGAGGCTGCCCCTGGTGGCTGGGGGTGGGGGTGGTGGGAGACATGAGTGGGGGCCTGGTGGAGGCTGCCCCTGCACTGCTGGGGGGTGGGGGTGCAGGGAGACATGAGTGGGGGCCTGGTGGAGGCTACCCCTGGTGGCTAGGGGGTGGGGGTGATGGGAGACATGAGTGGGGACCTGGTGGAGGCTGCCCCTGGTGGCTGGGGGGTGGGGGTGGTGGAAGACATGAGTGGGGGCCTGGTGGAGGCTGCACCTGCACTGCTGGGGGGTGGGGGTGCAGGGAGACATGAGTGGGGGCCTGGTGGAGGCTGCCCCTGGTGGCTGGGGGGTGGGGGTGATGGGAGACATGAGTGGGGGCCTGGTGGAGGCTGCCCCTGCACTGCTGGGGGGTGGGGGTGGTGGGAGACATGAGTGGGGGCCTGGTGGAGGCTGCCCCTGCACTGCTGGGGGGTGGGGGTGCAGGGAGACATGAGTGGGGGCCTGGTGGAGGCTGCCCCTGGTGGCTGGGGGGTGGGGGTGATGGGAGACATGAGTGGGGGCCTGGTGGAGGTTGCCCCTGCAATGCTGGGGGTGGGGGTGATGGGAGACATGAGTTGGACATGAGTGGGGGCCTGGTGGAGGCTGCCCCTGCACTGCTGGGGGGGGGGTGGGGGTGATGGGAGACATGAGTGGGGACCTGGTGGAGGCTGCCCCTGGTGGCTGGGGGGTGGGGGTGGTGGGAGACATGAGTGGGGGCCTGGTGGAGGCTGCCCCTGCACTGCTGGGGGGTGGGGGTGCAGGGAGACATGGGTGGGGGCCTGGTGGAGGCTGCCCCTGGTGGCTGGGGGAGGGGGTGATGGGAGACATGAGTGGGGGCCTGGTGGAGGCTGCCCCTGCACTGCTGGGGGGTGGGGGTGGTGGTAGACATGAGTGGGGGCCTGGTGGAGGCTGCCCCTGGTGGCTGGGGGGTGGGGGTGGTGGGAGACATGAGTGGGGGCCTGGTGGAGGCTGCCCCTGCACTGCTGAGGGGTGGGGGTGCAGGGAGACATGAGTGGGGGCCTGGTGGAGGCTGCCCCTGGTGGCTGGGGGTGGGGGTGGTGGGAGACATGAGTGGGGGCCTGGTGGAGGCTGCCCCTGCACTGCTGGGGGGTGGGGGTGCTGGGAGACATGAGTGGGGGCCTGGTGGAGGCTGCCCCTGGTGGCTGGCTGGTGGGGGTGATGGGAGACATGAGTGGGGGCCTGGTGGAGGCTGCGCCTGCACTGCTGGGAGGTGGGGGTGGTGGTAGACATGGGTGGGGGCCTGGTGGAGGCTGCCCCTGCACTGCTGGGGGGTGGGGTGATGGGAGACATGAGTGGGGACCTGGTGGAGGCTGCCCCTGCACTGCTGGGGGGTGGGGGTGATGGGAGACATGAGTGGGGACCTGGTGGAGGCTGCCCCTGGTGGCTGGGGGGTGGGGGTGGTGGGAGACATGAGTGGGGGCCTGGTGGAGGCTGCCCCTGCACTGCTGGGGGGTGGGGGTGCAGGGAGACATGAGTGGGGGCCTGGTGGAGGCTGCCCCTGGTGGCTGGGGGTGGGGGTGGTGGGAGACATGAGTGGGGGCCTGGTGGAGGTTGCCCCTGCACTGCTGGGGGGTGGGGGTGCAGGGAGACATGAGTGGGGGCCTGGTGGAGGCTACCCCTGGTGGCTGGCTGGTGGAGGTGATGGGAGACATTAGTGGGGGCCTGGTGGAGGCTGCCCCTGCGCTGCTGGGGGGTGGGAGTGGTGGTAGACATGGGTGGGGGCCTGGTGGAGGCTGCCCCTGCACTGCTGGGGGGTGGGGTGATGGGAGACATGAGTGGGGACCTGGTGGAGGCTGCCCCTGGTGGCTGGGGGGTGGGGGTGGTGGGAGACATGAGTGGGGGCCTGGTGGAGGCTGCCCCTGCACTGCTGGGGGTGGGGGTGCAGGGAGACATGAGTGGGGGCCTGGTGGAGGCTGCCCCTGGTGGCTGGGGGGTGGGGGTGATGGGAGACATGAGTGGGGGCCTGGTGGAGGTTGCCCCTGCACTGCTGGGGGTGGGGGTGATGGGAGACATGAGTTGGACATGAGTGGGGGCCTGATGGAGGCTGCCCCTGCACTGCTGGGGGGTGGGGGTGATGGGAGACATGAGTGGGGACCTGGTGGAGGCTGCCCCTGGTGGCTGGGGGGTGGGGGTCGTGGGAGACATGAGTGGGGGCCTGGTGGAGGCTGCCCCTGCACTGCTGGGGGGTGGGGGTGCAGGGAGACATGAGTGGGGGCCTGGTGGAGGCTGCCCCTGGTGGCTGGGGGGTGGGGGTGATGGGAGACATGAGTGGGGGCATGGTGGAAGCTGCCCCTGCACTGCTGGGGGGTGGGGGTGGTGGTAGACATGAGTGGGGGCCTGGTGGAGGCTGCCCCTGGTGGCTGGGGGGTGGGGGTGCAGGGAGACATGAGTGGGGGCCTGGTGGAGGCTGCCCCTGGTGGCTGGGGGGTGGGGGTGATGGGAGACATGAGTGGGGGCCTGGTGGAGGCTGCCCCTGCACTGCTGGGGGGTGGGGGTGCAGGGAGAAATGAGTGGGGGCCTGGTGGAGGCTGCCCCTGTGCTGCTGGGGGGTGGGGGTGGTGGGAGACATGAGTGGGGGGCTGGTGGAGGCTGCCCCTGCACTGCTGGGGGGTGGGGGTGCAGGGAGACATGAGTGGGGGCCTGGTAGAGGCTGCCCCTGGTGGCTGGGGGTGGGGGTGGTGGGAGACATGAGTGGGGGCCTGGTGGAGGCTGCCCCTGCACTGCTGGGGGGTGGGGGTGCAGGGAGACATGGGTGGGGGCCTGGTGGAGGCTGCCCCTGCACTGCTGGGGGGTGGGGGTGGTGGTAGACATGGGTGGGGGCCTGGTGGAGGCTGCACCTGCACTGCTGGGGTGTGGGGGTGATGGGAGACATGAGTGGGGGCCTGGTGGAGGCTGCCCCTGCACTGCTGGGGGGTGGGGGTGATGGGAGACATGAGTGGGGACCTGGTGGAGGCTGCCCCTGGTGGCTGGGGGTGGGGGTGGTGGGAGACATGAGTTCGACATGAGTGGGGGCCTGGTGGAGGCTGCCCCTGCACTGCTGGGGGGTGGGAGTGATGGGAGACATGAGTGGGGGCCTGCTGGAGGCTGCCCCTGGTGGCTGGGGGGTGGTGGTGGTGGGAGACATGAGTGGGGGCCTGGTGGAGGCGGCCCCTGGACTGCTGGGGGGTGGGGTGCAGGGAGACATGAGTGGGGGCCTGGTGGAGGCTGCCCCTGGTGGCTGGGGTTGGGGGTGGTGGGAGACATGAGTGGGGGCCTGGTGGAGGCTGCCCCTGCACTGCTGGGGGGTGGGGGTGCAGGGAGACATGGGTGGGGGCCTGGTGGAGGCTGCCCCTGCACTGCTGGGGGGTGGGGGTGCAGGGAGACATGGGTGGGGGCCTGGTGGAGGCTGCCCCTGCACTGCTGGGGGGTGGGGGTGGTGGTAGACATGGGTGGGGGCCTGGTGGAGGCTGCACCTGCACTGCTGGGGTGTGGGGGTGATGGGAGACATGAGTGGGGGCCTGGTGGAGGCTGCCCCTGCACTGCTGGGGGGTGGGGGTGATGGGAGACATGAGTGGGGGCCTGGTGGAGGCTGCCCCTGGTGGCTGGGGTGTGGGGGTGGTGGGAGATATGAGTGGGGGCCTGGTGGAGGCGGCCCCTGCACTGCTGCGGGGTGGGGGTGCAGGGAGACATGAGTGGGGGCCTGATGGAGGCTGCCCCTGCACTGCTGGGGGGTGGGGGTGCAGGGAGACATGAGTGGGGGCCTGGTGGAGGCTGCCCCTGGTGGCTGGGGGTGATGGGAGACATGAGTGGGGGTCTGGTGGAGGCTGCCCCTGCACTGCTGGGGGGTGGGGGTGGTGGTAGACATGGGTGGGGGCCTGGTGGAGGCTGCCCCTGCACTGCTGGGGGGTGGGGTGGTGGTAGACACGGGTGGGTGCCTGGTGGAGGCTGCCCCTGGTGGCTGGGGGTGGGGGTGGTGGGAGACATGAGTGGGGGCCTGGTGGAGGCTGCCCCTGCACTGCTGGGGGGTGGGGGTAATAGGGGACATGAGTGGGGGCCTGGTGGAGGCTGTCCCTGCACTGCTGGGGGGTGGGGGCGGTGGTAGACATGGGTGGGGGCCTGGTGGAGGCTGCCCCTGGTGGCTGGGGGGTGGGGGTGGTGGGAGACATGAGTGGGGGCCTGGTGGAGGCTGCCCCTGCACTGCTGGGGGGTGGGGGTAATAGGGGACATGAGTGGGGGCCTGGTGGAGGCTGCCCCTGCACTGCTGGGGGGTGGGGGTGCAGGGAGACATGAGTGGGGGCCTGGTGGAGGCTGCCCCTGGTAGCTGGGGGGTGGGGGTGATAGGAGACATGAGTGGGGGCCTGGTGGAGGCTGCCCCTGCACTGCTGGGGGTGGGGGTGATGGGAGACATGAGTTGGACTGAGTGGGGGCCTGGTGGAGGCTGACCCTGCACTGTTGGGGGTGGGGGTGATGGGAGACATGAGTGGGGACCTGGTGGAGGCTGCCCCTGGTGGCTGGGGGGTGGGGGTGGTGGGAGACATGAGTGGGGGCCTGGTGGAGGCTGCCCCTGCACTGCTGGGGGGTGGGGGTAATAGGGGACATGAGTGGGGGCCTGGTGGAGGCTTCCCCTGCACTGCTGGGGGGTGGGGGTGCAGGGAGACATGAGTGGGGGCCTGGTGGAGGCTGCCCCTGGTGGCTGGGGGGTGGGGGTGATGGGAGACATGAGTGGGGGCCTGGTGGAGGCTGCCCCTGCACTGCTGGGGGTGGGGGTGATGGGAGACATGAGTTGGACATGAGTGGGGGCCTGGTGGAGGCTGCCCCTGCACTGCTAGGGGGTGGGGGTGATGGGAGACATGAGTGGGGGCCTGGAGGAGGCTGCCCCTGGTGGCTGGGGGTGGGGGTGGTGGGAGACATGAGTGGGGGCCTGGTGGAGGCTGCCCCTGCCATGCTGGGGGATGGGGATGCAGGGAGACATGAGTGGGGGGCTGGTGGGGGCTGCCCCTGGTGGCTGGGGGGTGGGGTGATGGGAGACATGAGTGGGGGCCTGCTGGAGGCTGCCCCTGCACTGCTGGGGGGTGGGGGTGGTGGTAGACATGGGTGGGGGCCTGGTGGAGGCTGCCCCTGCACTGCTGGGGGTTGGGGATGTTGGGAGACACGAGTGGGGACCTGGTGGAGGCTGCCCCTGCACTGCTGGGGAGTGGGGGTGGTGGTAGACATGGGTGGGGGCCTGGTGGAGGCTGCCCCTGCACTGCTGGGGGGTGGGGGTGATGGGAGACATGAGTGGGGGCCTGTTGGAGGCTGCCCCTGCACTGCTGGGGGGTGGGGGTGATGGGAGACATGAGTGGGGGCCTGGTGGAGGCTGCCCCTGCACTGCTGGGGGGTGGGGGTGATGGGAGACATGAGTGGGGACCTGGTGGAGGCTGCCCCTGGTGGCTGGGGGGGGTGGGGGTGGTGGGAGACATGAGTGGGGGCCTGGTGGAGGCTGCACCTGCACTGCTGGGGGGTGGGGGTGCAGGGAGACATGAGTGGGGGCCTGGTGGAGGCTGCCCCTGGTGGCTGGGGGGTGGGGGTGATGGGACACATGAGTGGGGGCCTGGTGGAGGCTGCCCCTGCACTGCTGGGGGGTGGGGGTGGTGGGAGACATGAGTGGGGGCCTGGTGGAGGCTGCCCCTGCACTGCTGGGGGGTGGGGGTGCAGGGAGACATGAGTGGGGGCCTGGTGGAGGCTTCCCCTGGTGGCTGGGGGGTGGGGGTGATGGGAGACATGAGTGGGGGCCTGGTGGAGGTTGCCCCTGCAATGCTGGGGGTGGGGGTGATGGGAGACATGAGTTCGACATGAGTGGGGGCCTGGTGGAGGCTGCCCCTGCACTGCTTGGGGGGGTGGGGGTGATGGGAGACATGAGTGGGGACCTGGTGGAGGCTGCCCCTGGTGGCTGGGGGGTGGGGGTGGTGGGAGACATGAGTGGGGGCCTGGTGGAGGCTGCCCCTGCACTGCTGGGGGGTGGGGGTGCAGGGAGACATGAGTGGGGGCCTGGTGGAGGCTGCCCCTGGTGGCTGGGGGAGGGGGTGATGGGAGACATGAGTGGGGGCCTGGTGGAGGCTGCCCCTGCACTGCTGGAGGGTGGGGGTGGTGGTAGACATGAGTGGGGGCCTGGTGGACGCTGCCCCTGGTAGCTGGGGGGTGGGGGTGGTGGGAGACATGAGTGGGGGCCTGGTGGAGGCTGCCCCTGCACTGCTGGGGGGTGGGGGTGCAGGGAGACATGAGTGGGGGCCTGGTGGAGGCTGCCCCTGGTGGCTGGGGGTGGGGGTGGTGGGAGACATGAGTGGGGGCCTGGTGGAGGCTGCCCCTGCACTGCTGGGGGGTGGGGGTGCAGGGAGACATGAGTGGGGGCCTGGTGGAGGCTGCCCCTGGTGGCTGGCTGGTGGGGGTGATGGGAGACATGAGTGGGGGCCTGGTGGAGGCTGCCCCTGCACTGCTGGGGGGTGGGGGTGGTGGTAGACATGGGTGGGGGCCTGGTGGAGGCTGCCCCTGCACTGCTGGGGGGTGGGGTGATGGGAGACATGAGTGGGGACCTGGTGGAGGCTGCCCCTGCACTGCTGGGGGGTGGGGGTGATGGGAGACATGAGTGGGGACCTGGTGGAGGCTGCCCCTGGTGGCTGGGGGGTGGGGGTGGTGGGAGACATGAGTGGGGGGCTGGTGGAGGCTGCCCCTGCACTGCTGGGGGGTGGGGGTGCAGGGAGACATGAGTGGGGGCCTGGTGGAGGCTGCCCCTGGTGGCTGGGGGTGGGGGTGGTGGGAGACATGAGTGGGGGCCTGGTGGAGGCTGCCCCTGCACTGCTGGGGGGTGGGGGTGCAGGGAGACATGAGTGGGGGCCTGGTGGAGGCTACCCCTGGTGGCTAGGGGGTGGGGGTGATGGGAGACATGAGTGGGGACCTGGTGGAGGCTGCCCCTGGTGGCTGGGGGGGTGGGGGTGGTGGGAGACATGAGTGGGGGCCTGGTGGAGGCTGCACCTGCACTGCTGGGGGGTGGGGGTGCAGGGAGACATGAGTGGGGGCCTGGTGGAGGCTGCCCCTGGTGGCTGGGGGGTGGGGGTGATGGGAGACATGAGTGGGGGCCTGGTGGAGGCTGCCCCTGCACTGCTGGGGGGTGGGGGTGGTGGGAGACATGAGTGGGGGCCTGGTGGAGGCTGCCCCTGCACTGCTGGGGGGTGGGGGTGCAGGGAGACATGAGTGGGGGCCTGGTGGAGGCTGCCCCTGGTGGCTGGGGGGTGGGGGTGATGGGAGACATGAGTGGGGGCCTGGTGGAGGTTGCCCCTGCAATGCTGGGGGTGGGGGTGATGGGAGACATGAGTTGGACATGAGTGGGGGCCTGGTGGAGGCTGCCCCTGCACTGCTGGGGGGGGGTGGGGGTGATGGGAGACATGAGTGGGGACCTGGTGGAGGCTGCCCCTGGTGGCTGGGGGGTGGGGGTGGTGGGAGACATGAGTGGGGGCCTGGTGGAGGCTGCCCCTGCACTGCTGGGGGGTGGGGGTGCAGGGAGACATGGGTGGGGGCCTGGTGGAGGCTGCCCCTGGTGGCTGGGGGAGGGGGTGATGGGAGACATGAGTGGGGGCCTGGTGGAGGCTGCCCCTGCACTGCTGGGGGGTGGGGGTGGTGGTAGACATGAGTGGGGGCCTGGTGGAGGCTGCCCCTGGTGGCTGGGGGGTGGGGGTGGTGGGAGACATGAGTGGGGGCCTGGTGGAGGCTGCCCCTGCACTGCTGAGGGGTGGGGGTGCAGGGAGACATGAGTGGGGGCCTGGTGGAGGCTGCCCCTGGTGGCTGGGGGTGGGGGTGGTGGGAGACATGAGTGGGGGCCTGGTGGAGGCTGCCCCTGCACTGCTGGGGGGTGGGGGTGCAGGGAGACATGAGTGGGGGCCTGGTGGAGGCTGCCCCTGGTGGCTGGCTGGTGGGGGTGATGGGAGACATGAGTGGGGGCCTGGTGGAGGCTGCGCCTGCACTGCTGGGAGGTGGGGGTGGTGGTAGACATGGGTGGGGGCCTGGTGGAGGCTGCCCCTGCACTGCTGGGGGGTGGGGTGATGGGAGACATGAGTGGGGACCTGGTGGAGGCTGCCCCTGCACTGCTGGGGGGTGGGGGTGATGGGAGACATGAGTGGGGACCTGGTGGAGGCTGCCCCTGGTGGCTGGGGGGTGGGGGTGGTGGGAGACATGAGTGGGGGCCTGGTGGAGGCTGCCCCTGCACTGCTGGGGGGTGGGGTGCAGGGAGACATGAGTGGGGGCCTGGTGGAGGCTGCCCCTGGTGGCTGGGGGTGGGGGTGGTGGGAGACATGAGTGGGGGCCTGGTGGAGGTTGCCCCTGCACTGCTGGGGGGTGGGGGTGCAGGGAGACATGAGTGGGGGCCTGGTGGAGGCTACCCCTGGTGGCTGGCTGGTGGAGGTGATGGGAGACATGAGTGGGGGCCTGGTGGAGGCTGCCCCTGCGCTGCTGGGGGGTGGGAGTGGTGGTAGACATGGGTGGGGGCCTGGTGGAGGCTGCCCCTGCACTGCTGGGGGGTGGGGTGATGGGAGACATGAGTGGGGACCTGGTGGAGGCTGCCCCTGGTGGCTGGGGGGTGGGGGTGGTGGGAGACATGAGTGGGGGCCTGGTGGAGGCTGCCCCTGCACTGCTGGGGGTGGGGGTGCAGGGAGACATGAGTGGGGGCCTGGTGGAGGCTGCCCCTGGTGGCTGGGGGGTGGGGGTGATGGGAGACATGAGTGGGGGCCTGGTGGAGGTTGCCCCTGCACTGCTGGGGGTGGGGGTGATGGGAGACATGAGTTGGACATGAGTGGGGGCCTGATGGAGGCTGCCCCTGCACTGCTGGGGGGTGGGGGTGATGGGAGACATGAGTGGGGACCTGGTGGAGGCTGCCCCTGGTGGCTGGGGGGTGGGGGTCGTGGGAGACATGAGTGGGGGCCTGGTGGAGGCTGCCCCTGCACTGCTGGGGGGTGGGGGTGCAGGGAGACATGAGTGGGGCCTGGTGGAGGCTGCCCCTGGTGGCTGGGGGTGGGGGGTGATGGGAGACATGAGTGGGGGCATGGTGGAAGCTGCCCCTGCACTGCTGGGGGGTGGGGGTGGTGGTAGACATGAGTGGGGGCCTGGTGGAGGCTGCCCCTGGTGGCTGGGGGGTGGGGGTGCAGGGAGACATGAGTGGGGGCCTGGTGGAGGCTGCCCTGGTGGCTGGGGGGTGGGGGTGATGGGAGACATGAGTGGGGGCCTGGTGGAGGCTGCCCCTGCACTGCTGGGGGGTGGGGGTGCAGGGAGAAATGAGTGGGGGCCTGGTGGAGGCTGCCCCTGTGCTGCTGGGGGGTGGGGGTGGTGGGAGACATGAGTGGGGGGCTGGTGGAGGCTGCCCCTGCACTGCTGGGGGGTGGGGGTGCAGGGAGACATGAGTGGGGGCCTGGTAGAGGCTGCCCCTGGTGGCTGGGGGTGGGGGTGGTGGGAGACATGAGTGGGGGCCTGGTGGAGGCTGCCCTGCACTGCTGGGGGGTGGGGGTGCAGGGAGACATGGGGTGGGGGCCTGGTGGAGGCTGCCCCTGCACTGCTGGGGGGTGGGGGTGGTGGTAGACATGGGTGGGGGCCTGGTGGAGGCTGCACCTGCACTGCTGGGGTGTGGGGGTGATGGGAGACATGAGTGGGGGCTGGTGGAGGCTGCCCCTGCACTGCTGGGGTGGGGGGTGATGGGAGACATGAGTGGGGACCTGGTGGAGGCTGCCCTGGTGGCTGGGGGTGGGGGTGGTGGGAGACATGAGTTCGACATGAGTGGGGGCCTGGTGGAGGCTGCCCCTGCACTGCTGGGGGTGGGAGTGATGGGAGACATGAGTGGGGGCCTGCTGGAGGCTGCCCTGGTGGCTGGGGGGTGGTGGGGTGGTGGGAGACATGAGTGGGGGCCTGGTGGAGGCGGCCCTGGACTGCTGGGGGGTGGGGTGCAGGGAGACATGAGTGGGGGCCTGGTGGAGGCTGCCCCTGGTGGCTGGGGTTGGGGGTGGTGGGAGACATGAGTGGGGGCCTGGTGGAGGTTGCCCCTGCACTGCTGGGGGGTGGGGGGTGCAGGGAAACATGAGTGGGGGCCTGGTGGAGGCTGCCCCTGGTGGCTGGGGGTGATGGGAGACATGAGTGGGAGCCTGGTGGAGGCTGCCCCTGCACTGCTGGGGGGTGGGGGTGGTGGTAGACATGGGTGGGGGCCTGGTGGAGGCTGCCCCTGCACTGCTGGGGGGTGGGGGTAGACATGGGTGGGTGCCTGGTGGAGGCTGCCCCTGGTGGCTGGGGTGGGGGTGGTGGGAGACACGAGTGGGGGCCTGGTGGAGGCTGCCCCTGCACTGCTGGGGGGTGGGGGTAATAGGGGACATGAGTGGGGGCCTGGTGGAGGCTGTCCCTGCACTGCTGGGGGGTGGGGGCGGTGGTAGACATGGGTGGGGGCCTGGTGGAGGCTGCCCCTGGTGGCTGGGGGTTGGGGGTGGTGGGAGACATGAGTGGGGGCCTGGTGGAGGCTGCCCCTGCACTGCTGGGGGGTGGGGGTGCAGGGAGACATGAGTGGGGGCCTGGTGGAGGCTGCCCCTGGTGGCTGGGGGTGGGGGTGATGGGAGACATGAGTGGGGCCTGGTGGAGGCTGCCCCTGCACT
The DNA here is from genome assembly GCF_040938575.1 of Ambystoma mexicanum. Taxonomy (NCBI): domain Eukaryota; kingdom Metazoa; phylum Chordata; class Amphibia; order Caudata; family Ambystomatidae; genus Ambystoma; species Ambystoma mexicanum. The sequence goes on from NC_090940.1 coordinate 557,225,845, forward strand.
GCTGGGGTGGGGGTGATGGGAGCATGAGTTGGACATGAGTGGGGGCCTGGTGGAGGCTGCCCCTGCACTGTTGGGGGTGGGGGTGATGGGAGACATGAGTGGGGACCTGGTGGAGGCTGCCCCTGGTGGCTGGGTGGTGGTGGTGGTGGGAGACATGAGTGGGGGCCTGGTGGAGGCTGCCCCTGCACTGCTGGGGGGTGGGGGTAATAGGGGAAATGCGTGGGGGCCTGGTGGAGGCTGCCCCTGCACTGCTGGGGGGTGGAGGTGCAGGGAGACATGAGTGGGGGCCTGGTGGAGGCTGCCCCTGGTGGCTGGGGGTGGGGGTGATGGGGAGACATGAGTGGGGGCCTGGTGGAGGCTGCCCCTGCACTGCTGGGGGTGGGGGTGATGGGAGACATGAGTGGGGGCCTGGTGGAGGCTGCCCCTGGTGGCTGGGGTGGGGGTGGTGGGAGACATGAGTGGGGGCCTAGTGGAGGCTGCCCCTGCCATGCTGGGGGATGGGGATGCAGGGAGACATGAGTGGGGGGCTGGTGGGGGCTGCCCCTGGTGGCTGGGGGGTGGGGGTGATGGGAGACATGAGTGGGGGCCTGGTGGAGGCTGCCCCTGCACTGCTGGGGGGTGGGGGTGGTGGAAGACATGGGTGGGGGCCTGGTGGAGGCTGCCCCTGCACTGCTGGGGGTTGGGGATGATGGGAGACACGAGTGGGGACCTGGTGGAGGCTGCCCCTGCACTGCTGGGGGGTGGGGGTGGTGGTAGACATGGGTGGGGGCCTGGTGGAGGCTGCCCCTGCACTGCTTGGGGGTGGGGGTGGTGGTAGACATGGGTGGGGGCCTGGTGGAGGCTGCCCCTGCACTGCTGGGGGTTGGGGGTGATGGGAGACATGAGTGGGGGCCTGGTGGAGGCTGCCCCTGCACTGCTGGAGGGTGTGGGGGTGGTGGTAGACATGGGTGGGGGCCTGGTGGAGGCTGCACCTGCACTGCTGGGGTGTGGGGGTGATGGGAGACATGAGTGGGGCCTGGTGGAGGCTGCCCTGCACTGCTGGGGGGTGGGGGTGATGGGAGACATGAGTGGGGACCTGGTGGAGGCTGCCCCTGGTGGCTGGGTGGGGGTGGTGGTGGGAGCATGAGTTCGACATGAGTGGGGGCCTGGTGGAGGCTGCCCCTGCACTGCTGGGGGGTGGGAGTGATGGGAGACATGAGTGGGGGCCTGCTGGAGGCTGCCCCTGGTGGCTGGGGGGTGGTGGTGGTGGGAGACATGAGTGGGGGCCTGGTAGAGGCGGCCCCTGGACTGCTGGGGGGTGGGGTGCAGGGAGACATGAGTGGGGGCCTGGTGGAGCTGCCCCTGGTGGCTGGGGTTGGGGGTGGTGGGAGACATGAGTGGGGGCCTGGTGGAGGTTGCCCCTGCACTGCTGGGGGGTGGGGGTGCAGGGAAACATGAGTGGGGGCCTGGTGGAGGCTGCCCCTGGTGGCTGGGGGTGATGGGAGACATGAGTGGGAGCCTGGTGGAGGCTGCCCCTGCACTGCTGGGGGGTGGGGGTGGTGGTAGACATGGGTGGGGGCCTGGTGGAGGCTGCCCCTGCACTGCTGGGGGGTGGGGGTAGACATGGGTGGGTGCCTGGTGGAGGCTGCCCCTGGTGGCTGGGGGTGGGGTGGTGGGAGACACGAGTGGGGGCCTGGTGGAGGCTGCCCCTGCACTGCTGGGGGGTGGGGGTGATGGGAGACATGAGTTGGACATGAGTGGGGGCCTGATGGAGGCTGCCCTGCACTGCTGGGGGGTGGGGGTGATGGGAGACATGAGTGGGGACCTGGTGGAGGCTGCCCTGGTGGCTGGGGGGTGGGGGTCGTGGGAGACATGAGTGGGGGCCTGGTGGAGGCTGCCCCTGCACTGCTGGGGGGTGGGGGTGCAGGGAGACATGAGTGGGGGCCTGGTGGAGGCTGCCCTGGTGGCTGGGGGGTGGGGGTGATGGGAGACATGAGTGGGGGCATGGTGGAAGCTGCCCCTGCACTGCTGGGGGGTGGGGGTGGTGGTAGACATGAGTGGGGGCCTGGTGGAGGCTGCCCCTGGTGGCTGGGGGGTGGGGGTGCAGGGAGACATGAGTGGGGGCCTGGTGGAGGCTGCCCCTGGTGGCTGGGGGGTGGGGGTGATGGGAGACATGAGTGGGGGCCTGGTGAGGCTGCCCTGCACTGCTGCGTGGGGGTGGGGGTGCAGGGAGAAATGAGTGGGGGCCTGGTGGAGGCTGCCCCTGTGCTGCTGGGGGGTGGGGGTGGTGGGAGACATGAGTGGGGGGCTGGTGGAGGCTGCCCCTGCACTGCTGGGGGTGGGGGGTGCAGGGAGACATGAGTGGGGGCCTGGTAGAGGCTGCCCCTGGTGGCTGGGGGTGGGGGTGGTGGGAGACATGAGTGGGGGCCTGGTGGAGGCTGCCCCTGCACTGCTGGGGGGTGGGGGTGCAGGGAGACCCTGGGTGGGGCCTGGTGGAGGCTGCCCCTGCACTGCTGGGGGGTGGGGGTGGTGGTAGACATGGGTGGGGGCCTGGTGGAGGCTGCACCTGCACTGCTGGGGTGTGGGGGTGATGGGAGACATGAGTGGGGCCTGGTGGAGGCTGCCCCTGCACTGCTGGGGGGTGGGGGTGATGGGAGACATGAGTGGGGACCTGGTGGAGGCTGCCCTGGTGGCTGGGGGTGGGGGTGGTGGGAGACATGAGTTCGACATGAGTGGGGGCCTGGTGGAGGGCTGCCCCTGCACTGCTGGGGGGTGGGAGTGATGGGAGACATGAGTGGGGGCCTGCTGGAGGCTGCCCCTGGTGGCTGGGGGGTGGTGGTGGTGGGAGACATGAGTGGGGGCCTGGTGGAGGCGGCCCCTGGACTGCTGGGGGGTGGGGTGCAGGGAGACATGAGTGGGGGCCTGGTGGAGGCTGCCCCTGGTGGCTGGGGTTGGGGGTGGTGGGAGACATGAGTGGGGGCCTGGTGGAGGTTGCCCCTGCACTGCTGGGGGGTGGGGGTGCAGGGAAACATGAGTGGGGGCCTGGTGGAGGCTGCCCCTGGTGGCTGGGGGTGATGGGAGACATGAGTGGGAGCCTGGTGGAGGCTGCCCCTGCACTGCTGGGGGGTGGGGGTGGTGGTAGACATGGGTGGGGGCCTGGTGGAGGCTTGCCCCTGCACTGCTGGGGGGTGGGGGTAGACATGGGTGGGTGCCTGGTGGAGGCTGCCCCTGGTGGCTGGGGGTGGGGGTGGTGGGAGACACGAGTGGGGGCCTGGTGGAGGCTGCCCCCTGCACTGCTGGGGGGTGGGGGTAATAGGGGACATGAGTGGGGGCCTGGTGGAGGCTGTCCCTGCACTGCTGGGGGGTGGGGGCGGTGGTAGACATGGGTGGGGGCCTGGTGGAGGCTGCCCCTGGTGGCCTGGGGGTTGGGGGTGGTGGTAGACATGAGTGGGGGCCTGGTGGAGGCTGCCCCTGCACTGCTGGGGGGTGGGGGTGCAGGGAGACATGAGTGGGGGCCTGGTGGAGGCTGCCCCTGGTGGCTGGGGGGTGGGGGTGATGGGAGACATGAGTGGGGCCTGTGGAGGCTGCCCCTGCACTGCTGGGGGTGGGGGTGATGGGAGACATGAGTTGGACATGAGTGGGGGCCTGGTGGAGGCTGCCCTGCACTGTTGGGGGTGGGGGTGATGGGAGACATGAGTGGGGACCTGGTGGAGGCTGCCCCCTGGTGGCCTGGGTTGGTGGTGGTGGGAGACATGAGTGGGGGCCTGGTGGAGGCTGCCCCTGCACTGCTGGGGGGTGGGGGTAATAGGGGAAATGCGTGGGGGCCTGGTGGAGGCTGCCCCTGCACTGCTGGGGGGTGGAGGTGCAGGGAGACATGAGTGGGGGCCTGGTGGAGGCTGCCCCTGGTGGCTGGGGGGTGGGGGTGATGGGAGACATGAGTGGGGGCCTGGTGGAGGCTGCCCCTGCACTGCTGGGGGGTGGGGGTGATGGGAGACATGAGTGGGGGCCTGGTGGAGGCTGCCCCTGGTGGCTGGGGGTGGGGGTGGTGGGAGACATGAGTGGGGGCCTAGTGGAGGCTGCCCCTGCCATGCTGGGGGATGGGGATGCAGGGAGACATGAGTGGGGGGCTGGTGGGGGCTGCCCCTGGTGGCTGGGGGGTGGGGGTGATGGGAGACATGAGTGGGGGCCTGGTGGAGGCTGCCCCTGCACTGCTGGGGGGTGGGGGTGGTGGAAGACATGGGTGGGGGCCTGGTGGAGGCTGCCCCTGCACTGCTGGGGGTTGGGATGATGGAGACACGAGTGGGGACCTGGTGGAGGCTGCCCTTGCACTGCTGGGGGGTGGGGGTGGTGGTAGACATGGGTGGGGGCCTGGTGGAGGCTGCCCCTGCACTGCTTGGGGGTGGGGGTGGTGGTAGACATGGGTGGGGGCCTGGTGGAGGCTGCCCCTGCACTGCTGGGGGTTGGGGGTGATGGGAGACATGAGTGGGGCCTGGTGGAGGCTGCCCCTGCACTGCTGGAGGGTGTGGGGGTGGTGGTAGACATGGGTGGGGGCCTGGTGGAGGCTGCACCTGCACTGCTGGGGTGTGGGGGTGATGGGAGACATGAGTGGGGGCCTGGTGGAGGCTGCCCCTGCACTGCTGGGGGGTGGGGGTGATGGGGAGACATGAGTGGGGACCTGGTGGAGGCTGCCCCTGGTGGCTGGGGGTGGGGGTGGTGGGAGACATGGATTCGACATGAGTGGGGCCTGGTGGAGGCTGCCCCTGCACTGCTGGGGGGGTGGGAGTGATGGGAGACATGAGTGGGGCCTGCTGGAGGCTGCCCCTGGTGGCTGGGGGGTGGTGGTGGTGGGAGACATGAGTGGGGGCCTGGTGGAGGCGGCCCCTGGACTGCTGGGGGGTGGGGTGCAGGGAGACATGAGTGGGGGCCTGGTGGAGGCTGCCCCTGGTGGCTGGGGTTGGGGGTGGTGGGAGACATGAGTGGGGGCCTGGTGGAGGTTGCCCCTGCACTGCTGGGGGTGGGGTGCAGGGAGACATGAGTGGGGGCCTGGTGGAGGCTGCCCCTGGTGGCTGGGGGTGATGGGAGACATGAGTGGGAGCCTGGTGGAGGCTGCCCCTGCACTGCTGGGGGGTGGGGGTGGTGGTAGACATGGGTGGGGGCCTGGTGGAGGCTGCCCTGCACTGCTGGGGGGTGGGGGTAGACATGGGTGGGTGCCTGGTGGAGGCTGCCCCTGGTGGCTGGGGGTGGGGGTGGTGGGAGACACGAGTGGGGGCCTGGTGGAGGCTGCCCCTGCACTGCTGGGGGGTGGGGGTAATAGGGGACATGAGTGGGGGCCTGGTGGAGGCTGTCCCTGCACTGCTGGGGGTGGGGGCGGTGGTAGACATGGGTGGGGGGCCTGGTGGAGGCTGCCCCTGGTGGCTGGGGGTTGGGGGTGGTGGGAGACATGAGTGGGGGCCTGGTGGGAGGCTGCCCCTGCACTGCTGGGGGGTGGGGGTGCAGGGAGACATGAGTGGGGGCCTGGTGGAGGCTGCCCCTGGTGGCTGGGGGGTGGGGGTGATGGGAGACATGAGTGGGGGCCTGGTGGAGGCTGCCCCTGCACTGCTGGGGGTGGGGGTGATGGGAGACATGAGTTGACATGAGTGGGGGCCTGGTGGAGGCTGCCCCTGCACTGTTGGGGGTGGGGGTGATGGGAGACATGAGTGGGGACCTGGTGGAGGCTGCCCCTGGTGGCTGGGGGGTGGTGGTGGTGGGAGACATGAGTGGGGGCCTGGTGGAGGCTGCCCCTGCACTGCTGGGGGGTGGGGGTAATAGGGGAAATGCGTGGGGGCCTGGTGGAGGCTGCCCCTGCACTGCTGGGGGGTGGAGGTGCAGGGAGACATGAGTGGGGGCCTGGTGGAGGCTGCCCCTGGTGGCTGGGGGGTGGGGGTGATGGGAGACATGAGTGGGGGCCTGGTGGAGGCTGCCCCTGCACTGCTGGGGGGTGGGGGTGATGGGAGACATGAGTGGGGGCCTGGTGGATGCTGCCCCTGGTGGCTGGGGGTGGGGGGTGGTGGGAGACATGAGTGGGGGCCTAGTGGAGGCTGCCCCTGCCATGCTGGGGGATGGGATGCAGGGAGACATGAGTGGGGGGCTGGTGGGGGCTGCCCCTGGTGGCTGGGGGGTGGGGGTGATGGGAGACATGAGTGGGGGCCTGGTGGAGGCTGCCCCTGCACTGCTGGGGGGTGGGGGTGGTGGAAGACATGGGTGGGGGCCTGGTGGAGGCTGCCCCCTGCACTGCTGGGGGTTGGGGATGATGGGAGACACGAGTGGGGACCTGGTGGAGGCTGCCCCTGCACTGCTGGGGGTGGGGGTGGTGGTAGACATGGGTGGGGGCCTGGTGGAGGCTGCCCCTGCACTGCTTGGGGGTGGGGGTGGTGGTAGACATGGGTGGGGGCCTGGTGGAGGCTGCCCTGCACTGCTGGGGGTTGGGGGTGATGGGAGACATGAGTGGGGGCCTGGTGGAGGCTGCCCCTGCACTGCTGGAGGGTGGGGGTGATGGGAGACATGAGTGGGGACCTGGTGGAGGCTGCCCCTAGTGGCTGGGGGGTGGGGGTGGTGGGAGACATGAGTTGGACATGAGTGGGGGCCTGGTGGAGGCTGCCCCTGCACTGCTGGGTGGTGGGGGTGATGGGAGACATGAGTGGGGGCCTGGTGGAGGCTGCCCCTGGTGGCTGGGGGGTGGGGGTGGTGGTAGACATGAGTGGGGGCCTGGTGGAGGCTGCCCCCGCACTGCTGGGGGTGGGGGTGCAGGGAGACATGAGTGGGGGCCTGGTGGAGGCTGCCCCTGGTGGCTGGGGGGTGGGGATGGTGGGAGACATGAGTAGGGGCCTGGTGGAGGCTGCCCCTGCACTGCTGGAGGGTGGGGGTGCAGGGAGACCTGAGTGGGGGCCTGGTGGAGGCTGCCCCTGGTGGCTGGGGGGTGGGGGTGATGGGAGACATGAGTGGGGGGCTGGTGGGGGCTGCCCCTGGTGGCTGGGGGGTGGGGGTGATGGGAGACATGAGTGGGGGCCTGGTGGAGGCTGCCCCTGCACTGCTGGGGGGTGGGGGTGGTGGAAGACATGGGTGGGGGCCTGGTGGAGGCTGCCCCTGCACTGCTGGGGGTTGGGGATGATGGGAGACACGAGTGGGGACCTGGTGGAGGCTGCCCCTGCACTGCTGGGGCTGGGGGTGGTGGTAGACATGGGTGGGGGCCTGGTGGAGGCTGCCCCTGCACTGCTTGGGGGTGGAGGTGGTGGTAGACATGGGTGGGGGCCTGGTGGAGGCTGCCCCTGCACTGCTGGGGGTTGGGGGTGATGGGAGACATGAGTGGGGGCCTGGTGGAGGCTGCCCCTGCACTGCTGGAGGGTGGTGGTGATGGGAGACATGAGTGGGGACCTGGTGGAGGCTGCCCCTGGTGGCTGGGGGGTGGGGGTGGTGGGAGACATGAGTTGGACATGAGTGGGGGCCTGGTGGAGGCTGCCCCTGCACTGCTGGGTGGTGGGGGTGATGGGAGACATGAGTGGGGGCCTGGTGGAGGCTGCCCCTGGTGGCTGGGGGGTGGGGGTGGTGGTAGACATGAGTGGGGGCCTGGTGGAGGCTGCCCCCGCACTGCTGGGGGGTGGAGGTGCAGGGAGACATGAGTGGGGGCCTGGTGGAGGCTGCCCCTGGTGGCTGGGGGGTGGGGATGGTGGGAGACATGAGTAGGGGCCTGGTGGAGGCTGCCCCTGCACTGCTGGAGGGTGGGGGTGCAGGGAGACCTGAGTGGGGGCCTGGTGGAGGCTGCCCCTGGTGGCTGGGGGGTGGGGGTGATGGGAGACATGAGTGGGGGCCTGGTGGAGGCTGCCCCTGCACTGCTGGGGGGTGGGGGCGGTGGTAGACATGGGTGGGGGCCTGGTGGAGGCTGCCCCTGGTGGCTGGGGGGTGGGGGTGGTGGGATACATGAGTGGGGGCCTGGTGGAGGCTGCCCCTGCACTGCTGGGGGGTGGGGGTGCAGGGAGACATGAGTGGGGGCCTGGTGGAGGCTGCCCCTGGTGGCTGGGGGGTGGGGGTGCAGGGAGACATGAGTGGGGGCCTGGTGGAGGCTGCCCCTGCACTGCTGGGGGGTGGGGGTGGTGGTAGACATGGGTGGGCGCCTGGTGGAGGCTGCCCCTGCACTGCTGGGGGGTGGGGGTGATGGGAGACATGAGTGGGGACCTGGTGGAGGATGACCCTGGTGGCTGGGGGGTGGGGGTGGTGGACGACATGAGTGGGGGCCTGGTGGAGGCTGCCCCAGCACTGCTGGGGGGTGGTGGTGCAGGGAGACATTTGTGGGGGCCTGGTGATGGCTGCCCCTGCGCTGCTGGGGGGTGGGGGTGGTGGTAGACATGGGTGGGGGCCTGGTGGAGGCTGCCCCTGCACTGCTGGTGGGTGGGGGTGGTGGTAGACATGGGTGGGGGCCTGGTGGAGGCTGCCCCTGCACTGCTGGGGGGTCGGGTGATGGGAGACATGAGTGGGGGCCTGGTGGAGGCTGCCCCTGCACTGCTGGGGGGTGGGGGTGCAGGGAGATATGAGTTGGGGCCTGGTGGAGGCTGCCCCTGGTGCCTGGGGGGTGGGGGTGATGGGAGACATCAGTGGGGGCCTGGTGGAGGCTGCCCCTGCACTGCTGGGGGGTGGGGGTGCAGGGAGACATGAGTGGGGGCCTGGTGGAGGCTGCCCCTGTGCTGCTGGGGGGTGGGGGTGGTGGTAGACATGGGTGGGGGCCTGGTGGAGGCTGCCCCTGGTGGCTGGGGGCTGGGGGTGATGGGAGACATGAGTGGGGGCCTGGTGGAGGCTGCCCCTGCACTGCTGGGGGTGGGGGTGATGGGAGACATGAGTTGGACATGAGTGGGGGCCTGGTGGAGGCTGCCCCTGCACTGTTGGGGGTGGGGGTGATGGGAGACATGAGTGGGGACCTGGTGGAGGCTGCCCCTGGTGGCTGGGGGGTGGTGGTGGTGGGAGACATGAGTGGGGGCCTGGTGGAGGCTGCCCCTGCACTGCTGGGGGGTGGGGGTAATAGGGGACATGCGTGGGGGCCTGGTGGAGGCTGCCCCTGCACTGCTGGGGGGTGGGGGTGCAGGGAGACATGAGTGGGGGCCTGGTGGAGGCTGCCCCTGGTGGCTGGGGGGTGGGGGTGATGGGAGACATGAGTGGGGGCCTGGTGGAGGCTGCCCCTGCACTGCTGGGGGGTGGGGGTGATGGGAGACATGAGCGGGGGCCTGGTGGAGGCTGCCCCTGGTGGCTGGGGGTGGGGGTGGTGGGAGACATGAGTGGGGGCCTAGTGGAGGCTGCCCCTGCACTGCTGGTGGGTGGGGGTGGTGGTAGACATGGGTGGGGGCCTGGTGGAGGCTGCCCCTGCACTGCTGGGGGGTCGGGTGATGGGAGACATGAGTGGGGGCCTGGTGGAGGCTGCCCCTGCACTGCTGGGGGGTGGGGGTGCAGGGAGATATGAGTTGGGGCCTGGTGGAGGCTGCCCCTGGTGCCTGGGGGGTGGGGGTGATGGGAGACATCAGTGGGGGCCTGGTGGAGGCTGCCCCTGCACTGCTGGGGGGTGGGGGTGCAGGGAGACATGAGTGGGGGCCTGGTGGAGGCTGCCCCTGTGCTGCTGGGGGGTGGGGGTGGTGGTAGACATGGGTGGGGGCCTGGTGGAGGCTGCCCCTGGTGGCTGGGGGGTGGGGGTGATGGGAGACATGAGTGGGGGCCTGGTGGAGGCTGCCCCTGTGCTGCTGGGGGGTGGGGGTGGTGGTAGACATGGGTGGGGGCCTGGTGGAGGCTGCCCCTGGTGGCTGGGGGGTGGGGGTGGTGGGAGACATGAGTTGGACATGAGTGGGGGCCTGGTGGAGGCTGCCCCTGCACTGCTGGGTGGTGGGGGTGATGGGAGACATGAGTGGGGGCCTGGTGGAGGCTGCCCCTGGTGGCTGGGGGGTGGGGGTGGTGGTAGACATGAGTGGGGGCCTGGTGGAGGCTGCCCCCGCACTGCTGGGGGGTGGAGGTGCAGGGAGACATGAGTGGGGGCCTGGTGGAGGCTGCCCCTGGTGGCTGGGGGGTGGGGATGGTGGGAGACATGAGTAGGGGCCTGGTGGAGGCTGCCCCTGCACTGCTGGAGGGTGGGGGTGCAGGGAGACCTGAGTGGGGGCCTGGTGGAGGCTGCCCCTGGTGGCTGGGGGGTGGGGGTGATGGGAGACATGAGTGGGGGCCTGGTGGAGGCTGCCCCTGCACTGCTGGGGGGTGGGGGTGGTGGTAGACATGGGTGGGGGCCTGGTGGAGGCTGCCCCTGGTGGCTGGGGGGTGGGGGTGGTGGGATACATGAGTGGGGGCCTGGTGGAGGCTGCCCCTGCACTGCTGGGGGGTGGGGGTGCAGGGAGACATGAGTGGGGGCCTGGTGGAGGCTGCCCCTGGTGGCTGGGGGGTGGGGGTGCAGGGAGACATGAGTGGGGGCCTGGTGGAGGCTGCCCCTGCACTGCTGGGGGGTGGGGGTGGTGGTAGACATGGGTGGGCGCCTGGTGGAGGCTGCCCCTGCACTGCTGGGGGGTGGGGGTGATGGGAGACATGAGTGGGGACCTGGTGGAGGATGACCCTGGTGGCTGGGGGGTGGGGGTGGTGGACGACATGAGTGGGGGCCTGGTGGAGGCTGCCCCAGCACTGCTGGGGGGTGGTGGTGCAGGGAGACATTTGTGGGGGCCTGGTGATGGCTGCCCCTGCGCTGCTGGGGGGTGGGGGTGGTGGTAGACATGGGTGGGGGCCTGGTGGAGGCTGCCCCTGCACTGCTGGTGGGTGGGGGTGGTGGTAGACATGGGTGGGGGCCTGGTGGAGGCTGCCCCTGCACTGCTGGGGGGTCGGGTGATGGGAGACATGAGTGGGGGCCTGGTGGAGGCTGCCCCTGCACTGCTGGGGGGTGGGGGTGCAGGGAGATATGAGTTGGGGCCTGGTGGAGGCTGCCCCTGGTGCCTGGGGGGTGGGGGTGATGGGAGACATCAGTGGGGGCCTGGTGGAGGCTGCCCCTGCACTGCTGGGGGGTGGGGGTGCAGGGAGACATGAGTGGGGGCCTGGTGGAGGCTGCCCCTGTGCTGCTGGGGGGTGGGGGTGGTGGTAGACATGGGTGGGGGCCTGGTGGAGGCTGCCCCTGGTGGCTGGGGGGTGGGGGTGATGGGAGACATGAGTGGGGGCCTGGTGGAGGCTGCCCCTGCACTGCTGGGGGTGGGGGTGATGGGAGACATGAGTTGGACATGAGTGGGGGCCTGGTGGAGGCTGCCCCTGCACTGTTGGGGGTGGGGGTGATGGGAGACATGAGTGGGGACCTGGTGGAGGCTGCCCCTGGTGGCTGGGGGGTGGTGGTGGTGGGAGACATGAGTGGGGGCCTGGTGGAGGCTGCCCCTGCACTGCTGGGGGGTGGGGGTAATAGGGGACATGCGTGGGGGCCTGGTGGAGGCTGCCCCTGCACTGCTGGGGGGTGGGGGTGCAGGGAGACATGAGTGGGGGCCTGGTGGAGGCTGCCCCTGGTGGCTGGGGGGTGGGGGTGATGGGAGACATGAGTGGGGGCCTGGTGGAGGCTGCCCCTGCACTGCTGGGGGGTGGGGGTGATGGGAGACATGAGCGGGGGCCTGGTGGAGGCTGCCCCTGGTGGCTGGGGGTGGGGGTGGTGGGAGACATGAGTGGGGGCCTAGTGGAGGCTGCCCCTGCCATGCTGGGGGATGGGGATGCAGGGAGACATGAGTGGGGGGCTGGTGGGGGCTGCCCCTGGTGGCTGGGGGGTGGGGGTGATGGGAGACATGAGTGGGGGCCTGGTGGAGGCTGCCCCTGCACTGCTGGGGGGTGGGGGTGGTGGAAGACATGGGTGGGGGCCTGGTGGAGGCTGCCCCTGCACTGCTGGGGGTTGGGGATGATGGGAGACACGAGTGGGGACCTGGTGGAGGCTGCCCCTGCACTGCTGGGGGGTGGGGGTGGTGGTAGACATGGGTGGGGGCCTGGTGGAGGCTGCCCCTGCACTGCTTGGGGGTGGGGGTGGTGGTAGACATGGGTGGGGGCCTGGTGGAGGCTGCCCCTGCACTGCTGGGGGTTGGGGGTGATGGGAGACATGAGTGGGGGCCTGGTGAGGGCTGCCCCTGCACTGCTGGAGGGTGGGGGTGATGGGAGACATGAGTGGGGACCTGGTGGAGGCTGCCCCTGGTGGCTGGGGGGTGGGGGTGGTGGGAGACATGAGTTGGACATGAGTGGGGGCCTGGTGGAGGCTGCCCCTGCACTGCTGGGGGGTGGGGGTGATGGGAGACATGAGTGGGGGCCTGGTGGAGGCTGCCCCTGGTGGCTGGGGGGTGGGGGTGGTGGGAGACATGAGTGGGGGCCTGGTGGAGGCTGCCCCCGCACTGCTGGGGGGTGGGGGTGCAGGGAGACATGAGTGGGGGCCTGGTGGAGGCTGCCCCTGGTGGCTGGGGGGTGGGGATGGTGGGAGACATGAGTAGGGGCCTGGTGGAGGCTGCCCCTGCACTGCTGGAGGGTGGGGGTGCAGGGAGACCTGAGTGGGGGCCCGGTGGAGGCTGCCCCTGGTGGCTGGGGGCTGGGGGGTGGGGGTGATGGGAGACATGAGTGGGGGCCTGGTGGAGGCTGCCCCTGCACTGCTGGGGGGTGGGGGTGGTGGTAGACATGGGTGGGGGCCTGGTGGAGGCTGCCCCTGGTGGCTGGGGGGTGGGGGTGGTGGGAGACATGAGTGGGGGCCTGGTGGAGGCTGCCCCTGCACTGCTGGGGGGTGGGGGTGCAGGGAGACATGAGTGGGGGCCTGGTGGAGGCTGCCCCTGGTGGCTGGGGGGTGGGGGTGCAGGGAGACATGAGTGGGGGCCTGGTGGAGGCTGCCCCTGCACTGCTGGGGGGTGGGGGTGGTGGTAGACATGGGTGGGCGCCTGGTGGAGGCTGCCCCTGCACTGCTGGGGGGTGGGGGTGATGGGAGACATGAGTGGGGACCTGGTGGAGGCTGACCCTGGTGGCTGGGGGGTGGGGGTGGTGGTCGACATGAGTGGGGGCCTGGTGGAGGCTGCCCCTGCACTGCTGGGGGGTGGTGGTGCAGGGAGACATTTGTGGGGGCCTGGTGATGGCTGCCCCTGCGCTGCTGGGGGGTGGGGGTGGTGGTAGACATGGGTGGGGGCCTGGTGGAGGCTGCCCCTGCACTGCTGGTGGGTGGGGGTGGTGGTAGACATGGGTGGGGGCCTGGTGGAGGCTGCCCCTGCACTGCTGGGGGGTCGGGTGATGGGAGACATGAGTGGGGGCCTGGTGGAGGCTGCCCCTGCACTGCTGGGGGTTGGGGGTGCAGGGAGATATGAGTGGGGGCCTGGTGGAGGCTGCCCCTGGTGCCTGGGGGGTGGGGGTGATGGGAGACATGAGTGGGGGCCTGGTGGAGGCTGCCCCTGCACTGCTGGGGGGTGGGGGTGCAGGGAGACATGAGTGGGGGCCTGGTGGAGGCTGCCCCTGTGCTGCTGGGGGTTGGGGGTGGTGGTAGACATGGGTGGGGGCCTGGTGGAGGCTGCCCCTGCACTGCTGGGGGGTGGGGGTGATGGGAGACATGTGTTGGTGATCAGTAGTGCAAGGTGACATGTGGGTTGGCTGGTGGGCAAGGCCATGGTGGATGGGTTGCCTGTGGGACATGAGCAGGGGTGCAGGGTAGTACTATGTGGTGTGGGCTGCCTGCAGGGGCCGTGGAGGGTGTAGAGGGAACACCTGGGAGGACCCACATGGCCAAATCATGAGTGGCATTCCCCGGTACCACCGAAATACACGTACCCTGCAGAAATTGCGTGTGAATCTTCTGCGCACCTCGGAATACAGGTACCCAGGCCAATCGCGTGTGGATCTTCCCGCGCACCCCGAAGTACACGTACCCAAGCCAATCGCGTGTGGAACTTCCCGCGCACCCCCACCTACCCAGGCCAATCGCGTGTGGAACTTCCCGCGCACCCCGTAGTACACGTACCCAGGCTAATCGTGTGTGGAACTTCCCGCGCACCCCGTAGTACATGTACCCAGGCTAATCGTGTGTGGAACTTCCCGCGCACCCCGAAGTACACGTACCCAGGCCAATCGCGTGTGGAACTTCCCGCGCACCCCCACCTACCCAGGCCAATCGCGTGTGGAACTTCCCGCGCACCCCGTAGTACACGTACCCAGGCTAATCGCGTGTGGAACTTCCCGCGCACCCCGAAGTACACGTGCCCAGGCCAATCGCATGTGGGACTTCCCGCGCACCCCCACCTACCCAGGCCATTCGCGTGTGGAACTTCCCGCGCACCCCGTAGTACACGTACCCAGGCTAGTCGCGTGTTGAACTTCCCGCGCACCCCGAAGTACACGTACCCAGGCCAATCGCGTATGGAACTTCCCGCGCACCCCGAAGTACACGTACCCTGGCCAATCGTGTGTGGAACTTCCCGCGCACCCCCACCTACCCAGGCCAATCGCGTGTGGAACTTCCCGCACACCCCGTAGTACACGTACCCAGGCTAATCACGTGTGGAACTTCCCACGCACCCCGAAGTACACGTACCCAGGCTAATCGCGTGTGGAACTTCCCGCGCACCCAGTAGTTTTCACACAGCGGGTGTCCGTGTTTGTCGGTGCCCCTTTGCACCTCATTTGTCCTAGAGGGCCACTGTATGGCCCATTCATCATGGCTGGATATGGGTGCTTTTTGTTAGCGCACATTTTGGCGCACATTTTTTTCAGTCGCAGGGGCGCTACCGCCTGCTTTCTTGTGGCGTACTTGTGGCCCTGTGCGCGTTTGCCCTATTCGATTCCATGAATACGGGTTGTAGGCGAACGTGTGCGCGTTCCGCGCACTTGCCTCCTGTACTTCCCCCGTGACGCCCATATTTTCACGCGTTGTTCCCCATTCCGAGTGTTACGCCCCGTGTTCCGCCTACTTTTGTGATGTGCGCCATGCTATGCGTGATTTCGCAGTGGCCGTGGCGCACGCTGTTGGATGACCTGTGCGCCGGCGTGCGCGGCGCACATTTTTAGCGCACATCCAATGTTTTTCTCACGCACGGACTTCCATGAATCGCTGTGCGCTGGTTTCCCTGCGATGTTCGCACTTGCACTGCGATTTTCGCACTTTTCCTGCGATTCGCACGTTTTGGCACCTCTGCACGGGAATTTTCGGCACACATTATTTCCATGAATCGACCCCTACGACTTTAAGACTTTAAGAGACACTTAAGAAAGTAATTTGTGCAAGAATATCCGAAGCCCATAACATTGAGGTGAAATCTACAAAGAGAACGAATAGGGGAGCAAAAGATTTGGAACGGTCCCCTAGAAGAATTAAATAAGTTATTCCAAGAGATAGTGTTAATGTTAAAGTTAAAGGATATTTGTACCACGCACTATCACCACTGGAGTGGTCCCCTGGCGCTCTGGTGGCTCTGAAAAAGTGAAGGGGTGGTGAGCTAGTGGGAAAACGCTGGAAAAGTACAAGAGAGCAGTGATGTGCTGTTGGCTCCTCAGCCCGGTGGGTCCATTGGCTGGGCTTGGGGTGTTTTACGGCTGGTAGTCGTTGTGTGCTGCTGTGCGGGTCTATGTGCGGTTTGTTTTGTTGTTGCAGTGTCAATCTGGAAAAATGAATACCCTTCATTTGAATGATAGACATAACTTGATGGCCGTGGGCCAACCGTCTTATGCACCGAATTATAGAAATATAGACTGTTATGCTTGACTAAAAAGCGGCCATTTTAAACGTAGCAGAATCGCCATTTTGCTTGTTAACCATTGCTCATTGCTTTCTGTCTAAAAACTGCTTTGCAGCTTGCAATTCTTGCGGATTCTTCTTACTCTGCTCAACTGTTAACATTGTTGTCTGAATATGAAAGGACAAGGTCGGGGGACTGAGGAGTTTGCTGAACTCCCCATCAGTAGCCCAGAAAGGAATGCCCACGCTCCCTCTCTGTAGCCTTGAGAGGAAGCTGCAGGGCATTTAATCACTTCACAGCTGCCAGCCAGTCTCGTACGATGGTAGAATATGTTAGAATAATACAGTTAAAGGCTTGAATTATGCTTCTCTTATGGCCCCCCTTCGCAAAACCCCTTAGAACGTGTCGGCTCCCAGGACACGAATAGTACCTCATAGATAGCAAAGCTTGGAATGTAGCTCTTCCCCCGTGTGCAGATTGCTTCCAAGAACAGAACCACGTGTTCTAAAAGATCCCTCCGCACTTTCTAAATTGCACATTGTTACTAGAATAGAAATCGAAAGCATTATGATCGTCATACTCGTCGGATATGTCCATCGTCATCCCGAGTTCAAAGGAACTTAATACAGAGGGGTGTTGAACATGACTTTGCTGATTGTATGATATGCATTTTGTATATATGTAACTGATGTACGTAATTCGCTCTCTTGCGTCCCTCGAGGTCTAGGAAACTCACGTCGCAGGGCGTGAGATCAGAATTGACTAATTGATACTATCTTTTGCTTGCAATAAACCCTAGCATTGGAAATTTGAAACCTTGTGTCTGGCGCATCTTTTCGTGTATGGTCATTGCCTTGTTTCCATAGCACGAGGGACCCCTAGGGGCCTCTTTCAAGATGGCGCCCGAACAGGGACCCTCCCCCACTTGCCCCATCGTATACGTTGTAACGGAGTAAAGGCGGAAGAACGGCGAGGATGGGACGGTCGAGCCGGGATCAAGAAGTGTACTGGGCGCCCTGTAGAAGAGAGGAGAGATTCCTTCCGCAGATCTGCACACATCTGATCCCTGATCGACGTACCGGGCCAGAGGGCAAAGGAGGCGAGGGTCCCGAGAGGAGGCAGAAGCCAGAGAAGCGCAGACACGACGTGGGGAGAGGGTGCGTTAGAACAGGCGACTTGTTTTATCATGTGAGTCATTCCCCGATTCAAAGAGAACCCTGATTTTTGGTAGACTGTTGATTTTGCAAACTCAAACGTCCAGGTAAAGTTGGCTAACCAAAGTGGAATGTTAAAGAAACATGCCTGGTGTACTGTCAACTTTAGCGGGGCTTTTCAGCTGCGGTAGACAGTCCTTGGAATATGGCCAAAGTGCACCGCCTGGGGGAACGCCAGCTTATGATATGTATGCGAAATATGGTGTGCGTGCGATAATATTTTGTGAAATTTGGCATAGGCAAACTAGAAAGCAACCCAACCATCAGTGGCCGATTAATGGTAGTTTTGAGATGGGGAGGATAGATAACCTAGAGAGGGTGCTGATTAGAAAGAAAGCGTGACCTGCAGCTTTTGAGACCGTCAAAGTTTGGAGGAGGGAAGCGATGCTCCGATTAAGGAGTAGAGAGAAGAATGCGCATAGGCATAAAACGAAGCTTGAGATAGCAGAAGAGAAGGAAGAGGAGTAGTGGATTGAGAGTCTAAGACGGGCAGGGAGACGGGACCAGATGAACATAGACAGAATATACCCGCAGCGGGAACTACACATAGCAGATGAATTAATGGAACATTTATTAACTAACACGGGTCGAGGCCCAAAACCAGAATCGAAACCAAACACGCCAGCAGTGACTGCGCGGGCCCAACCAATAGCTCTCATACCCCCTCCCGCAGCCCGAGCACTTCCCCTCACGCAAGCGTTAACCCAAGCCCCGCCCACAGCACGAGCACTCCCACAAGCGCAGACCGCGGACACACAATTTCCCAGCACCCAGCAAGGCCCTTCACAGTTGCCACCTGTGTCACTTGTCCCATCCGCACCTCCCGCTCCAGAGACAGATTCAGCACCATCCGCCCCTCCCGAAGTCAAGATTGAGACTGGGGAGGCGAGAGGCGGGGCTGAAGGAACAGGATTTGGATGGGTAACTCGAAGCACGATCAGCAAAGAGAGAAAGATTGAATTACGGCAAGAGGCAGAAATGTACATAGAAGGAAATGATGAGACGGCAGCATTGGCCTCATTGCATGGGTACCGAGGAAGAGACGAGAGACAGGTAGTGTTGGAATGCATGGGGGAGATTCTGGTGGGAGAGTGGAAAAAGATATTTGGGAATTTACCGCCACAGCGGTTGTTAGATTTGAATAAGTTAGCACGCAGTGAGCAAAGAGATGAGGATGTAAGAGAACATGTGCACAAACTGATTGAAGTAAAGGATGAAATGGAAGACAGATATGCTGAGATGTTTGCTACACCTGAGTATAGTAGAGAGTTTATTAAGAAAGGTAGGAAGGAGGCATCAAGGTTGAGTATGAAAAAATCATGGCCGAGAGTTTTTCCAGGTGGTACAAAGCATTTGGCGATACCGGGACAGATAGGCGATAAACAAAGATTGCAGGTATGGGTAGGGGAAACAATGTGATGGATGTCGAACAAAAGAACGTCAGTAAAAGAAGTAAGTGAGATATGTAATGGGTACCCATTGGAGATGAGGAAGGAAGCGATTCAAACGATAGTAAGGGTGTTACTGCAGCAGGTCATTGGATACAATAGAGGTAGAGGTAATTCACAAGGCCGGGGAAATTTGAATAATATGCACGGTGTGTCATTAGGAGAAAAATCAATGTGCGTACTGTAAGTAGGAAGGACACTGGCGAGCGCAATGCCCGCACCTACAGAATAGAGGTGGGTTTGGTCAGAGAAGGCCTCATGGAGGACATCAGGGGTCGAATGGCCCAAGCAGAAGTAACATGCAGCAGCAGCAGGGATATACCAATGGAGGTACTCAAACCCAATCATATGGCCAAAACCAAGCACAGCAGAACCAGACATTGAACCAAAGCGTTCCGAACCAAAATCAGGGCGGGCAGGGCCAACAGAGAAATGATCAGAGTGGAGGACATTGAGGGGGAAATGGGAATATTTTTGATACACAACCAAACACGTATTATAGCAGTAGCGGTGACTACACATCGGACGATGTGTTATTTTTGCGATAGGACAGCCGACAACAGGGGTCAGAACCAGTGTCTATTCCCGTGAATCAGAGAGGACCCTACGTAGAAATGAAAGTAGGGAATAAGGAGCACCGTTTCCTTGTAGATACAGGGGCACAGAAGGGTTCGATAGACCACCACTTGGTTCCGGAGATACCACTGTCGGGGCAGAAAAATGTTTCTGTAGGGTTCGCAGGTACACCAGTAATTAACCCCATGTCCGAAGCTGTCCCAATTACAATAGGACCATTTACGGAGGAGTGTCCATTTCTTTTGACAGAGAATTGTGGAGAGAACTTGCTAGGATTAAATTTGTTGAGAAGATTGGGGGCAGTCATACATTGTACGGCAGACGGGGGGTGTTCCTCACGATGTGGCCTCACGAGGCACCGGTGACGGGATTCATGTCAAAAGAGTTGCCAGAAGAGTTAAGTGGAGTACCAACCTGTCTGTGGGCAATGCATGATAATGATGTAGGATGCTTGAAAATAGAGCCAGCAAAAATAACTTTGAAAGAAGGTGTCACACTACCACGAATTCCCCAGTATAAGATTTCTGTTGAAGGGGCGAAGGGATTGAAAAGCATTGTTACTGACCTGGTGAGATTGGGGGTGGTTGAGGAAATTGCAGGAAGCACGTGCGACAGCCCGATTGTTCCAGTTTACAAGAAAGGAGGCAATGAAGTACCCTATCGTTTCATAATTGATCTGCGCGCATTAAACAAAGTGGTAGACCCACAATTCCCTTGTTTGCGTACTCTTGCAGTACATAGATGACTTGTTATTAGCTGCTGACACGAAAGAGATCTGCAAAGAAAGTACTGTATTACTCTTGACACATTTAGCGACCCATGGTCATAAGGCAAGTTTGAAGAAATTCCAGTATAATCAAAAGGTGGTGTCTTATTTGGGATACCTACTTTCGAAAGAAGGGAGAAGATTAACACCAGAACGCATAGAAAGTATTTCTAGTATGCCTATTCCAAAAACTGAAAAAGGAGTGAGAGCTGTAATAGGCATGGCCTCTTATTGTCGGCAGTGGATCAGTAATTTTGCGTTGATTGTGAAGCCGATGATAAAGTTGACTAAAAAGGATGCAGAGATGCCTTTACAGTGGGATGAGGAATGTCAGAAAGCGTTTGAGCAATTGAAAGCTGCATTGTGTGCTGCGCCAGTTTTAGGCACTCCTAACTATAAAAAGATCTTCAGACTATTTGTGAGTGGGAGTGAAGGATGTGCATTGGCGGTTTTGACACAGGAACAAGGTGGAAGAAATAGGCCGTGCGGCTATTTTTCTTGCACGCTGGACCCTGTAGCGCGCGCACTACCACAGTGTTTGCGATCCGTCGCAGCGGCTGCTGCGTCAGTGAAACAAACGGAAGGAATGGAATTGGGGCACACTTTCATTCTGATGGTGCCACATGCTATAGACGTCTATTAAATAGGACGCAGACGCAACACCTTACCTCAGCTAGATTGACAAGATATGAGCTCATCTTGTTTGCACCCCACATCCAACTTATGAGGTGTAGCGCATTGAATCCTGCAGAATTAATGCCACTGCCCATAGCAGAAATTGGTGACAACGAATCACCACCCCATGATTGTTTAATGATCACTGAAGAAGAAACAAAGGGAAGGATTGATTTGAGCGATATCCCGCAAAAAGAGCCAGATGGGGAGTTATTTTGCGATGGCTCTTGTTTTAAATTACCAGATGGCACATCAACGGCTGCATATGCAATTACTACCCTAAAGAGAGTTATAGAGAGCAGAAGGATCCCCTACAATTCGGCACAAGCCACAGAAATAATAGCACTGACCCGAGCCTGTGAAGTCTCTGAGAATCTGAACGTAAATATTTATACTGACAGCCAGTACGCCTTTGGCGTGGTTCACAATTTTGGCCGACTTTGGGCTGAGAGGGGTTTCTTGACATCACATGGAGCCAGGATTCAGCATGGCCCTTTGATTGTGCGATTATTGTTTGCGCTCACGTTTCCAAAACGCCTAGCTATAGTAAAGTGCGAGGCACATAAGAAAGTAACATGCAGAGTGGGAGAAGGAAACGCGTTTGCAGACAGGATTGCGAAGCAAATAGCCACAGATTTGAGGAATAAAATGATGACAGTACAGACTGAGGAAGTACCTTGTATGATAGAGAATGGAGTTGCCACAGTCAAAGAAATACAGGCTGAGGCCACGACCGAAGAGATTCAGGGGTGGGCCAAGGGCTCTGCTGAGTTAGATTTGGAAGGATGTTGGGTGGACAAGGAAACAAAGAACTGGATGTTGCCAAATTGTTACGTAACCACAATGGTTACAATGGCGCATAGCCCTACCCACATTTGCGCAAAGAAAATGGTACAGCATTTATCCACAGTATGGAAGAATGAGCACATAAAAAAGAATGCAGAAAGGCTAGTGCAGAATTGCATCACGTGCCTGCAACACAATGTAGGAAAGGGAACCGTGACTCCAGCAGGTAGTTTCGGCCCACCCTCCATGCCGTTTGAGGTGGTCCATTTTGATTTCATAGAAATGGAAAGGTGCCAGAATTATAAGTATGTGTTAGTGGTAATCTGTGCATTCAGCAAGTGGGTGGAGGCATATCCTTTAAAAGACTGTTCTGCCATGTCCACAGCAAAAGCAATGCTGAAGGAGTATTTCTCCCAGTTTGGGTTGCCTCGTGTCCCGTGGTCAGACAACGGCTCCCACTTTGTGGGCGCAGTAGTGCTACAGATCTGTGCAGGTCTGCAAATAGAGAAGCGATTCCACAGTTCCAGGCATCCCAGTTCTGCCGGGCTTCTGGAGAGACACAACGGAATCCTGAAGTCAAAGATAGCGAAAATTTGCGCTGGGAGCGAGTTGAGTTGGGTGGATGCATTACCCCTAGCGCTGTTGTGTATGCGCACGTCTGTGCAGGCTAAGACTGGGCTCTCCCCTTATGAGATTATAATGGGGAGACCAGCAAATGTATGGTGCGCACCGCAGCCTAGAAAATTATGTGAGGTCGAGCATCCTATGTTAAGCACTTACTGTGGACTTTTAATACAAAAGTTGCGTTTGATTCATCAGCAGGTGCAGGAGGCGTTGCCGATGCGATATACAGGACCAGGGCACTCACTGGAGCCTGGGAGCTGGGTGCTAATCAAGAACTTTGAACGGAAGACAGCACTAGCACCCAGGTGGCGTGGCCCCTATCAAGTACTTTTGGCAACACAGACGGCCATACGAGTGGACGGACATAAGGCATGGATCCATGCTACCCATGCCAAAAGGTTCCCAGCGTCACTGAAAACTTTGCCTGATCCAGACGACGAGGAAAAGACAACGGTCTCGGGAACGAAAGAAACTATTGCCAGTCCAGTGCCACAGCATCAGCCTGAGCGAGAAGTGAAAGTTGAAACAAAGCGCAAACGAGAAGTGAAACTCAAAACAGAGTATGAGGAGGCTGCCAATAAGAGGGAAGGGCGAAAAGTGCCCCAACGTTGCTCAGCGGAAACAACATCACTGCCGAGCGACACAAACCTTGCATTGCAAACACGAGCAGAAACAACGCGTGTACCCCTTTGGCGGCCAACAGTTCTCGCAAATGCACCAAAGCCAGAGAAAGAAACTACACCATTGCCACGACGCCCATCGCTGCCCATCATTGTGCCACAGGCTGACACTGAGCCTGATACTGGAAATGCAAGGGCACTATTCACGGATCATACAATAGCAGGAGTGAATCGATATAATCTGCGGCCTCGACAGGCAAAGTGATCTACAGATCTTTGGTGCTTTTCTTTTTGGCCTTTGGTTCTACTCACGGATGGAGTAGGAACCAGGGGCGTAGAGGAGAGAAGTGTGAGAATTGTTCAAGTCGGACAATTCAAAACTCACGGCTCCTCGGTGCGCTTATAAAGTACATGTGTCAGGAGCCAGAGCAGGACAAGCTGAACGCACATAAGTACTAAGGCTGATAGAGTACATGTGTCCTAAGCCAGAGCGGGACAAGCTGGTTGCACATGGTACTCTATCAATAAAGAACTGTTCAGAAATCGTCTGAGCAGTGGGAGAAAGAACAACTGATCTTGCTCAGAGTGGATAAATGATCTAGGCTGTGAAAAGGCTGGCAGAATTGAACTGACATTTTTCGTTGAACTTTTCTGGCATCAAGAACAAGAGACATTTGCGATGACCTTTGCCAGCAAGAAGAAGGATGATGAAGAACAAGTCAAGACCGGTTTGAGCCTCCTCGTGCACCCCTGCTGAAAAGATAATAGATTTAGAGACTGTAAATTTAGGGAAAAAGCATGATGAGAAGAATAAGGTACTAATTTGGACATTGGTCCTATGTTTCGTAAGTATGATAGTACCAACAATAACAGCTATTACATTATGGTTCCTGGAGTACGTACACTCATTAGAAACACTTTTGCCAAAAACAGCTACTGAAAGCCCAGTTCATGTAATCACTGGTACTTTGCCACCAATGGAAGAAAGACATAGAGAAGGTTACGACAACAATACATTGTTGCTCATCATGAACATGACCCATGCAGTGTTAAAGAAAAAAGATTGCTGGGTTTGCGCCCATTTACCACAGCACGGTGGGAAAGGGATAGGCTGGTATGCACAACCATTGCCATTGATTTATTCCTGTCAAGTAACGTTAAGTGCAATGTTCTTTGGGAAATGGAACAAGAGTAATACGGCTCAGCTAGATGAGACCAATATGAATGAATTTGAGGAAGTAATCATGAGACCTGTGGGTTGTTCCATATTCCAAAAAGCTTGCGTATTTGCACTAGAACCCGTGAGAAAGAATACACAAAAAATAACAAGACTAGATAGATTACATAGGCAGAATAGACCAACCCCACCAGCAGAAAGAGCATCAGTGATGACATTTCGGATGAGGGATGAATGGAACAAAGATGCTGTGCCCCCTGCATATGCAGTGGATCACAGCACCAAAACTGCTTCCCTATGTCTACAGAAAAAGGGTTCCTATAAAGTAGGAACGTTTAGTAACTGCCTGAACACAGTGGTCTTAAAACATGAAATAGAACCCGTGTACGTGGGAGACCCTGTTTATTTTATATGTAGAGAAAACGCATATCCATGGTTACCTAGGAACTGGGGAGGTACATGCTACCTAGGTCTGCTGCTTCCAGGAGTGTTCCTCTTGGAGACAGCAGAAGTGGCCAGACGAACAAAAGGTAGAACTCAAAGGAGTACTGAGGATGGAATGATAGCAATGGATATAGCCAAATAATTTATACCGTTCTTGTCCCAAATAGAAAACTCTTACAATATAAGAAAACTGTCTGGAATATTACAAAAAACAATAGATTCCACAACGGATATTTTATTGAATATGACGTTAGAAGAAAAAGGAATAAGACTGATGGCCCTTCAAAACAGGATGGCTCTCGATATAATATTAGTTGATCGTGGGGGAGTTTGCAAGCTTGTAAAAACTGCATGCTGTGTGTATATAGATGATTACTCCCCTACGATATTTAAAGCAATCCGGAAATTACATGTCATAAGTTCCACACTCTCTACTGAAGAAGGGGGTTGGGGGATAGGATCCTGGTTTTGGGCAATATTGCGGTCTTGGGGATGGAAGTTAATTTCGATACTAATGATGGTACTCGGGATATTCATAACATGCTGCTGTTGCATACAATGCTTACCAATAATATGCACTGAAATAACTGATGGATGTACTAAGGGATGTATGCACATGGTCTTGAGAGGAAAACAAACGCATTGCCGGAATAACAGAGACACTGAGGAAACAAAAATAGTAAAACAATTCATGGCGATAGACATTAATGATGGAGATGATTCAGATGCAGATACCCCAGACTCCTCCTCAGAAGAGGAGGATACAATGAATAAATAAGACGTTTGGCACACGGCCAAAAGGAGGGTTTGTCAATCTGGAAAAATGAATACCCTTCATTTGAATGATAGACGTAACTTGATGGCCGTGGGCCAACCGTCTTATGCACCGAATTATAGAAATATAGACTGTTATGCTTGGCCAAAAAGCGGCCATTTTAAACGTAGCAGAATCGCCATTTTGCTTGTTAACCATTGCTCATTGCTTTCTGTCTAAAAACTGCTTTGCAGATTGCAATTCTTGCGGATTCTGCTTACTCTGCTCAACTGTTAACATTGTTGTCTGAATATGAAAGGACAAGGTCGGGGGACTGAAGAGTTTGCTGAACTCTCCATGAGTAGCCCAGAAAGGAATGCCCACGCTCCCTCTCTGTAGCCTTGGGAGGAAGCTGCAGGGCATTTAATCACTTCACAGCTGCCAGCCAGTCTCGTACGATGGTAGAATATGTTAGAATAATACAGTTAAAGGCTTAAATTATGCTTCTCTATGGCCCCCCTTCGCGAAACCCCTTAGAACATGTCGGCTCCCAGGACACGAGTAGTACCTCATAGATAGCAAAGCTTGGAATGTGGCTCTTCCCCCGTCTGCAGATTGCTTCCAAGAACAGAACCACCGTGTTCTAAAAGATCCCTCCGCACTTTCTAAATTGCACATTTTTACTAGAATAGACATCGAAAGCATTATGATCGTCATACTCGTCGGATATGTCCATCGTCATCCCTAGTTCAAAGGAACTTAATACAGAGAGGTGTTGAACATGACTTTGCTGATTGTATGATATGCATTTTGTATATATGTAACTGATGTACGTAATTCGCTCTCTTGCGTCCCTCGAGGTCTGGGAAACTCACGTCGTGGGGCGTGAGATCAGAATTGACCAATTGATACTATCTTTTGCTTGCAATAAACCCTAGCATTGGGAATTTGAACCTTGTGTCTGGCGCATCTTTTCGTGTATGGTCATTGCCTTGTTTCCATAGCACGAGGACCCCTTTCAGCAGTGTAGTGAAGTTTGTGTGGATTTTTGTGTTGTAGGCTTGTGGTTGTGTTTGATTAGAGTTTGAGAGGTGTATGCATAGGTGTGAAATTGTTAGTGGATTGGTTAGTTGGCATTGCTGTCCTTGCAATTATGTCTAGGTGTGATGCTTGCTATCATTTGCTATTCCATCTGAGTGTGGCACTTGCTAATCTTCAATATCCTATCTAGATGTGAGGCAGGCTAGTGATAACTATTCCATCTATGTGTGACACTTGGTAACATTCACAGTGGCGCATGCTAACATTCACATTTCAATCTAGATGCGACGCAGGCTTAAGTTAAGCATTCTATCTAAGTGTGCCGCATGCTAACGTTCATATTTCTATCTAGATGCGACGCAGGCAAAAGTTAAGAATTCCATCTAAGTGTGGCACATGCTAACATTCACATTTCTATGTAGATGTGACGCAGGATAAAGTTAAGAATTCCATGTAAGTGTGGCACATGCTAACATTCACATTTCTATATAGATGTGACGCAGGATAAAGTTAAGCATTCCATCTAAGTGTGGCACAGGCTAACATTCACATTTCTATATAGATGTGACGCAGGATAAAGTTAAGCATTCCATCTAAGTGTGGCACAGGCTAACATTCACATTTCTATATAGATGTGACGCAGGATAAAGTTAAGAATTCCATGTAAGTGTGGCACATGCTAACATTCACATTTCTATATAGATGTGACGCAGGATAAAGTTAAGCATTCCATCTAAGTGTGGCGCATGCTAACGTTCATATTTCTATCTAGATGCGACGCAGGCAAAAGTTAAGAATTCCATGTAAGTGTGGCACATGCTAACATTCACATTTCTATATAGATGTGACGCAGGATAAAGTTAAGCATTCCATCTAAGTGTGGCACAGGCTAACATTCATATTTCTATCTAGATGTGACGCCGGCTATGTTAAGAATTTCATATAAGTGTGGTACACGCTAACATTCATAATCCTATCTAGATGTGACGCCGGCTATGTTAAGAATTTCATATAAGTGTGGTACACGCTAACATTCATAATCCTATCTAGATGTGACGCAGGCTAAAATTAAGAATTTCATATAAGTCCATCTAAGTGTGGTGCATGCTAACATTCACAATCCTATCTAGATGCAACGCAGGCTAAAGTTAAGAATTCCATCTAAGTTTGGCGCATGCTAACACTCACAATCCTATCTAGATGTGATGCAGGCTAAGGTTAAGAATTCCATCTAAGTGTGGCACACGCTAACATTCATAATCCAATCTAGATGTGGAGCAGGCTAAAGTTAAGAATTCCATCTAAGTGTGGCACACGCTAACATTCATAATCCAATCTAGATGTGGAGCAGGCTAAAGTTAAGAATTCCATCTAAGTGTGGCACACGCTAACATTCATAATCCAATCTAGATGTGGAGCAGGCTAAAGTTAAGAATTCCATCTTTTGGTGCATGCTAACTTTCATAATCCTATCGAGATGTGACGCAGGCGAAAGTTAAGCATTGCATCTAAGTCCATCTAAGTGTGGCACATGCTAACATTCACAGTCCTATATAGATGTGACACAGGCTAAGGTTAAGCATTCCATCTAAGTCCATCTAAGTGTGGTGCATGCTAACATTCACATTTCCATCTAGATCCGACGCATGCTAAAATTAAGAATTCCATCTAAGTGCGGCATATACTAACATTCATAATCCTATCTAGATGTGACACAGGCCAATCCTCACAGTTCTCTCTAGGTGTGGCACTTGTTAACATTGGCAAGTAAGTTAGTGTGTAATGCAGTGCAACATTTACGGTCCAGAGCCATGAATAGATTTAGGCTGGTGGACACAAATCTCTCTAAGTATGCATATTGTACGTCTATGGCAGTCTAAGTTACAGAAAGGTAAGGTAGAGTGGCGGGGGCTTTCTGGAGTAGAGTAATTACTCTACACCTCACCCATGCCACACTTACAGCTTTTGTTGGTGTCTGTTGACTGCTGGCTTCATTGGCTTCCCTGTTGACACCTGCAGACACGTCTTGGAGACGCCAATGTAGGAGCCGCCCTTTGCCTTGGGGCCCTTAGCCGCAGGGGCTACCAGGCAGAGGAATGCCTTGGGAGGGTCATGTGTAACCAGCTGAGTCTGCCAATCAGAGGCTTTGGGCGTGGCAGAGCACTCACCTGCTTCAAGATGTTAAAAGGAAGCAGCGAGGCTACCGCGGGTCACTAGACCCTAAACAATGGGCACTGGGAATCAATGGGGAACGGTGGGCAGGATGGGAGGCGGGACTTGGGTCTAATCAGGAGGAATCAGGGAGTGGTGGACACCGAGGAGTTACGGGGCTGGGGGCTTAAAAAATACTGTTTGGGGGAAGATTGCTATGCGGAGCACTCGCCTGCTTCAAGATGTTAAAGCAGGTGTGCAGGGGGCTAGGCCCTCGCCAGCACACATGGGAGAATTTTAGAATCAGGGCCATGGGGAGGGAGGACAACGAGAGGGGAAGCTGCAACGCCATTGTGGAGCCCACGAGGGCCCAGCTGGAGAATCCAGCGCCATGATGGTGAAGAGGGGGTCAGGGGGACCACAAACGCACACTCGCCTCGATGCCAGGTTGGGAAATGGCATTGCAAGCAGGTGTGCAGGGGGCTAAATTGTCTACTAAGGCCGAGGAAGGGAGTCATTCTCCTGGTCTTTTGTTATTTTGTCTTAGTGGTATGGCCAGCGGAGCTTATCTTTAGATGGAGGACAGACTGTTTACTTTGCACTTCACAACAGACAACAAGCACCTTAGGTTGGTTAGGCAGGGAAATCCATAGATTAGGGATAGAAAGGCCATGTTACTTATTATTTTAATAAAAGAAAGTGAAGAATACCAAACACTGGTCTGTCTCCTTCTTCTGACTTACCACAGTACATAAAAATAGTTCAGAAAAGAAATGTTCTCAGCTCTCCTGTTAGCCTCTTCAGGGGGGATTGTAAGTTCCTGTATCAGTCAAATGTCTCAAGTTTGTTACTTGAAAGAATGTTTTCCTTATTCCTTTTCCACCACCATAGCCACTTTCTCTCTATTGGATTTATAAATTGAACAAGTAGAAGAACCTTCCAGGTTCCATTCACATTATGTTTTTACAAGTGTCACTTATTTCTTGAGGGCTCCCCATGTCCACCTGGCTTTCAAGTTTCCTTAACCTCTCTGGTTACATCAGTGTTTCCTGTCAACATTCGATACTCGGGTTTCTATGTCTCCCCCAACCCTCTTTGTCAGTTTCTCTCTCTCTGTTTTGCTTGCCTCCTCCACCCTCGGCAATCCTTGTAACTTCTGGGTCTTCGGGTGTGCTCCAGCAGGAGGGTGTGCCAGTGGGAAGGTTGCCGTTCTCCCTTCTCCATGGTGTGACAGGCACGTAAGTGTCTGCTTCGGCTTGACTTGGCAGTCTCTGCGTTCCTCACCTTCCAAGTGGAGGATTCATTCCTGTGTTCTGTACTGGCCTCAACGTAGTTTCCCGGGTCCCAGACCCACCACGGCTGCAGTGTGGTCATACCACCAGGTAAGACGGTCCTTCTGTCCCTGTCTCTGGGCTCTATCAGGAGTCTGACGGCATTCCAGCGGTAATTCTGCCAGGATACTGCCAGCGCAAATTGCATTACTGCAACTCGGTCTGGCGCAATTAGCAAAGGATCCCGATTTGCAGGGGGTAAATCCCCATTCCCATTGGGTCCATGGGACTTCCTGGGCACTATTAGTGCTGAAAATGATTGGAAAGGGGAGAATTTTACCTCCAGCAAAAAAGCTGGAGGTAAACCTCCCACTTTCTGCCCAAACTGTGGTTGGGCGGAGCGGTAATGCGGCAGTAATATATGATATGATATTATTGGTTATTTATAAAACACTTAATACCCAGAGGCTTCTTAGTGCGAACCCAGGGATCAAACCTGTGTTGCTACATGTCGTCTTGCTTCCAAGGCGAGCACCTTGCCCCTGAGCCATCCTCCCAAGAAAATAATAGCGTTACTGCTGCATTTTTACTGCTCCGCCCAACTGCTAATGACCCCCTCTCTTTTGGCTGTATCACCTTTCTCAGCACCAGCCTTCCGGTGCCTCTGCCTTCTCTCTGTGCCTTTGCATACTACCGCTGGCAAAATGGAGTCTCAAAACTTTGCTTTCAAGTCTCATGGGGTCGCTGTTTGAGCCCCTTTGAAACTGTGCAAATAAAAATATTACTTCTGGCAGGTGACATTCTTTGTGGCAGTTACATCATCGAGGAGCGTATTGGAAATCCAAGCGCTAGCAATGAATGAGCCATATCTACGATTTGTACAGGGTGGTGCTGAAGAAAAACCCCTACTTCATCCCAAAAAGTGCCCACAGATTTTCACGTCAATTCAACTATCATGCTGCCAGCCTTTTTTCAAAATGCCACTTCGCCAGCCGTAGTCGCCTTGCGTTCTTTGGACATCAAAAGGAAAAGCAATTAGTACCTGGATAGAAGGAAATCATTCAGAAACACAACCCACTTGTTTATCGTCTTCGGCTCCTCCAACACATGGAAGGCCATATGAACGCAAGGACTAGCCAGATGGATTACCTCATTGGTATTGTTATGCCATGTTAATGGCAATAAGCCTTTAAGGGACACAGTGCAGGCCCATTGCACTAGGGCAACCGTGGCCATGGCAGCGATGTGAGCAGGAGACCCAATAGTGGAAATGTGTTGTGTCGCCACCTGGTAATTGTTCTGCTATGAATTCTATTTAAATCCAGTGACTGTATGAAAGATTAAATGCTGGAGAAGGGGTAAGTTGCTTACCTGTAACTCCTGTTCTCCAGCATTGCCGTCTTTCATGGATTCACATGCGCCCACCTCCACCCCAATATAAATGCCGGAGCCCAGGTATAAGGAATACGCCTATGCACACCTGGTTAGAATATGAACATGGCTACAAGGGGTGGGGCTTAGCACTTGACGTCCCATTGGATGGGACCAAAAGCACCCACAATGAGGTGGACTGACTACAAAACACACCTCTTTTTTCTTTATTGATGAAAAGTAGGAAGTGTGTAGCTGAGGATTCCCAGCCTGATGACAGGGATTATTCAAGGCGTGTGAATCTATGAAAGATACCAATGCTGGAGAACAGGATTTACAGGTAAGCAACTTACTCCATGCTCTTTGTCAGGTGAGAATCGTTCATCTTGTCCCATTTGTGTTTGTATTTTTGGACTTGTAGGGATGGATTTATAATTTAAAAAAAATACTGATATGAAATGGAATTTAAAGAAACAAGCAGGAAACAGAGTGCCGCATGATCCTTCTCCTTAGTAGCTGCATCATCAGTGTCAATGGTCCACCTTCTCTTGTCTGAGTCTGCATGCAAGGGTGGTTTATGCAAGAGTGGGTCTCGAGCATGCGCTTCACCTCTGGTTCACTTGTTGACCTGTTCGTATACTTCTACATACTCTGCTGCCCACACTTTGACTGAGAAATGCTGCCACTGTCACAGGTACCATGCATAGCTGGTGATGGACACCAGGAGCAGGAACGGCAACGGTGGCTGGTGGCCCCTGAGTGCTCAGTGTGATGGGAATGGGCTGCCTACACAAACACCCTTTCTCTGATAGGCTGCAACAGCATAACAAACTCTCTCCAGCAACCTGGAAGTCTTCCTGTGTGGAATAATAAAAGCATTGGCAAAGCCAGCAGTTTTGGCTTTTTTGTAGGAATGGCCTAGGCATTTTCAAGGCACTGCTCTAATGGTGCTACGTGGCCATGAGCAGAGCTAGCAAAATGGTGTTAGTACCTAGGCATACTATGGCAGTGTCTAGCAAACACATTTCCAATGCTTAGACCAGAGCCACAACTGTTAGCTTTACTAATGCTTGCTTTAAACAGGAATTTCATGAAAGGATGAAATGCAAGAACAGACTGTGACAAATCCGGACAATTCGTCCCTTCTTCCCAGTGGTGATCCACCCACTTTTAGGCTACGGAAGTAAGCCCACTAAGAAATACCCTCCCTAGGAGCCAGGGAAGGTAAAGGGGTGAAAACCTGGGATACTAAGTCCTACCCATCTTCCTGTCTGTTGTGGATCAAAGAGTCTCTCTGGTTAATGGATCTCTCTGTGGTTCCTCATTTAAGCGACAGGTCTCCCTTGAAGCTGCAGCGAGACCAGACTCTCTGGCTCCTGCAAATCAATTTCTCTTACCTTATGAATGGGGTCCCCCTGCGGGGTAGACTACTGTAAACACACAGTCCCAGACATTGAAAATTAGGGGTGCAGGGGGAGCTGACTTCAGGTTGACACAGTTACACATGAAAGGTTGTTGGGGTTTTCTGTCTCGTTTGTTAACCTCTGCAGTCAGACGCCAAGTGTGCCTGTTCCAAGTGCACTCTATTGGTATATTAACTGCTCCCACCAGCTGCAGGGCCCAACTAAAGAGCAGGGCGGATCCATGGAGCTTCAATTAGTTAATCAGGCTAGCCATGGCAGGTGGAAGCTGGTCCTTTCCCTTCCTGGAGAGGACATAGTGTACTTCTGGCTGTCATATTTCAACACAATATGACAGGGCGGACTGTGTCTGTAGGCTGTGTCCACCCAGAGTACACAGGTCCATGTGCTTGTCATGGTGTGAGTATTGGAAAATGTGTGTGGATTAGCCCCACACATTTTTATGAGATCACACATTTTTATGAGATTGCTATCATCATTCCATTCAATTAAACATTTCAGTAAGCCCTGGTGAGCGCACACCCACCGTGCGGATGGTCGAATTCCTCACAGTGAGCATGGCTGAAGCTGTGCAGAGCATAGTTAATCAAAGCGTAGCAGATGTTTTGATCTCCGACCCTCATGACCGCTCAACATTCCATATGCTGACAAGGACAGATAGATGTTGTAGTCCAAAACATTTGCAGAGCCAGAGGTTGAAGACCCAATGGTTCCCACTAGTGTGGCCCAGATGAATTGCATTTCATTGTCATACGACTGGCTGTTAGATCCCTACATTTTGTTTGCGTGTCACCCTTCCAAATTCGTTTGCGTGCAAGCACCTAAAAAGCTCTCCAGTGGCTCTAAAAGGTCAAAGTCCAATGTACTTTAAAATTATCCACTTGCCATAATTCTTCCCATAAAAGCACCCTAAGTCACCACTCAGTTTAGGCCAAAAAGTCAGGAATTGCAATTAGCACCCTGGCCAGGGGTGCCAGCCAGTCGGGTGGGTCGGAACGCGGACTTGAACCGTCGGTGAAAGCCTACATTCCATGCCGCCTGATGGCCGGCTCCACCACCACCACCATCTTCCCCCCACCCTCGCCCCTTTTATAATTTGTTTTCACCCCCCTACTTACCTTATTTCGGCGGCAGCATCTGCTTCTTCCCATTGGCATCCGCAGTCTACCATGGAAAGGGAAGAGGGGCTCCGCAGAGAGCCCCGCCTTTCCTTTTAGTGGCAGCCATCTTTGTAAAGGATTGTCCTTCCTTCAATGGGACGCACGCGGCATCCCGTTGAACAAAGGAAAATCCTTTTTTTTTTGTTTTACAATGCTGAGTTACCGCTTTGGTAGCCCGTGGTGCTAATGGCCTCAAGCCCTTGTTCCAAGTGCTGGAAGGTTGGGTAACGGCCCAGTGCCTTCCTTAATGGCCCTCGCTTCACTCTGCTGCTGGGCTCTTACCCCCCTTCCAGCCCCTGGAACAGGAGCTTAACGCCACATTCACAACTGGGGGCATTTTATTGTAGGTTGCCTGGGGCTGACCCTGGGAATTCCCTCAGCAGTGACCGCTACCAACCTCAGAGACATTATGCATGGTAGTTTCCCGGCCTTTGATTAAGGTTCATAGAACCTGGTCAATACTTTCAGGAGGATCCCCATGCATTGAACTTGGTCAATGTTTCCAAGCACAGCGGCATCACACACGCCAGCGGAAGTTCTGGTGGTATTTTTCATTTCCATATGTTAATATCCCTGCAAAAATATCACCATACAAAAATATCTGCATTTTATTGTGGCGGTATTAAGCCATGGAACCTGCGGGGGACACCCTTGCAACCCCCATAATTTTTTTAATGGAGCAGGGGACACCACCACAACCCCCCGGTCCCTACAACCCCATATATTATCCCCACTAATAATATTGCCTATGGTCTGACCCCACGACCATATACATGGCGATATTATTGGTTGGGATAATATTACCTGACACCTATTATTGAACACGCATCAGTGTGACTAGCAACCACTATTCTCAAGCAAAATGGAACATGAATCATGCATGCAGAATATATTTGACTCAGGATACAACCCCGTGGAGAGTTACAAGCACAAATACAGTAAAGTGCTTTCTATTCATAGGAATCCATCCATTCACAAGAGGAGGCACAAGGAGAAAGGGTTTAAGATGAAATAGCAATTATTTAGAAGTCCAGTTACAGGAGAGTTCCAGCAGAAAGCTCAGTTCTCCCATTATAATGATTTGCCCTCACTTATGCTCTTAAATATTAAGAAAATATTTTTTTTGCAAATTCAAAGGTGTAGGTGCAAACGTTGCCTTCACCCCACAGATGCAAATGTACCGGCGCAAATGCACAGACGTAAGGACAGGGAACCAACTCATGCTGGCTAATGAATGGGGGCTTCCAAAGAAGTTGGAGGAGGGGATCCCCATGTTGTTATATAATAGAATAGGTAGGTGTGACCACTGCAGCCAGATAGGCCTGGGATAGTGTCACTAAGTGGTGCAGATTGGGGGCCTGGGCAAGGGACCTATGGAAGGGAGACTGACCCCTCTCCTGGTGTCTCACACCTTGGATGGAACAAAAGATCAACATCTATGTTGTAAAGTTAAAAAAAAGAGACAGAGCCACATTTTATGTAATTTGTTTTTTATGACGCGCCTAATACCGTACCTGAGTTCAGTTTCTAAGCACAGATTTGGGATTCAAACCTCTGTTGCTCTGCGTGGTCTTGCTTCCAAGACAAGCGTTGCCCCAGTGCTATCCTGCCTTCACAATTACTTTACAATACCTTAAATGGGAGCAGCAGTTAATCTGCGTGCTGCCAACACAGCCTGCATCAAACCATACAAGGACACATTTGAAGCAAGACCCGAACAGCTAAAGCGGCTCTCTCTGCCTGCTTTTTTCCATTTTCTTCGCAACTAACTAAAAAAAAGTAAGTATATATTTTCTTGTCCGTCTCCCTCTTCGCTTCCAGGTCACAGTCTAGCCTTCACACCCCAGCCGTGGGGCAGACATGGGATTTAACGGCCCGCCAGCCCAAGCTTTGTAGGCCAGAGCGAAGCCTCGTGTTCCAAAATGGCTGCCGTCATCCGAAAAGGGACCTGGTCCCTTTTTTATTTTTATGGAGGCGGGCATTTATATTGACTTTTTTTTTTACACCGCGGGTGGTGAATGCCCAATCGCACCCTGGAAAGGCACATTGTGATTGGTCAATCTGCCCTTACCAGGTGCAAATAGTCCTTCTTGCCTATTCATTGAACGAAACACAGAAGAAGGACTACAAAGCCTGAAACCATAGGGGAAAGTAAAGGAGACACCTGAGGCAATGGATGCTGGCAGCCCTTGCTAGCCACCCTCGCTACTCTTGGGCCTTTTCATTGGGAGCTAGGCTGCTACGGGCCAGTACAACCTACCAGGAAGGTGTTTATCGCCTAAGTAAAGAGTAAGTGTTGAAAGCAAACAAGATTAATAATGTCCAGTAACACAGAAGTGGAAAGAAGGGGGCTCCTCACAGTCTGTGAGAAGAACTGCGCTTCTCGGGGGTGCACCTTAAAAAGGGTGACTATGTAAGCATCAGTTGTGGTATGTGGGGAAGTATTCCCCGTAGTGCGAAGTTGTCATTAAAACAAACCAAGCACAAACATAAGGTTGTAAGCTACACATTCTTTGATGGTGGTAATGATGATGGCGTTGCTCAGCAGAAGCACGGGACGCTTTGTTCCCGGTAGAGGATCCCTTTCCAATGATGCCAGCCGAGGGGGCAAGCCCAGGAGATGAAAGATGAAAAGAGTTTTCAAAGACAAACCCAGAAGTCCAGCTGAAGGTCTTGTGTGGGATGGTTGCTTCGAAGGGCTCCAGAACCTGAGACTATTTCCAAGTTATCACTGAAAATAGCAGCCTCTCTCCCAAAAGGAGAGCACTCCATTCTTACAATTATATAAACAAGAAATTATTATGCATGCGTTGGGTGTGAAAAATGTGCAAAAATGGTCAATTTAGCGCAATTCAGTGGGTTGTGGGCTGCAGCGCTCCAGCAGAGCCGCAAGAAGTGCTGATGAAAAAATGGAGGCGAAAATAACAAAGCTATATTTAAAAGTGTGCCTCTGATGGCTGAGAGACAGAAAGGAAGCCTAGCTCTCAGAGCAGAGTCCAATGTATGTATAGTTGTGCTGGGTACAGAGAGGATATCAGGGAGTGATGCCAGGGCTTAGGGTGCCACTATTATTTAAAGTATGCACAATGTGGTGAATTAGACATAGGAGACAAGAGGCATGCTTGAACAAGATGGTTTATCAGTCAAATGAAAGATAAAAAAGTACACTCGGTCCTATTACGCGAATGAATTCCCTATGCTGCAAAACAAAAAACAGGTGCTGGTCAAGACGTCTCACCAAGCCAAAATCTGCCCTCTGTGAAAGAAAGAAAGAAAGAAAGAAAGAAAGAAAGAAAGAAAGAAAGAAAGAAAGAAAGAAAGATAAAGAGAGAGAAAGAGAGAGAGAAAGAAAGAAAGAAAGAAAGAAAGAAAGAAAAGAAAGAAAGAAAAAGAGAGAGAAAGAGAGAAAGAAAGAAAGAAAGAAAGAAAGAAAAAGAGAGAGAAAGAAAAAGAGAGAGAAAGAAAGGAAAGAAAGAAAGAAAGAAAGAAAGAAAGAAAGAAAGAAAGAAAGAAAGAAAGAAAGAAAGAAAGAAAGAAAGAAAGAAAGAAAGAAAGAAAGACTCACCTTCAGGTTAGCATCTGGTTACTCCCCCTTGGGAAACGTATTGGTGGTTGGTGTTCTGACCCCCACCCACAGTGTTCTCATGGTCTCTTTCAGCTCCCGGGTTTTTAAATGGGTGAAATTCCAAACCAACAAAAGAAATGTCCCACAGTTTTAGAAAATACAATGTCCTTGTCAGGACGCTGGGATTTCTTGCGGTTTCTTTGGTTGATTCCTGCATCAGCTGCCCCTACCTTGTTGGGGTCTCTGCCGTGGTTGAAGCGGGCACGTTCCTCGCGGTGTCCTGAGTCTTCACCCATCACATCCTCTGCATGGCTCTCCATTCTTTGTCGGAGGCACTGCCTTCCTCCTCAGTGTCTCCTTGTGGGCAGACGTTCTGCATTGTCCCCTGTCCCTGCTCCTATATGCTCTCACAATGGAGCACTTGGCGATAGCAATTCGTGAACAACAGGGGATACAGAGGAGTAAACATAGAGAAGTGGACTATAAACTCTCCCTTTGTGCTGATGATATCATGGGCTACCTAGTGGACGTGTGTACCTCTCTCCCAGCGTTAATTTACCTCATAGACATTTTTTGGGGCATTTTCGGGATTGAAAATCAATGTAACTAAATCCTTGATCGTGCCTATGCGTACACTGGACTCCTGCCTAGATCCAAGGAGACAGTTATTAGTTTTAAAGGTGGAGAAGAGTTCAATCAGATACCTAGGCATCCTTCTACCGAGAGAGCTATCACAGCTTTCGGCAATCAACTTTGACCCACTTTTGGAGTCCATTAAACTGGACTTGCATAGGTGTGGCCCGCTCATACTGTCCTGATACGGACTTATAACACCAGTCAAAATGAATATCCTTCCTCGGCTCTTGTACCTTTTTTTTGGCTCTACCTACGAGGCTTCCGGACAGCTTTTTCAAAGAGCTCCAGCTAGCAGTGAACCTATTTTGTGTGGCAAAATAAGCGGCCGAGGATCGAGAGGACCACTCTATGCCTTCCCAGGGAAGCCAGAGGGTTTGGGTTTCTTGACTTTTCCCCTGTATTATAAAGCAGCCTAATTGAGAGTCCTACTTGAACACACGAGGGACGATCTTGGGACTTTTGGATACACCTTGAGGATATGGATACACATCCGGCAAAAGTAAGAGACTTGCTACGGGCTCCCTACAGGGACATAGCGGCAAGAGTGAGAGATCACCGGAGCCTGGGTGTACTGTGGACACCATGGAGGGGTACATTTATGGATCGCTTGTCTTTGTGGCCATCACTGGTGTCCGGTTAAAGGTTTGAATACAAAAGGTTGGAATGCAACAAGGTCGAGTCAATAGGACCGAAAACAAAAGGTTTAAATTTTTGTTTTTAATTATATATATTTTTTTGGGCTTCCGTATAGGTAAAAAAAGCGGTTTTTACCACAAAAACGGTGGTTGGGGGGGACCCCCTAAAAAAATGTTTTAAAAAAAAACAAAAAAAATGTCGAACCTTTTGTTTTCGGTCCTTTTGATTCAAACCTATCGTATTTCGAACCTTTTGATTCGAACCTTTGACCTATAACCGCCATCACCCATGATAATGGGGTCTGTGGACCTGGGGAGCCAGGAATTCCGATATACGCAAGCATGGTAGGATAAGGGCCAACAGAGAGCAGGTCAATTGTTTAAAGAGGAGGTTTCCCTGGAGTACGCCTCAATCATGGGGGTGTTGGGAACGGAAAATATTACAATATATGAGTACCTATGCCTTAAATGGAATACTCACCGATCAGAAATGGGGTAATAGCTTGAAGCACCCCCTCATACCTTTTGAGAAAGTTATTGACTCCTTAGAGAACAGAAAAGGAATTCTATCCAGGGTTTACAGGATGCTGATGATGGTGGATATGGAGGGCAGGCACAACTTTAAAAAAATACTGGAATGAGTTGGTGGCAGAGAAGATATTAGATGAGACATGGGACAAGATATTTAAAATTATGTTTCACGGAAACCTGTTTACGGCGGCAATGGAGCATCATACATGGTTGGCATAGGGACCCACTAAACAGCTCTAGAACTTTCTCAGGCTCCTCCCCACTTTGCCCGAGGGGATGTGGCCAGGTGGGATGCCTGCCCCACATGTTTTCGCTCCGCCCACAAGTACACAGGTATTGGAGGGAACTGTTGGGGTGGATGGCAGAAGTTAGTGACTACTGCCTCCCAATGGATCCACTTCACATGCCTTTAGGAGTCGCTCCGAAGGATACAGAAGTAAAGAGATAGCCCAGAATGTGGGAGGCTGTGCTCAGGGCAGGGAGAATGGCTACGGCCCAGAAGTGGAAGAGCCCCAGGCTCCCCAACAATTTGGGCGGCTAAGGAAACTTAAAGAAATGTTCTCGATGGAAAAACCGACGGCTATGGTCAATGAGGGAGGAATGGGAACCTGCGATACGCAAGTGGGATGGGACGTACATCAGAAAACACATTGGAAATACTCGGGTGGTTTGTATGTCCTGTTCCCCCCACCTCAACTCTACCTAGAAGTTACCCCGGCGAGTGAAAGGTTAGGACATTTCGCAAGGGAAGGCCGAATGGGCCGCAGTGGGAGACTGGGTTTTATGGAATTTACCAGTATGTGAGGGACATAAAGGGAGTGTAATATTGGTAGGACACCGGTGGGGTTACCTGTACCAGCTGAAGCAACAGTGTAACATATTTGTTGTTTAAGAAGTTGGATTAACTTGTCACTATGTAAAAACAGCCTGAAATCTATTTTAACAATTACAGCAGGAGGGGATAAGGGGAGGGGGCAAAGTGGTTTCGATTTGAATATGTATTGTTATGAAAATGTTATGTTCAAAACCTTAATAAAAACCTTTAAAATAAAAGAAATGCAGACAAGATCAAAGTGTTACGGTGATTAAGTTGCTGAGGTGCACGGTTACTCAGTATGTAGCCTTCCAAATATTCTGGACATCAACTCCCACGATCCCTAGCCATCATAGCCAGAGGTGAAGGATCATGGGGGTGGGAGTCCAACACATCTGGAGGGTCACATGATGAGTAACCATGGCCTAAAGAAATGCTTACGTTTTATGACTTTCAAGCAACCTTCTTTCATCTCCTTGGG
The DNA here is from genome assembly GCF_040938575.1 of Ambystoma mexicanum. Taxonomy (NCBI): domain Eukaryota; kingdom Metazoa; phylum Chordata; class Amphibia; order Caudata; family Ambystomatidae; genus Ambystoma; species Ambystoma mexicanum. The sequence continues at coordinate 557,265,680 of NC_090940.1, forward strand.
CTGGTTTACCCTAAGCAGTTAGTAGCATCATGTGTTTCCATTATTAGGAAGCTTGCTTGTAAATCCCCCTTTTGTTCAAGGTTTGATAGATGTAATTTGATGGAGAACTTGCGAGTCAAGTAGTCCATATTTCAGTCACTTGACCAAGAACTAAAAGAGCTTTTAAACATTTTTTTTAAAACTCACTGGGGCAACATACAAGACTGCCACCATTTTCAGCGTTGGCCAAACGAAAAAGCGATCTGCAATCCATTGAAATTCTTAAACCCTTCCACGTGTTAAAGCAACCAATGATACGCTCCCAATGCACAATGAAACTGTTGCACAAAAGAACCTGGGCCACTTCATGAAGCATTTTGAAGACTGCAAGTGGAAAATGCACAAAATGAAGCTGCCACTAATTGCACTTGATTAAAGAAAAACGCGAAAACATCAGTGTGTGGCCAGGCCCAGGAACACATTTATCTGCGCCAGAAGGGGCCGAAATGGTGTGCACCTCCAGACATCCCTAATTTGCATGTGATAACATGCCTGTGCAAGATGGTGTGACACAGCATCACAAGTAGGAAACGGAGACATGGGCGCCATTTACTCGGGTGCACGTCATCAGAATGTCCAAAGTAATCCCACCGCCCTCCATCCAAGCTCCTTCTCTGGCCCTGTCACCACTAAAAAGAAAGAAAGGAAAATCAGAAATAAAAGAATAAGGATGATTCCACCCTCCTAGTAAAAAAATGAAAAGGCTCCAAAAGTTCTACCAGGATGGGGACTACTTTGTGAACCAGGAGAATGCCTGCCTTCTCCTGGTTTAGTCTCTTTTTGCCAGTTCTATCTCGAGGTCGTGTCAGGAGAATGCCTCCCTTCTCCTGGTTTAGACTCCATTTGCCAGTTCTATCTCAAGGTCGTGCCAGGAGGATGCCTCCCTTCTCCTGGTTTAGTCTCTGTTTGCCAGTTCTATCTCGAGGTCGTGCAAGCAGGATGCCTCCCTTCTCCTGGTTTAGTCTCTTTTTGCCAGTTCTATCTCGAGGTCGTGCAAGCAGGATGCCTCCCTTCTCCTAGTCTGCTCTGATGGTGTCTTTCAGCCAACCAAGTTGCTGGCTCTGTGCTTCCTTCTGGGCCCTCCATACTGCCCTTCTAACCTTCGTGTCAAGAGTTGGTCCTTCAAAACCCCTTCCTCTCGGCAAGTGTCTTTGTAAGACAACATATAACTTGTTCCAGATCAGCAGACCTATTACTGTCACTAAATTAGGGAAGCTCTCCTCTAATGTAGGATTTACTGAAGTCTAGTTCAATGGTCTTATGACTTCCACTGCAGTGAGGTACTCTTCCTCTGATGCACTCTTCAGACCCCCTCGGTTCAGTGGTCCTATGACTGCCACTGTGACGAGGAAGTATTTCTCAGATGCACTTTCCACTCTCTCATAGATCAGTGGTCTTATGAATGACACGAGCAAAACTTCATCTGATGCACTGTTCGATATCTCTCTTGAGTTAGTGGTCTTCTGATTTCCACTGCGACGAGGAAAACCTCCTCTGATGCACTCTTCACTCTCTCTTGAATCAGTGGTCTTCCGACTATTACTGCCCACGGCCCAAAGCAGAGACCCTCTCATGTTCTTCCCGCTCCCGCTGGTCTGCCCAGAGTCCCTTGTAAAAGCAAGGAAATATTGAGGCTGAGTACCACAAAAGGAAATAAACCAAACACAGGCTATAAAGCCTCACAGATCTATAATCTACTGTATAGTTACAAAGAAACAGAAATACAGATAGCTATCTGGCTCTCAATACATCACAATGAGTACCAGCCCGTCAGAGTGAGGAGAGATAGTGCTGGACATCTAAACATTTGGCTTTTTATACATTTCAGTAATATTGTCCAGCCCCTCTACAGGTTAATAATCTGTGGTCTAGAGTTTGTGCCAAGTTCACATATAACTCATACAATAATGTGCACATGGATTACATAGGTTTGCATTTCCAGCAAGTTATGTATTCCTGGATTTAGCAGTAAGCCTTAGCACATATCCCTTCACAATGTAGTTCGGCCAGTGTCCACGCTCAATATTTGCATTACATTGTCCTCGATATGTGTTCGTGGATGAGGCTTGTTAGTTCAGACAATCATTTGACCACAAATAATGTTCGGGGCAAGGTCTCATTACCTAGTCTAAACATTCGGCCCTCGGACAGTCTAACCATTAACTAGGCACAAAGGTCAGGAAGGCTCAGTTACAAGTTGGAAACACAGTCCACCATTTTAGAACAGAGAATTACAAACAAACAGAAATCAAAATGGCCGATGATCCTAAAAGGGTGGCAAAGTCGATCCAAAATCGGAACTTTGCAACGTGGTTTTCTTCGCAGATCGACTGGGTTTAGGCCAATATATATCAGAAGGAGGCACAATATGATTTCCCGTTTAACACCCTGTTACCTTCTGGGGCCTTCTCGTAGGGTGTCGGCATTGCTAGGGGTTAGTACTGGTCTCGTGCCTGCTTTCCCGGGCCTTTGACTGCTTTGCTGGCTTCGGAGCGGCTCCGCGAACACAGGCTCCTGGCAGTGTTGGCACCATTAGTGCACTATGTGGTCCACTTCCTCCTGGAGGTCATGCCACTTCCTCGCGTTTCTCCAGCTGGGCTTGGTCCAGCCACTGAACTCGAAAGCGAGTGGTGTTAGTACTCTGGTTTCCTCAATTTCCAACTTCCCTTGTTTGACAGCTTACTCCCTCGTGGTACTTCGGGGCTGACTGGACCAGCTTGACACCAAGGTGAGCCCCCTTCCCTTTTTATAGGCCCAAAACTTTGTGAATGAATGGCAAAGTCTCTTGTTGGTTTCAATGGGGTGATCTTTATGCCTCCTTGTCTCCTACTCGTCCCAGTACTGTCTATTGTCACAGAGTCACAGTATTGCATTTGAGAGTGTGTCTGAGTAGTGTCATGAGTGGAAGTGGGGTGTAAGATAAAATCAGGGTGTTTTGACCCAGAATGTGCATCCTTATCCCAGGGGGGAGTCCTCCCCTGCAAGGTCCTTCTGCGTTTTAACGCCACTAGGGGGAATATTGGTTAGTGGCCACACAACCCTAGCCTGACAGGAAAGGGCTCCCCCTCTGGGGAGAAGTGACACTATTTGAAGAAACGTCACAATGGGCAGTAATTTATCAAACTCACTCTTACTAAAAAAAAAGAAACTTGCTGCAGTAGCAATTTGTCCCAGCATGGGTTAAATTATGGAAATGAGAGTTAATCTAAAAATGTCACCGATTTCCTCAAGTTTTGATAACATTTCTTGAACATTTTTAGTTTTTATTGTTTTCACATTCTTTTGGCCAAAGCGTTTTATTGTACCCTAAACCTTGAAATTATTATTATTGTCATTATTATGATATTTATTCAGCGCGGACGTAGCTTCGAGAGTGCAACAGAGCGCTTTACAGAGTTATACAGCAATACAGATACATAACAGAGCGCTTTACGGAGGTGTGCAACAATATAGATGCATAACGGAACGCTTTTCAGTGGTAACAGAACAGATATACAACAGGGGGTAGATACACTTTGTTTTGCGCGAATCATGGTTGTTTGCAGACACAATTTGCAGCAGGTGCAATTTTCAAGTGCCACATATCTGATTCTATGTTAATTGCAAGGTGGATGTACATTTTAGGTAGTCACAGCCACAAAGTGCAAGTGCTACAAGTTGTGGCCGCAAGGGCTTCTCATCTCACAGGTGCATATGCTTTTAATGCAGCTGCCACCTAAGAATGAAGAGCTCACTCTACGAGAGCTTTAATGCAATAACCAGGCCTCCTGCCCAAACGATAATGTGAGAATAGGCATTGACTTATAAGCCGCAATTATGGATAGCCCCCTATTTTGTGTTGCTAAACCACTCACAAGGGCTTCATTTAATCTCTTCTAGACATTCCAATTCATCAGATATTCAAGAACACTGAGAAAAGTATCCCTTTAAAAATATTCCAGGGAATTACATCCCAAATGTCCATTTTGGATATTTCCTTCGTTCCTCTCAAACTGCACAGCCCTCGTTGTATATTCACACCATCTCCTTCATAGGAAAATGGAGCACACTGTTGAAGTAGACAGCATTTTATTTCTGTATAAGCCATGGACATGATTGAGTCATGGGCAAAGCAAAGTCGCAGCCATGATACGAGATGATGAAGCTACCACATCCATGTTTAGCGAAGTAGCCTAGAGAGCAAGACAATTGTTTGGCATGCACACAAGATCCCATAATGCTGTGCGGCTATTACATCAGGCTGTAGAGAGGCAGATGTTCATGTCATGTATCACCTCACCTCTGTCATATTGGAAGAACAGCAAGAGAATACTGTGTTTGACACCTGGTATCATTCCAATACCATATTGAAGGTATTGGAGAAGTTATTCACCAAGACACCTGTATCAAATGTATCCCGAAGTGATGCGGAAGACATGAGCCTGTAGACACCACTGGACATAGAAGAACTATAAGTAAAGTCTAACAGGTGTGAAGTGACGCCATGAAAAAGAGAAGACACTTGGGCGAACTAAACCTGATGTACGGGTATCTATGTGACTAAAGTGACAAAGTAAACATATATGCGAATATGAAGAAAAAGATACACTTACAAGATAATAAGAGATGCGGTAGATGTATATACACAGAAACATAAGGTAGCTGAGATAATGTAGAACTTGCTAAAGTAGGAAATATAACGTGAGTAAAACAGCCATGTTGCAAAGCCTCGAGAAGGGAAACCAAGGCTGTAGTGCTGACAGGTGCTGGAATACAGATTTGTGCAAGAACAAAGGATATTTGCTTGACTCAGAATCAAGGATGTCGCAGCAAGAAGCAAATGCAAGGCACGAAAGGAGTCGAAGAGGATAAACCATGTACATAAGACATATTTCTCTTAGATTAAGTAAGGAAGTGAATAATTATGAGTGCCAAGTATTGAACAATCAAAGATTCAGGAAGCACATGCAAGACGGAGTAACCAAGTCTCCATAGGCCAAGGAGAATAATGGCACCCAGTATAATTTAATGAAATAGCCCTAAATAAAAGGACAGAATTGACAAGATCATGGTCCCCTCACACGTGGTACAAGACCAGAAAACAAGGCCTAGTCATAAAGCTCTAGATGAAGACAGAAGTGTACCTGCACTCCCTTTTAAAGTCCAGAGGAAGAGAACAGTAAGCAAGGTCAACTACAGAAAAGAAGCCTTGGCGTAGGGCCTAACTGATGAGAGATGATGGGCTAATTAGCTAAGGAGGGCAGATGGCTGATGTTGTTCCCTTGAACCTGGGTTTTGTTGCTTATGTGCTGCTAACAAGCTGAATGTTCAAGGTCGGAAGAGAGTGTCAACCAATCATGAGAGCCTATGTAATGGTGGACCATACATTGTTGCAGAAGCCTATCCGCTGCCCCCATTATACTATTATCAGTATTTCACATAGTTAGAGGTTGTTCAGGGTGTGCCTACCAGATAAGAGGCAGCCAATGATGATAATACTAACACTTATATTAACTTAGGTATATTTGTTACCTTGACCAATCTCTCCACCCTGTAGGTTTTTACTGCTTGCCACATAGGATGAGGTTATAGCTGACATATGTTGAGGTATAAAACCTTTTGCGTAATTGAAATGCATTGAGAATGCATGAGCTACAATCTATTTGGTCGCCAGGTTTCCCCTACTTTATTGAACTCATAATAAAGCAGTATTTTGCCATATTCTCTGAGTCTGTCCGGTTCAGTTCTTGTCTCTCGGTTCTTGACGTCTTCCACCATTAGCCAGAAGATCACAGAGTATCCTATGGACAGCAGAGTAATTATGTGTGCATACCAAGATGGTCAGAAGGTGCCTCTTTGGAGACATTTCTGTCCGGTCCCCACATACTGAAGGCGAAGTGGTTGATTGGGGAAGAGTCGATACCGAAGGGTGGAAAGTGATCAACGGACGCAAGTAGAACATCAAGCGTGGCAAATAAAAGGCCTGAGATTGTATTACATGTGTAGATATTTATATAGTGGGGAAACTGTAACAGGATTTGTTTAAAAGAGAGAGATACCTCGCTGCTTATTCTCAAGGAGATAGAAGGGAACGCATCACACTCCAAGTTGGGGTATTTTTAAGGGATTCCTGAGGCAAGGCTGATATGAAGGATGCATTTCACACTCGAAAATGGGGTAAAATGGAGATGAGATACTTTTACTAGAGACAGTAAAGAAGACGTTCGCAGAAATTGTGCACATTTGTCTGAGTTATGAAATTGTTAGTCTAAGAAGTTGACTTAGTTTAAAAAGACATGTGTTTCTTTAAGTCGTGATAATTTAGGTCATAGGCTGAAAATATAGAACAATAGTAATATTTTGACTGTTTATCAGCTCTAAAAACAAGCGATTGGCACCAATCATAGGAGGGTAACAGTTGAGGGGAAATATTGTAAAATAAGATTCTTAGATTGTCAATAATAAAATAAACAGGATAGTGAGAAGTGATAGAACTATAACAAAAGAAGCAAAATGATTATTATTGTGTAGGCTTGAAAATTGTATGAAGACTTGTTTTTGGGAAATGGGTGGTGATTGATAGTGCTTGCCCGAATTGATTCTGATATAATTCATTAAAGTAATAGCAGAATAAAAGGTCTGTTAAGTATTGACAGTTAAACAGGACTTGTCTTCACAGAGGGCACTCCTCTTCTGCACGTGTGCAAAACATTACCCAGGTACATACCTAAGATTAGGAAATATCATGCTGAATGGGTAAGAGGCACAGCTGTCAAAATGTTCATGCCTTGGCCTCAAGAGGGTTCCCTATCACGAACAGTACTGCACCACATGATAACATACTTACATGCTGTGTACACAGGGAAGAAGTTACAAAAAAGGTTAGCTATTTTAGAGCTATGGAAAATGTATCTGAGCGAGAGAGAAGACCTACCGGAGAAGGACTGGAGGCTTAATCAGCATGAAGTGGAGGGCGCAGCACCCTCGGCTCCTCTTTCTCCTTCTGAAGACATTAGTGCAACCACTGAGAAACAGAGATTCTATCCTCTAAAGGAGATATATGCACCCCCCCGCTTATAGTAGTGAATAGTGAAGGCTGTTCACGCAAGGAGGTTGCATGTAACCTGTATGGAATGTATTAATCAATGCATGTGCTGTATGACTAACTGTAAGTAACATAACATTGATATAAGTCCTGTGGCACGACAGTAACACAACAACCACAGTATACCAAATTGTAACCATATCCTTAAGAAAAACACCTAGATACCTGAGGGCTTGGCTGCAATCTATAAATGTACAAATACATAAATAAGATAGTACAGAAGAAAGTAAGATTAAGGAACACAAATGTATGTCCAGTGGTAGTAAACATGAGGAGCATAACGAGAGAAGGGACAAACTGACAGAGATAGAAGAAGAGCCAAGAGACAAAGGGAGAGAAAGATAAAGCCAGTGAAGTGACAATTGTCCAGAATGAGTGGATGGGAGGACAAATATTACTTAAATTGGATAGAAAGGGTATCGAAGTTAAAGAAAGAGAAGGAAAGAAAGGAAAAGGAATGAGAAAGGGCATATTAAGATGAGAAGGAAAAAGTGAGGAATCAAAAGGAAGAATGAAGAAGGTATGAAGAGCAGGTAAAAGAGAGAGAGAGAGAGAGAAAGAGAGAGAGAGAGAAATATCGGTAAAACAAGAAATGTGGGGAAATAGAAACACAGAGATTGAAAGAAAGAAGGTTGCAGAGAAGGTGAGAGGAAGAAGAGAAGAGGGAGATGAGAAGAGGAAATTAGAAGGAGCAGAGAAAAAAGGGAGGATGAAATAGATCACATCGTTAACAGATGTGTAATACCAGTTGAAGAAGGAGAATGATGGAAAGAAGAGAGAAGGTTGCAACATCTCCACAGGAATCTTTACGAGATGCCTAGAGTGTCAGCATGGACTGATGAGCATGAGGCAGAAGGCATAGGGAAATGGATCAGAATTATATAGACATATGAGGAAAAAAGATGGCTAGAACATGTATCAAAGGATCGCCACTGAGAGAACGGATGACGTAATGATGGACAAGCATAGAACGCTCTCCTTAAGCAGACTAGATCTTGATAACCAGAAAAGGGATAACAGCAATACCCATTTGGGGTATAATGATGTCAGCCGAAGAAAGGGAAGAAAACAAAAGAGCACGAGAAGGGGGTGATGTAGCTCTTTGATAGATCCAGATGTAGGAACAGGGGTAAAGTGGTTAGATTTAGGAGAACCAGAAGAAAAAACACCAGAACCTATATCATGTCCTGAACGACCACAAGGACAGCTGCATAGTGTAGTGGAAAAGTCGTCACCTCATGTATGTAGATTGAGGTCATTGACAGGACGAAGATGAGCAGGTGAAACTAGCCCCACCTGGAAGACAATAAGTGTAGGTGGATATGATTGTAGAACAGGGGTGACACAATTCCTATTATTAGAGTAAGGGGGGGCACAATATATACTGTGACCGCAGATGGATTAAGATATTTTAAAATGCAAGTTACCTAGTTTGACTGCAGTAGCAGGTAAGTGGATTTATTAGTTAAAAAGGATGACAGTGGCAATGACATTAGAAGTAGGGGACGTAAAAGGCCTACTACCAGCTTACCTAGGGGAGAGAACTGACAACATTTGGAGACAAGCAGGATATGCGAGAGTGATGGCACAGAAAACGACACACCATGGAGCACCATTTATTAATTTTAGAGCAGACATATGGAGGGTACTTAAAGTACAGTTGTCACTGGGGTCTGCAATATCCTAGTCAGAGTACGTTGTTTCAGATTCCCCACCCTCCCCTAGCTCCTCACCTTCTTCTTTCCTTTCCGTACCCTTCTCTCCTCTTCTTCTAGGTCGCTCCTTTTTTTTGTGAAGATATGGACGGCCACGGGAGGAAGCCACAGTGCTACCCAAGAAAGGGTGCCCGGGGCCCCCCTCCGGGAATGCCAACAAGGGGAAAAAGCCATAAGGCACAAAAAAACCCCGAGCGACCCCTGAGATGTCATCTTGAGACGGGGTCAGTCAGATGAAATGGTCGGCGAAAAGATTCTGGAGGAGCTCCGGAGGAAGGCAGTCCAAAGAGAAAGGATGATCACTAGGTGGAAACCCAATCCAAGGAAAAAGAATCAGGAGTAGTCAGCAGTCCAATAGCGGGGCAGGAAATGGTACACAGAAAGCAACTGTAGAAGGTATCCAAGGTCTGGTACACACGGAATCCAGCAGAAAGATGAGAGGAGGCAAAGGAGGAGACGGAAACAGAAGGCAGAACAGAGCAGTGGTAAGGAAATCTGAGTTAAGTAAGATGGGACGGGGGTGGGCTAGAAGACTGGAGGGAGAGAAAAGGGAAATGAGAGGAACAGAAAAGAAAACAGGGGGAACAACGAGCTCAGTGAAAAAAAGGAACAGGCTAGTAGGAGAGTAGGGACGGAACCTGAATAGGGATCGGGGACCGAACGGAGAAAATACACGAGCTAGAAAGCTGTGAAAAGCACAGAGCGTAGAGCACTCTCGGGGATCAAGGAAACCGGAAGCGTTGCAACGCGCCTGTGAACCGGAAGCGGAAGGCTTTTAAGCTTCCGTGTCGCGTCAGCGCGCAACACTAGAACGGAGCTTCAGGAGTACGTGACGAGTGAGGGGGGCGTGTGAAGTGCTAGTATCTGCGCCGCCAGCGGCTCCACAGGCTCCACCTGCCTCACGGCATGACAGTATGCCCCCTCCTTATGGCTCCTCCCCCTGGTTTTCCTGGATGAAATAAATGAAATTTGCGCAGCAGGGAAGGGGCAGTAATATGGGAGATGGGTTCCCAGGAGTTCTCCGAGGATGGGAAACCTTTCCATTGTACCAGGTATTCCAATTTACCTCTGCGGTACCTGGAGTCGTAAATCTGAGCTACCTCATATTCCTCCTGAGTGGAAGCCAAAGGCATAGTGACTCTCTCAGTTTGACGAGTCCAGGTGTCGACATGAAAGTCTTTTAGTTGGGATGAATGAAAGACCGGATGGACCCGGTTAAGGCTGGCTGGAAGTTTGAGACGAAAGGCCACAGGGTTGATCTTTTGGATAATCTTGAAAGGCCCTAAGTATTTAGGAGACAACTTGGATGGATGGGCCCAACGTGGGAGGTTTCTCGTGGAAAGCATTACTTGAGATCCCACTCCCCAGCCAGGGACAGGTTGACAGTGTTTATTGGCTTGAAACCTGTACCGATCTTGTGCTGCCCTAAGGCTTTCCCCTGCCTTCTTATCGATTTCTCTAAGGAGAGTGAGAGAAGAATCTACAGATGGCACATTGGTAGAGAGACAGGAGATAGGAAGAATAGACCGAGGGTGGTAGCCATAGGTACAGAAAAAAGGACTGAACCCTAGAGCAGAATGTAAAGAGTTATTGTAGGAAATTTCAGCTAAAGCCAATAGCGAGCACCAATTGTCCTGCTGGGAGTTGGCAAAGCACCTCAGGTATTGTTCAAGAGTTCCATTTAGCCGCTCAGTTTGTCCATTGGACTGCGGGTGAAAACCCGAAGTGAGAGCTCTTTCAATTCCCAGCCGCTGACAGAGGGCTTTCCAAAAGCGGGAGGTGTATTGACTCCCCCTGTCTGAGATGATTTTAGAGGGCATTCCGTGTAATCTGAAGATATCTTGGAAAAACACTTCAGCCATCCTGGTGGCTGTAGGAACTCCGGGCAAAGGGGAAAAGTGAGCCATCTTGGAATAAGAATCAACAACCACCATAATACACGTGCATCCCTGAGAAGTGGGCAGTTCCACAATGAAATCAGTTGAAACAGAGCTCCAAGGGCCTTCAGGTATTGCACAAGGTTCAAGTAACCCGATCGGTCGTTGACGGGAAGACTTGCTCCGAAGACAGACGATACAAGACTGGACATAACGATCCACATCCTCCTTCATTTTCGGCCAGTAGAAGTGTCGTTGAAGATACTCAAGAGTGCCTGTTCCGCCTCGATGGCCTGCAAGTTTAGAGTCATGACACCAGTTAAGGGCCTTCTTGCGAAAGGCGGACGTGGGTAAGTAGAGTCTGCCCTTTACCAAGTAAAGACCATCTCTTATTTCATACGCCAGATCTTTGGGATGTTTCTCAACCTCAAAACGCCCTCCCAACTCTTCTTTTACCTGACTGAGAAACGTGGAAACCATTCCGATACACTTGGGTTGAGGGAACATGCGCTCAGGAGGAGAGTCTGAATCAGGTGAATAATCACAGCGACGTGAAAGAGAATCAGTCAGGACATTCAATCTCCCAGGGATGTAAGTGATGTGGAAATTAAATTGGGTGAAGAAATTAGCCCAACGGGCCTGTCGGGTGTTATAACACTCAAATTGTTTCAGGACCTGCAGGTTCTTGTGGTCGGTCCGGATAGTAAATGGATGTCTGCCTCCCTGAAGGAGATGACGCCATTCCACACAGGCAGATTTCATGGCTAGTAATTCACGTTCGATTACAGAGTAGTTTCTTTGACTGTCGTTAAGAGTCTTCTAATAGTATGTGACTGGATGCTCTACTCCCTGGATATCTTGGAGTAGAACAGCTCCTATGGCGGCTGATGAGGCTTCGGTTTCAAGGACGAAGGGCAGATCTTGATCAGGTTGCAGCAAGATGGGTGCGGTACAAAATGCATTCTTAAGGTCTTGAAAGCTGTCTACGGCCTCTGCAGACCATTTGAATGGATTTGAGGACTTCTTGAGAAATGAAGTAATGGGTAGGATCTTCTGAGAAAAATTAGAAATGAACCTCCGATAAAAGTTGGCCAAACCAAAGAACCTTTGGATTTCTTTTACCGAAGAGGGTGAAGGCCATTCTAGTATGGAAGACACCTTGTTGGGATCCATTGAAATACCCTTGTTAGACAGGATAAATCCCAGATAGGGGATAGACGAACCTGAAAACACACATTTAGCGAGTTTAACCGATAAATGGTTATCTCGAAGTCTTTGAAAAACCTCCTTGACATGGCCTTCATGTTCTTCAGGACTGTTGGAGTATCCTAGAATATCATCGAGATATACTAGAGTGGTTTGACATAACAGATCAGAAAACAATCTGTCCATAAAACATTGAAAAACTGAAGGTGCATTTACCAAACCGAACGGCATCACTTGATATTCAAAGAGTCCGAACGGAGTCCGGAAGGACGTCTTCCATTCGTCCCCTTTCTGTATGCAGAGAAGGTGGTAGGCGTTTCTCAAATCAAGTTTGGTAACAATCTTGGCTCCGTGGACAGCTTGTAAGATTTCTGTTATCAAAGGCATAGGATATCGATCCTTCACAGTGACTTTATTTAGGCCTCTATAGTCAATGCATGGCCTCAATTCCTTGGATTCTTTCTTGGAAATAAAGAACATGGAGGCCCCTGCGGGAGACTTTGAGGGTCTTATGAGGCCATTGGCCATGTTGCTGTCCAAGTATTCTCTGTGATATTGTTTCTCCTCTAATGACAACAGAAACATTCTGCAGAATGGTACCAGAGCTCCCGGAGTTAATTCTATGCAACAATCCTCGGGACGATGTGGAGGAAGCTAGATGGGTTTCTTCTCTGTAACTACCTCCGTAAACTCCTTTAGGTAATGGGGCAAGCAATGGATGGTCTTGGTCTCACAGCTGTTAGTAGTCTTGACAGTTTCAAATTTTGGTTCGGGTAAACACTCAGATTTGCAAAATGTGGACTGAAAATTCAGTAAGTTTCTTGACCAGTCAATATAGGGGTTGTGTTTGCGTAGCCAGCAGATTCCCAGGATGATGGGAAAATGCGCGGCTCTGATGATATCAAAAACGATCCTTTCTGATTGTTGTTGTATCGACAAGGTAAGTTCCTCTGTGGTGTGGGTGATCAAGCCAGAACTTAATGGTTCCCCGTCCACCCCTTCAACTTTCTGGTCTTCTTGTTTGGCAATTCTTCTAACACCCTTTTGTTCAGCCCATTGGGTATCTATGAAATTGCCGGCTGCCCCACAATCCCGTAGAGCCAAGGTAGTCACTTCAGTTGACTCTAATTTAAGAGTCACCGTGAGAACCATCAAACGGGAGTCCTCTGAGACTTCCGACGAGGAGACAGATAGAGGAGCATGAGGACTTGAACCAGCCCCTCGGTAGTGAGTCCCAACACTTACCGAGGGCGAGCGTTTCCCGACCTCCTGGGCGGAACATCCGGGCAGTCTCGTAACATATGTGTAGATACCCCGCAATACATGCACAAGCCACCATCCCTGCATCGTTTGCGTTCCTCTGATGTGAGCGGGGCTCGAGCCGTTCCAATTTGCATTGGCTCTTCCTTGGTGGTTCGTTGGAAGGGTACGGACGTAGCCGGGTGAGTCTCTGAAAGAGGGGGTACATTTGTCTTGGTTCTTTTCTTTTCCATGCGTCGTTCTGTCATGCGGAAATCAATTTGCAGGGTGGCTGTCAGGAGTTCAGCAAAGGATACGGGTCGTTCTATCCTGGCTAGCTCATCCTTTAAATCTTCTCTCAGACCTCTCCGGAAAATGGCATACTGAGCCTGCTCCTGCCAACCGGCTTCGGCTGCCACCTGTTTAAAGGCAGTTATGTACGTCAACAGATCTGAATTTCCTTGACGAATATCGAGAAGATCTTCTGATGCCAAGAAAGTGCTTTCTGTATGTAGAAAGGTCCGCTGCATCAAAGCTTTAAATGCATCATAGTCCTGCAGGACAGGGTCAGGCTGGTTCATAAGCGGGGTGGCCCATGCAAGGGCATTACCTGTTATATGAGTGATCATATACCCCACTTTGTCGTGGTCCGAGGCAAAGGTTTGGGGGTGAAATTAAAAGTGTAAATTGCAGGCATCCAAGAACTCTTTGATTTTTTTTGGTAAGCCATCAAACTTGCCCGAAACAAGGGGAAGCGGTGGTAAGTCAGTCGGGAAACGTTCTCTCTCTGTCATCCTTTGCTGTAGGGTGGCATTCGTGGCCTTTAGATTCTGCATCTCCACGTTTAGACTCTGGACTGCTGCTACAAGTTCTTGTACTTGCTGCAGCGTAGCCATCGTGATTTCACTCTTTTGGCGTTGCAAACTGTCACTGGGGTCTGCAAAATCCTCGTCAGAGTACGTTGTTTCAGATTCTCCACCCTCCCCTAGCTCCTCACCTTCTTCTTTCCTTTCCGTACCCTTCTCTCCTCTTCTTCTAGGTCGCTCCTTTTTTTTGTGAAGATATGGACGGCCACGGAAGGAAGCCACCGTGCTACCCAAGAAAGGGTGCCCGGGGTGCCCCTCTGGGAACACCAACAAGGGGAAAAGGCCCTAAGGCACAAAAAACCCCTGAGCGACCCCTGAGATGTTGTCTTGAGACGGGGTCAGTCAGATGAGATGGTCGACGAAGAAATTCTGGAGGAGCTCCGGAGGAAGGCAGTCCAAAGAGAAAGGATGATCACTAGGTGGAAACCCAATCCAAGGAAAAAGAATCAGGACTAGTCGGCAGTCCAATAGCGGGCCAGGAACTGGTACACAGAAAGCAACTGTAGAAGGTATCCAAGCAGAAGAGTAGACAATCCGAAAATAACAGGCCGAGGTCTGGTACACAGGGAATCCAGCAGAAAGATGAGAGGAGGCAAAGGAGGAGACGGAAACAGAAGGCAGAACAGAGCAGTGGTAAGGAAATCGGAGTTAAGTAAGATGGGACGGGGGTGGGCTAGAAGACTGGAGGGAGAGAAAGGGGAAATGAGAGGAACAGAAAAGAAAACGGGGAACAACGAGCTCAGTGACAAAAAGGAACAGGCTAGTAGGAGAGTAGGAACGGAAACCGATAGGGATCGAACAGAGAAAATACACGAGCTAGAAAGCTGCGAAAAGCACAGAGCATAGAGCACTCTCGGGGATCAAGGAAACCAGAAGCATTGCAACACGTCTGTGAACCGGAAGCGGAAGGCTTTTAAGCTTCCGAGTCGCGTCAGCGTGCAACACTAGAACGGAGCTTCAGGAGTACGTGACGAGTGAGCGGGGCGTGTGAAGTGCTAGTATCTGCGCCACCAGCGGCTCCACAGGCTCCACCTGCCTAGCGGCATGACAACAGTATCCTGATATGTCAGAAATGGGTGCGATTATGACACAGAATATGGGTGAGAACAAAGAACCTATTGCTTATATTCAGGACATTCAAAAAAGTTGGCGTCTTTGAGATGAGAAAACCATGGGATAAAACAGTAGCATTATTTTATCATATTTTATATCAGGACTGCCCAAGCCAGTGCAAAGGCAGATGAAAAAACAGGTCGAGATGGAAGCGAAGCCATGGGCAGAAATACAGTTGACTATTGTACATTATTGTCGATTGTTACAAGAGAAGAAAAAAGCTGGGAATAGGAAGCTTGATGATGCAAAGTTAGTTCAGAAAAAGTTGTCAAAATTCATTATAGAAGGAGCAGAACTGATGAGCGGTGAAGGAGTGGTTACACAAGATTACAGCCTACACAATAAATCAGTGTAGGGTACCCAGTAGATCAGGCTGGGTAAAATCTTTGGCTACATGGTAGAGGGAATTGTGAGAAACAACAGGGTTTCTAACCCGCTAGTCCCTGGGGATCTCTCTTTCAGGTGTGCAGGGCACGCCATCGCCTTTGCATCCAGACCCTGGGGGTGGACCAGTGTGGGAGGATCACCTGGGAGAGGTGATTGGGGATGAGGAAGCCGATGGTAAGACACAGTATTCCCCTCTTTTGTACATCTAACCCCTTCTATTTTTTATGATCCAATGTCCCAACTCCCCCCTATTTGTACACAAACACGAGGCTGAGGAAGAGGGCGACTGAGAGTAACAAGACTAACTCTTGTACATCGTACTGGACTTGTCCCACTAATCGGGTCAGGCAAAGTCTGGCACTTGACTTCAAGCGCATACACCCGATTCCAATTAGCTCTCCTCACACAGATAAAAGGCAGAACCAAGAGACACACTCTGAGCAAGGTGGAATACCGGTACGAGCAGAACTTCTGGGGCAAAGGCAAACCTACTCGAGCAGAGCAATGGACCAAGGGACGAGAGCAGCGGGCTGAAAACCCCAACAGTTCCATACAGGAGGTTGTTGCCTCCACATGGCCGTGAAAGACACGTGGAGAAGGCCAGATCCCAATATTGAAGACTGCATTGTGTTACAAGGATGCCAGCCACCCTCGCGGGTGAACGGCAGAGTTGGGGAGGCGAGGCCAAGCCTGTGGTAATAGCCCTAACTCTTGAATTGGAAATTGAAACAGCAAGAGAGAACCACACACAGCCGGTGAGTTGGCAAGCAACCTCAGAGACCGGTGTGTGCTAAGAAAGATTGAAGTTTGCAACAATATATTGCAAGTGAAGGCTGCATGCGTGTGGATGAGATGCAAGGAAAGGCAGACCTGTGAATGAACTTTAAAGCAAGAACAGCTGTGGTGTCAGTGATACCGAATAACGGAGTGATCAGGCGTAAAGGAGTAGCCCTCTCTAAAGTCTCTGTGAAAGGTGCATTGATTGAGGCGATCAAAAGTCAATGAACTGCAAAAGTAAAAGTGAACGAAGTTAACCACGAGAGAAGGGAACAGGAAAAGTCGATCATTGGAATCTATGTCGAAGTGGTCCTGCGGTGGTCTGTAAAAGAGGTTCTGCACATCCGAAAGTCTCTGACATCTGAAAAGCGGTCTGAGACCGATTGAGGGACACTCAAAATGTAAAAGGCTTGGGGAAGAGAGCCCCAGCAAGTGTTGCTTGAACTGTGCAAGGTCTGAGCCCGGCAGAAGCGGGATCAACGTTGAACTTGTGTTTTCTTTGAAGTGGTCTGAGCCTGACAGAGGGTGACCGGTGTGAACTTTTTGTTTCGTTATTTTGGGAAAGACTGGAACACGAGCCTTTAATGTGGAATGCCAGGTGGCCTTTGATCCACATTCCGAGCTGTTTCAGTGTTAAAGCCTAAGCCAGAGTGTGTCATCCTGCTATAGAGACTGCCTTATTCTGTGCTGTCTAAACATGGTAAGGGGAGCTGATTCAGTCACATGTATTCTTTGTCGAACGCTGATTTTCTTTTTATATACATACCTCCTTTTCACATCTGTTTGTACAAGAGATAGGGCAGGTATTAGGTTTTGTTAGCATAGGCCATTTTGATTAGTCTGCAGACATGTCTGAGACTGTTTTCTTTATTATTTGATGGTCAAAACGACTCCCATCTTAGTTATAGGGCAGAGTAGGAGCTTTTCCAAACCCTAGGAAGTTAATAAAGGTTTTACAAACTGTATCTTTTGTGTCAGTGTCATAGTTGTGTTAGCATGCCTCCCCTACAGAATGGGCCTAGAGGACAAGGATGCAGATTTCAAAATCCTCAAGGGAGAGGATGATTTAATGGAGGACATCCACAGCAGTGCTAGAAATGTTGTGGCCGAACAGGACATTTTGCCCAAATGTGCAGAAGTAGAGGGGCATGCAGCAAAACAGCCAAGCTCCAAGATTGGGCGACGGGCTATTTTCCACCGTATAGTACAGAACCACCTGAGTATTATGCCCAAGATCACACGCAGTATCAGATGCGTGCACCACAAATACAGCAAACTCAGCAGATTCCGCTGCAATCACAGTCGCCACAAGGGCAACCAAAGCAAGCACCTATGCAAACACAACTAGTACACACCCAACAGTACACTCGGATACAAGTGTTAAACAAATGTCAGAACCATGTATGATAATGAAAAAAGGCTTTCATATGTTATCCATTGTTCAGTTAATTGAGCTGCAGGCTCTGACTCTGCAAGAAGAACAGGATTAATGGGAAAGACGGGGGTGATCTTTATCCCCCACAGAGGTTATATGGAGACAAGATAGTACTGGAAAGACAGTTATGCCTCTAGCATTATTGAGAGTTGCGCTGGATCAGCTCCATTATCCTGCGCATATAACCAGAGAGAATCTTGCTGACATGATCGCAGAAGACTTGTTTTTGACAAATTTGTTAGAACACATTGCACAGTTTATTGTGAACTAAATTTTCGGTCAGAAATTTAGAGCAGGGCCTACCTTGAGAACAGTGACAGGAGCAATACCCCACCCCAATGGTCTTTTTCAGCATCTGCTCATAAGTTAAGTGGATTTGTTACAAACATGCAATTGTTACAGATATATGTGACTAGTATTGTGTCCTTTTTACCGATGGATCAAGGCATGTCCATGCACGCACCCTGATGCCACATGTGCTGCCAAATTCCTCATACGTGAGGTGTTTCTTAGATGGGGTCTATGTGAAGTCCTGAGGTCTGATAATGGGTCATATGGATTTAAAGAATAACAAGAACAAAACGTTGATTAACAGGGAATGGGGATCTTCCAATTCATAAGATACACATTGCTTGCAAGAAGACTGATTAATACGCAGAATGCAGTACGACACAAGAATTCTTTAGCAATATTTCTTGTAGCCACATTGTGCACAATGTGTAGTGTTTAATTCCTTATTCTTATAGCATTTCGTTGAATGATGTTTTACAATATAGACAAAGTGTCTAACAATGAGACAGCTGTTTCTATCCCTAACAAAAGCACAAGTGATATTTTCCTTGATGTTTCACACCAAATTAACCTTATTAAGTGGAATGCTGGACAAGATTATCAGGATATAAATACATACCTTGATAATTTAGCCCTTTTAAAAAATAACATGCGGTACCAGCACATGAGTGAGGGGGGGAGAAGAACGTCAGATGAGAGCTGCTATGTATGTTCTCTTATCCCTTATAACATGAGCACAGCCAGAACATTTACAGCATAGAAATACCTACACATGATGCAAAGTGCCTCAGCCATCTAGCAGCATGCATGACAAGAGTACAATTTGAAGGGAAATGATAGACCCTACATTGGATGTCAAAGAGACTGTTCCGTTATGAAGATGCTTACATAAGAATGCAGACAATGATAAAGGACCCGAATTGGAAGAGTAGAATGCTCCTTTACTCATTGAGGGGTGTGGGTGGAGGAGAGATGAGGATTGTTGAACAAAAGAGACTGCACTGTGCAGACACATGGGATACACCAGGATTGCCAGGATGCTGGAAGAGACCTCAGCTGTTGGTATATGGACAAGTAGTCACTAATACATGATGGGAAGATGCAATGTTGGGATGCAATGCACACCTATTGATGACAGCACCAGTAAAGATAGTGCAAGTAGTAAATGATGGATGCCTTAAAGAATGGGCCAAGTAGTCAAAGTTACTAACATGGGTTGACGATGAAGCAGGTCCTCCATACTACCCATGAAAAATGTGACACTATGGGCCTCATTCTGAGATTGGAGGTAGTCATGGCGCTATTTGCATAGCGCCATGACTACCGCAATGCATAGTTGCTCAACCTCACCAGACAGTAGCGAGAGAACTATTTATCTGCAAAATCAAAAGAGTCTTATTACGGCATTTCAGATCAGCCCGAATTGTTTGATAGTATGGCAGTGATATTTACAGCTATATTAATGCCAGGAATATAGGGTGCAACAAATGCCAACAATTAAAGAAGATTTTAGGGCCATCTGGCTCATGAGCCTCCAGAACAGGTATGTCCTGGACTTAATTACAGCAATGGAAGGAGGTGTGTGCGCCAAGATGGGGCCTTCTGGCTATAGATTTTATACCTGCCCGTGATGGAGAAAATGGAACCCAGACAGAAGCAATAACTATGCTGTCGACCCTGCACACGGAAAAGGTGGAGGAAGTAGATGAGACCGAAGATGAAGACTGGTTTTTATCGCTATTCTCGTGGGTCGCAACCTGGTTGGCAAATGCCTTCAAAATGTTAGGAGTAATACTAGTTTTAGTGTTGCTGGAATTCTGTCTTATAAGAATAATCATAGGACAATGTAAGAAGACAGCGAAGACAGCAATTGGGATGAAGATAATGATCAATGTGAATGTTGTGGCTGATGAGCACACGGACTGAAAACACCACCCATGAGCACCTGTAAGGAAGCCCTATGGCACTGCCACAAATTAGGTTTCAGTATCCTAAGAACTATGTGGGATACAGGGTGCTGCTATATGACCTGGAGTGTGGATGAACACATAAAGAATGCAGGTGACCTGAGGGGGGTCGAAAAAGATATGGATTATAACGAAACCACAGTGTGAAGAAAAGGGGAAGAAAACTGCAGAGGTGGTTGAGGACTCGACCAGAGGCAGGATATGTAGAGAGGCAGATGTACACGTCATTTATAGAGCCCACCCCTGATTCATATTGGAAGAACAGTAAGAGAACTCTGTGTTTGACACCTGGTATCATCCCTAAACCACTTCAAAGATATGAGAGACGTTATGCACTCAGACAACCGTATCAATGTTTCCCGAACTGAGGTGGTAGACATGAGCCTGTAGACACCACTGGACATAGAAGAACTGTAAATAAAGTCTGACAGGTGTGAAGTGACATCACGAAGAAAACAAGATATGTGGGTGCACTAAACCGGAAGTATGGAAATCTAGAGAATGAAGATGTGACTAAAGTGATGAATTAAACATATATGCGAATATGAAGAAACCCATATACACTTAGGAGATAGTAATAAGAGATGTGTTAGATGTATACACGCAAGGTAGATGAGACAATTAAGAAGCTTGCCAAAGTAGGAAATATAATCAGAGTAAAGCAGCCATGTTGAGAAAATGGTTGTTGGCGTTGTGTAATAGTAAGCGAGAAGCCTCGAGAAGGGTAACCATGGCTGTAGAGCTGACAGGCACTGGAATACATGCTTTGAGGAGAATCAAGGATGTCCCAGCGAGAAGCAACTGCAAGGCACGAAAGGAGTGGAAGAGGATAAGCCATGTAGGTAAAACATATTTTTCTTAGATTAATTAAAGGAGTGAATAATTGTGAGTGCAAAGTATTGAACAATCAAAGAGGCAGAAAGCACATGCAAGATGGAGCAACCAAGGAGGCCAAGGAGAGTAATAGCACCCAATACAATCGAATCAAATAACACTGAATAAAAGGATGGAATGGACAAAATCATGGTCTCCTCAAACGTGGTACAAGACCAGAAAACAAGGCCTATTCATAAAGCTCCAGACAAAGATAGCAATGTACCATCACTCCCTTTTAAAGTTCTGAGGAAGAGAATGTTCAGCAGGGTCACCTACAGAGAAGAAGCCTTGGTTTAGGGCCTAACTGATGAGAGATGATGGGCTAATTAGCTAAGGAGGGAAGTTGTCTGATGGTCCCTTGCACCTGGGTTTTGTTGCTTACGTGCTGCTAACAAGCCGAATGTCCAAGGTTGGAGGAGAGTGCCAACCAATCATGAAGGCGTATGTAAACCATACATTGTTGCAGAAGCCCATCTGCTGCTGTTGTTATGCTACTATCAGTGTTTTATGTAGTTAGAGGTTGTTCAAGGCGTGCCTACCAGATAAGGGGCATCCATTGATGATACTAACACTTAAATAAACTACATGCATACGTTTCCCTTAACCAATCCCTCAACCTGGTAGGTTTTTACTGTTTGCCACGTAGGATGACATCATAGCTGACATATGTTGAGGTATAAGACCTTTTGCATAATTGAAATGCTTTGAGAGTGTGTGATCTACCCTGCTTTATTGAACTGATAATAAAGTAATATTTTGCCATATGCTTTTAGTCTGTCCGTTTATTTGGGCCTGAGATCAATTATTTTGGTATTCCCATTCGGCACTTGGAATGCTCCAGGTGCTACGGCAGAAGGCTCTGTCATCACTGAAGGTGGATCATGCCACCTGAGAACCGGAACGAGAGTCGCATGGGCACTGGGTGTCAGATCAGGCATTATTATGTGTAATGGAAAAGGCCTGATAGAGGTGATAATTATGTCAGGAGGGTAGGCAGAGCTGCATTTTACAGGACTCAAATGGTGGTGTAAAGCAAGGCCCTCCAAGACTGAAGGATGTGACATTATGAAGTCCATTGTTGATGTAACCACCTAAATTTATCATACTGACTTTTTCGTATTATGCTCGTTGTGTAAAACCCTGTAAAAAGTCTGTTTTTTATGCTCTGGGGCCACGTATTTGGGACGGGTTTACTATTCCAGTTTATCTGTCAATTTGTGCAAATCTCTATGGAAGTATGTCATGTCTCTACCTTTGTTGCCTGTTTTCCTAGTGGGTCATTTGTGGGAGTGCTGCACGATTCAACAATACCACCGCCTTTATATTTACCCCTGCAGCTTAGATTGAGAAAAGATTTTGGCTTATATATTCACCAGTGTCAGTTATTTTGTCCATCTGGGATATCCCTTAAACTCTTTAAAAAATTAAGACAAGCTAAATTGGGCAAGTACGAACATAATGGCTCATGAGTAGACTATGGTGAAAAGCCCCTGGCCAGAGGAAAAGCATAGAGGCAGGAAGGGGGCAGTCACATGCTCCTAATTAGCTATGTGGGAACTCTGCAGATAGTTCATGTCCCTTGCTGTAGCTCTAGCACAGGTATTTGCAATATGGGGCTGGCCAGATGTTTTGAACTACAACTCCCATCAGCTGTACCCGCAATAGTCAATGGTGAGGGATCATGGGATTCACAGCTCAAAAGATCAGGAGAGCTGCTGGTTGCATACCCCTACTCAAACATACACACAGCCACCTGCTGGCTGAACATGTGACTGCAGGGGTGAATGCTAGCAGACCAGGGGAGTATCCAGAATTGCAGGAGTGGGGGAGGGGGGGGCAAGCCACAAAAAAAGTCTTGCTACTTTCCCCCCAAATAGAGTGCGCGCAATTCCACATAGTCTCATTGGCCCCCACAAATCACTCACCCCTGCCCCAATCTACTTTTTTGGTAACATAAGTGGCAGATGGCATTACGGCATTTTAACACACAACAAAAAAAAACTTCAGATTCATTATAGATGCAGTGAACATATCTATTAGAGCTCTGTCCAGGCGTTCTGGGGCAAAATACATGCAAACCTCCTAATTTGCATATGGATTGCACCAACAGAAACTACTCAACAGAAAAGGACATTGCAAGGAGCATCATCAGTCTTTGATATTTGGAGGCCCCATTGAAGTGTCTTTAGAATAAGTGGCCATAAGTATTCCAAGTGCAAAATACCTAAATTGCACTATTGTTATATATGGAGCAACTCTATAGCCAGGCTTTTTTAAAATAGCAGCATGATATATTAACATGAGCTCTGAAGTGAATCACTTACAGAGCTGCCGATACGACACAGTGTGATTAAATGATCTGCCCAGGATCACACACTTTGATTAAATGGTGAAACCGGGATGTGGACAATGTAAGCCACTGAGCACATCTTCACAGGTTTAGTTGGTATAGAAACTTATTAAGGTTTCCCCTTGCATTTCATGTGCTTAAATAATATTTTATTTATAGCAACGCCTTGGAAGCAAAGCATGTTACATATTAAACTATCCTTTCATGTTAATGTTAAAGGACATTTGTACCGCGCACTATCACCACTGGAGTGGTCCCCTGGCGCTCTGGCGGCTCTGAAAGAGGAGGGGAGGTTGAGTTAGTGGGAGGAGGCAGGAAAAGTGCAAGAGAGCAGTGATGTGGTGTGTTGGCGGCCTCAGCCCGGTGGGTCTGTTGGCTGGGTCTGGGGTGTTTGCGGCCAGTAGTCGTCGTGTAATGTTGTGCAAGACTATGCATGTTTTTATTTTGTTGTTGCAATGTAGTGAGGTTTGTGTGGTTTGTTGTGCTGTAGATTTTGGTAGTGTTTGGTTTGGAGTTTGAGAGGTGCATGCAGAAAGGGAAATTGTTAGTAGGGTTGGTTAGTTTGCATCTCTATGCTGAATTCAGGCGCTCGGCTTGAGCAGTCTCCCCTGGTGCGGCTCTGCCATGATCTGGGTCCGACTGACATACAAGGTTCCTTACACCTCTGGCCCCCACCTCTAACATGCTCTCTCATAGCTCCCCTTATCCTCCCTTCATACTCCTGTGGCCAGTGCACCTGCCAATGTCAACCTCTCAGGTAGAGTGGTGATTTCCAATATCTCGACAATTCCACACCACTGTGGTACCTGGCGGTAACTAAGGGACGGGCGAAAGTGTTGGTGGGATTGTCTGGGGGAGTTGTTATTAACTTTACACTATATACATCAACATAGAAATATGTTGAGCAATAAGAAGGTGGCTTTAGTTTTATTCTCCCCATCCTGCATGTACAGTCTCAGTAGCATCATGCAGGTTAATGTAAGCCTAACAACCCCCCTTGGGAAATGTCATAGTCATTCTTTCATAAAGCCTGCAGCATTATGCACCCTTTCCTTCTCACTGCTGATCACTCCCTACCATGTACATATGTAAAGAGAAAAAAGTCCCTGCTAATAGTCCCCCTCCCTCCCATCAGTGCCTAATGGCTCACATTGAAATGCTCTGTTGACCCAGAGCAACGTGAGAGCCCCTCTGCTGCTGCCCAGAGCTGATGGGACATTGTCCTGGCAGCCGGATATCTCTCCCATTCAGAAAGGGTAAGGGGTCCTGTGCCAGGACAATGAGTGTGCTGAGCAGGAATTGCTCACCACACAATGGCCCTCATTACGACCCTGGCGGAAAGTGACTGACCGGACCGCCACAGCGTAAATAGCGTTTCCGCCATTGCACGAAGGAGCAAAGTGCGGCCCATTCCGACCCATCGGGCACGAGCACCACGGCATGGCGGAAGTGCAAAGTCCGCGATGGCGGAAACGACCCCAAAACGGCCCACACCGCCGCCGTACGGCGCCCTAGGTGCAATACCGCCACCCATCACAGCGGACACCGCAGTGTGCGCCTACCGGAAAGTACGGTGACCGGAAATATACGGAAACGGAAGTTAAAACATGGGCCCGGAACGGGAAACATCCCGCCGTACACCTATAAAACCACTAAAACCACACAACCACTAAAATCACTACCCTGAGACACACCCCAACCCGTCATCCACCCTAGCGAAACCAAGAAAAATGGGAAAAGTAGCGAAGAAAGCGTGCGACCGCAAGCGGCAGGTCCACTTCTCCCGTGAGGAACTCACCGTGCTAACAGAGACCCTCCAGGAGAATGCTGCCGTCGTCTTCTGCACGCAAATGACCAGGACGGCACTTGCAAACAAGAAGGCCATATGGGCTCTGGTGGCACAGCGGGTAAGTGCGGTGGGGACCGCACCCCGCACCCCACAGCAATGCCGTAAGCGATGGGACGACCTGCGGATACGCGTCCACAGCATACTCTCTGCCAACCGCAACATCGCCACAGCCACCGGGGGAGGTCCTGAATCACCCATCAAGTTGACCCCCTGGGAAGAAATCTGTGCCTCCACCATCGGAATGGAGAGCATAGAGGGAGTCGGAGGGATGGAGAAAGGAGTGCAGACATCCGAAGATTCAGGTAGGTGGGCCAAATAAAACAATGCCAAATCCACAAAGTCCATCCATGTGAAGTACCATGCGTCCACATAGTGCAACAGAAACACATGTCCAGGAGAACGTCCACACACATCGGCCTGATAGCGCACGTTAAAACCCACAATAAATACATAAATAATTAAAAACCCCTAAAACACGCACTACACGTGCAGCAGGCACACCCTAACTGCAGGCTGCCAAACAACTGCACCCTCACTCCACACACAAATGAAAGCACCTCCAAAGCCCCGACCCAAATCACCCTCAGGTACCACCCCAATGCATGTGATACAATGCCATTCCAATTCCCACAGACCCATCAATAACCCTCGCCCTCCTTTACTCCACCACAGGGTCCGATCCAAACGACGAGCATCAGGACACCCCTACCAGCACACCTGCAAAGAGGGCCAAGACCAACGGCCAAAGACCCTCCACCTCAGCTGCACGCATCAAGACACGGCAGCAGCACAAATCAGGTGGCAGCACAGAGGAGGGAACATCAACAGGCACCCCAGCAGCCAGCATGCCCACAACACCACCACCACAGGTCCCCCCAATGGATGCCACAGAAGGCACTGCCTCTGGTGGCAGCAGCACCATAGGTGACACCCCATTGATGGCAGCATGCTCCGACACAGAAGACGGGGATGTCGAAGTCAGATCCATCCATGACCTGTCCCAATCCCCCTGTCTGTCCCATCCCGTACAACATGAGGATACCACGCAGGGGCACCCACAAGACGACGACTGGCCATCCCCCACAAGCCCTGTGGCAAGGCAACATGAGGACAACAGCCCCTCTGTGACACCCCCGCAAATGGCCATGGCCCAGCAGAGGCAACAGTCCCTCGACCAGTTAATCGTGCAACAGCAGCAACTGGCCACGCTCCTCAAGGACCATGCCGATGAATGTGGGGGCACTAAGGCAGACATAGAAACATCAACTGAGACACTTAGGGCAGAAATGGAGAGAGGTACAGAGACACTAAGGGCACAAATGGAGAGTAGCAGCGAGAGCCTGGGAGTCCAAATGGAGAGAAGCACCGAGAGCCTGAGGGGGGAACTGCATGCGACGTCCAAAGACGTATGTGCCGAACTTGCCGCAGTGCGCCGTGTGCTCACTGAGCTCTCGCAAACCCTTAGGGACATGAATGGACGTGAGCAGGCAGAGACATCATCCGTTGCAAGTTCCGTCCAGGGCAGCCCCCAACGTAGATCGGGGAGGAACCTGCGCTGCACAGGCAGGGGTGCCCCTGATACCCGCAGAGGGGGCTTGCAATAGCGACTGCCCACTGACAATGTGCATCTTTGGACACTGGTGTTCGGGGGGGAGGTAGGAGGGTGGAGGGGGTGTGTTGGGCTCACTTGGGTGGCGGGTCGATAGGGTGTTCAACATGATATCACATATGCCATAAACAGTGCACGATCAACCAATGAGATGTGTGGACATTGATCTTTGTGTACTAGGCCATCATAGGCGTACAGTCCATATTGTGCATGTCCCAGACACACACAGTGCCACGAGTCCCGTGTCCATGTATCAGCCACCAGGCGTGAGTGCTAGAAGCATACATCAATGAGATGCTGACGAATGTCACGGCCCTCCGGTGCCTCGCAGACTCCTTGAGGTGCTGCCACATCCCCACCCTCATCATGACCATCATCAGGTGCTTGCAGTTCTGCGTCAGGGGGCATGGGCACATTTCTACGTACGCACATGTTGTGGAGCATGACACACGCCATCACCATCTTTGCAACCTTCTCATGGCGGTACAGGAGTGCCCCGCCAGACCTGCTGAGGCAGCGGAAACGACCCTTCAGTAGGCCGAATGCCTGTTCAATGACTACACGGGTACGTGAGTGGGCATGGTTGTAGTCCTCCTCATGCTGGTCCCGTGGGTTCCGGACTGGTGTGAGGAGCCATCTCTTCAGTGGATATCCAGCATCACCTGTATGTGGACGAGAAACGTATGATGTGGAATGCCATTGCTACGTACGCACCCCCCCCCTTCCTGCCAGGTCATTGCCGAATCACATACCCCACATTATCATGCATGTAATGAGACTCACCGAGTAGCCAGGATCTGTTCCCTGCGTGTCGCTCCATGTAGCGTGGTATTGTAGAGTTCCTCAAGACCATAGAATCATGGGTTGATCCAGGGAATCTGGCACAACAATGTGTAATGATCCTGTTGGAGTCACACACCATTTGTACATTCAGAGAATGAAATTGTTTTCGGTTGCGGTACTGGGCCTCCATGGCATGTGGGACGACCAATTCCACATGGGTGCAGTCGATGGCACCAATGCAACCCGGTATGTCGGCAAGTGCATGGAATCCCACTTTTGTGTTGGTAATTTCCTGCTCCGAGCGTGGTAGAGAGATGTAGTCGTCTGCGTGCTTCAGGAGGGCATCGAGCACTTGCAATAGTGTCCGTGAGAACAGTGGCTGAGAAATGCCATGCAACTGTCCGACTGTGTGCTGGTAGGTGCCTGTGGCCAGGAAGTGGAGTACAGACACCACCTTCAGTAGGGGTGGGATGGCGGTTGGGCTATCTATCATGCTGACAAGGTCAGCCTGTGTCATGTCCACAATGGCGGCTATGGTGTCCCGGTCCAGACGGTAGACGGTGTGGATCTGCTCATCAGTGAGGTTGAACGGATGTGCTCGGAGGCGTGGGATTGCGGGCTGCCTGCGTGGTGGTAGTGGCTGTGCTGGCGGCCCTTGCTGGCCCTGCCTTGGCCTCCTCCTCCTCCTGCGTCTCCTCCGTGCGGCCGGTTGTAGTTGGTGTTCGTCTTCTTCTTGGAGTTGGAGTACTTGCAGTGCTATCATGTCCCCCAGGGCCAACATCGCGAGTCCTGCCGGTAGCATTTCGGTGTGGTTGTGGGAGGAGACTGGGTGTGCAATTTATGTGTTTTCAGGCTGAATGGCCTCCACCTGTGGTGATTCATTCCACCTGTGCAAACTGCTCTCCCCTTTGGCCGAGCACGTCCCGCGCACAACGCTGCAATTCGTGGAATGGCATCTTGCTATTGCAATCATGTATTTGTACCCGATGGCCGTGTAACATTGGTTGATATGTTCATTCTGCTGTGGTCCCATTGTTTCACATACTATCTGTGCAGTCGCGGACAGACTTGTGAAGGGTCAGTGGAACGTAGTACTCGAGTAACGGTGGGCCCTCATGCATCACTGTACCGAGTTGCAACGACGGGCGGGGCGTCCCATTCGTGGGTGAAGGCAGTTGCCATTTTCACACACAGCCGCACTCGATGGATTAATTAGTGTTTTCAAACGGCCACAGATGCCTCTCCGACGTGATGTTGCAAATGAGGAATTCGAAGGGCGGCGCTTTCGGTTTTCAGCTAGCGGCGAGGAAATGCCCACAGGTCTGACTGCAAATATAACGTACCATTGTTCAATGTCCTTGAGACAGGGGCCATGGTGAGGATGCAATGATTGATATGAATGGTTTGGGATGCGCAATAGCGACGTGGGCGATGAGGCCGGACGTTCCCAAATACATGTTACTTCACTACACTGGAATTACGGGCTGGGGCACTGTGGATTTTGCAGGCTGCATAACGCACAGACTCAATGGATATTTCTAATGTTATGTGAGTAAATATTCAGGCGTTTTAATCCCGGGATGAGGGAATGATGAATGGATGCATGGGCAGGTGATTTGATACAGAGTTTGCCATGTACAGGGCTTCTTGGGATCTATCCGCCTCCCCTACGCTATGTGATGCAGGGCTGCCATAGTGGGACCATCGTCTATCTGGCCTTGTTGAGCCCTCCCTGTCTCGACGCGCCCTCAGACACTTGTGTCCATGCACGTTACCAATCCCATCAGATGGATTCTGTTTTCACAGGCGCATGCACAGGTACACTCGTTTGTGATGGTGATTACACCTCGATATAGATAGTTATGAGTCGCAAGTGGTTTTTGGGTGGTGATGGACCTTTGGAGTGGGCTGGCATGCATATGGCTGTGGATTTAGTGTGATCATTGCAGTGAGTCGTTGGAATGTAGTACTGATGGCCATTCTGTTCTTTTTCTTTTCTTTTGGTTGACAGGTATCTCCTCCCCTTTTGCCACTGCCATCTGTATGCCACTCCTGCAGATGGCTTTTACTCCCGACACCTGCTGCTTCGTGTTAATCAGTGGAGCAGCATTACGATCTTATGGGACGATCGCCAATGGGCCACATGCCCTTACGCAGTACTGGTGGCTCGGAGCAACATTTCGGCCTTTCAGCTGGACTAGTGCCTCCCCATTGGGACGGCCCTGCGGTTCTGTGCGCTTCCATGTTGCCTTTTCGTACGTGAATGTGGCTCTGTGTACCATGAGGGAACAGGGCGTCACACAAGTAGTGGCTGGTCATTTCTTGCGGATGCAGCCCACAATGGTGAAATGTGTTTTGGAGTTCATGGCCTGATGGCTGTATGGGCTTGGTGATTTTGATGTGCATTAAATTTCTGTTCTGATTTGGCCCGTGTAGCGTTCTTCTTTGCAAGTGATGTGGCATATTCCTATTTGGGGAGCGATGTATTGTGAGGAGATCTGCATTGGGTTCCAGCTTCGGAGTTTAGTTGCGTGGTACTGTACTGGGCGCGTTTGCCTACGAAGCCCAGTGAGGTCAGGGATGGGGGCTGCCAATATGACTGTTTGAATGTTGTCATGCTCAGGGGCGGGGGATTGGGTTTTGTGTAACAGATGCCGGTCAGCCAGGTGGACTGGTGGAATGATGTGATTTTCGGAATATTGCTGGTCACAGGTGCCTGTGTTTGCGTGCGTTTCTTGGTGGGGGACTGTGGTCATGTCCATTGGGATGGCTTCTGTATTCGTGCCATCTGTGCCCTGCAGCTCCCATTGGCCCCTGTTGTGTTTCTTTTGTTCGTTGGCATGCATGGGTGACTTGTACATTTCACTGGTTTATTTATTTATTTATTTGCATTTGTTAAGCGCACTTGCAGCCCATGAGGCATCGAGGCGCTGTTACAGAGGAAACACAGATTAAGATTTTTCTTTGTCTTAGTTACGTATTTATAACGCGCTTAAACACTCGGAGGTTTCTAAGCGCGGACCCGGGGATCGAACCAGTTGTTGCTTTGTGTCGTCTTGCTTCCAAGACGCGCACGCTGCCGCTGTGCTAGCCTCCCGGGCATTGTGACTTCATTGCACCTACGGGGAGTTGTACTTTGTGGGCAGGGAGCGGTGTACAGGCACCCAGTGGGGCCGTTTACGGTTGATTCGCGATGCCGTACTTCTCACCATGGCGGAATGGTACATTCCGCCATGCTTGATGGCGTTAGGTACATGTCCGCTAGGGTCGGAATTGGCGTACCCTTGCGCCATGGTGGTGTTTACGGTTTGGCATGGCGCGCGCGCGCGTGCTTGGTGCAGTTAGCGTTGGCGTTCACTACGGTGTCGCTAATGGCATCGTACTTTGCGGTGACGGGTCATAGTCGCACCGAGCGCTATTCGATGGCGGTATTGCATTTCCGCCATCGTTTTCCGAATTCCGCCAGGGTCGTAATGAGGGCCAATGTCCTTCCAACTGGACACCTTTCCCGTTGTGCACCCTCATTGATTTGCGGAACGCGAGAGGTGTCCCACTGACAACAATCCCGGCCAGGCTCTCAAAAGAGCCTGTTGGGGGGCAACTTGCCCCCTCCTGGCCCCTATCCCGCTCAGTACACCACTGTAGCAGACAATGGTACTGTTGCCCCCATCATGCTAAATAAGTAATGTGTTGGAGTTCCCAGCTAACCTGGCCTCTCCCTCGCTAAGAGGTTGAGAAGGCCATCCACCACAAGCAACCTCACAGCATCAGGATGTATACCCCAAGGGAAGGTAGAGAGTAGGCAAGGCACAATACCAGTTGCGTAAAGTCATCAGTGGTCCAGCGCAATACTGGGCAGTACCGCAGTTCAGTCCCTTCAGACCTCAGATAAAAGTCCCACACCATCAACTGCAACATTTGTGGCACCCCATCTTGTGCCACTCATTTGGCAGGGGACCCTTTCATTTGCATGTCATGCCCCACTCTCCCCAACATTTTCAGCAAAGTTACTCCACTGGGTACAAAGGATGCAATTTTTTCAGTAAAGTCCCGTCACAGGCGCAACGTTAAGCGCATCATCAGGCAGACATGAGAAAACATCTGCCGGCACCGAAACCCCCCCCCCCCCCCAGCAGCTCCCGGTCAGACACTGGAACCCTACTCCCTGGATCCACACATGCAGCATTCCACATGACCTCACACAGGCACTCATGCATCAGAAGCACTCAGCCAAGCTCTCCTACACATAAGGGGGGGGGGGGCGAGGCAGGGGCCTTATCAAATGCACTGCGCTCCAGCCTAGTAATAAGAGCACACTAGTAACACTTGTGCACAGGCGCGTTATAAATGACATATCATATCACTGAAGCAACAGATGAAGAAACACAATCAGGATCCTACAGAATCACTCCACCCAGCTGAGGTTCTGATGATTCATTGTGAAGGGATAAGTCGCTCTCAGGTCCTGTATGTGTATTTATTTATTTATTCATTTATTTATTATAAAGAGCAAACTATGGCCTGAAGGCATCTAGGTGCTAAAACAGATAACCCGGTAGGCCAGATACAACAATCAGCGAGAACAGAACTTTGCGAAATCGAGCATGATCGGTAATCTCGCGCAGCGAACCGAGCATGATCGGTAGTTCCACAGAGAGGGGACCAGCACTGAGAAGGAGCGTCCCCCTTGTGCGCACTTTCTGATAACGTGGAATTTTCAATCAATTTTGAAAGGCAGAGTGTCGGCACCTAGTGGGATGATAACGATTCACTTCTGCTTGCAAGTACTCTGCGCCTATATTAATGATTGCATGATGGGTAATGCACACCATCTTAAATGTTTATTATATGTGAAGTGCATCGATAAACTTACCGGTCTGTTTGCACTATATGAACATTAAAAGTAAGGAAATAAATTGAGTAACACATACTTGACGCATGCAGAAGCACTCCATTAAAACCCCTTAAGTGCCAAGGACGAGTAAGCTCGTCATTTTTGCATAGACTTGCATAATAGCCTGGCACTTAATTAAGCAGACTTTTGACATTTTCAGCAGCACCTCTGCATCCTGAGCAGCCCCTCTGGCATATGCCCTACTGGCATTTTGTGTTGCATACTGGCACACTGATTTATGTACCATGGTATGATAAAGAGATCCCTTGTTTAATCAGACCCACCTGGGAATTTTGAGATGCCCAGTCATGTGAAGCAGAACGGTGGCACGCTGCATAACACTCATGACATGCTGTGTAGCTATCGTACAGTGAGCAGCACTTCTTGCATACCGAGTAGCAGACCTCACAATCAGCACCCTGAACTACAGCGCTAACACCTGGCACCTTTATGCATCATCCTGGTACATCAGACAGCACAAGGGTATGTTGAGAAGCAATTTGATATCACTGTCAGTATTCTGGCATAGTGAGCAGCAACCTGGCATAGTGAGCAGCAGCCTGGCATAGTGAGCAGCAGCCTGGCAATATGGCATATTGAAAAGAGCATTGATACTGCTAGCACTAGCTTTGAATATTGACCAGCCTTTCCTATCTTAGTAGTAACCGTCTAACAAATAGGACATGTGCTCTGAATGCTGAAGCAATATTCTGACATTACTAGCCACACCCTTGCACATTGTGCACCACCCTGATATCATTGCACGGCTCTTGGAAAATGTGGACAGCACCCACATGTATATTTACAACAGCCAGACCAATGAGTTCCTCTGCCTGGCAGAAGACGCCACCCATTGTGACCATATGGATATCATGATAGCGGGTAAGCTGTCTGATAGTGGGTGTGATAGGTCAGTGGATTAAGTGCTCGCTGCTGCAAACTGCAGGTTGCAGGTTCAAGCCCTGACAATGTTGACTCAGCCTTTCATCCTTTTCGAGGTTGATAAAGTGATTACCAATTGCGATTGTGCAATTATAATTGTACATAATATGTTCTATGGAAGCACTTTGGATAAAAACAATATGCAAAAGACAAATTATTATTATGGCAGGTTTAAGTGCCAGGCTATTATGCACGTCTATGCAAAAAGGATGAGCATGCTCGTCCTTGGCACTGAAGGGGTTAATTACAATGGCTTGCTTGCCGACATGGGCTGTGATGGATATTATATCACCTGCCACAGTATTTAAAATTGTAGTCCTGTCCCACAAACATTAATAAGTATGTGTTTCATTGTTGGTCATTCATATTGTGCTTCATGCCAGACTCTTCCAGCTTCTCAGCGCTAGAATGACTGTTGAACCCATGTTGCACTGCATTGTCTTGTTCCCAAGGTGAGTGTGTTGACCCTGACCAATCTTTCAAGCCCATTAGAATGTAAATACATTGATTGACATTCTGAAGTGTTGTCTCCCAGATATCTACAGCCAACAAGATGGATCCAAGATAGGGATGAGCAGATGTTGTCTAAAAAGGGCTCCTCTTTTCCTTTTTGTAACCGGTCTGTTGCGCTCAGAGAATCCCATTACCCTACTTTCTACGGTAGCCTGCTGTGCCACCTAGAAGATGTTCTAGGACAGGGATCCCCAACGTGTAGCTCGGGAGCAACATGTTGCTCGCTGCACCCTAAATTGTTGCTTGCCAGTTGCTCTGGGCCGTGGTGTGGAGACCTAGAAGGAGGTGCTGAAGGAATGAGACCTCAGTAGCACTATAGCCAGGACAGAGTCCTGGACTGTGCAATAATGTTGGCCAAGGAGCCTGCTATGGTTCCAGCTGGCTTATTTTTATACATTCAAGATTTGCGTTTGTTGCCACCATGCAAATTAATTTTCAGTAAATGTCCTTACTGATTATAGTATTGTCATTGTTAAAACCCTGTCATCTCCAGCTGACAAACGTATTAACCAGCAAAATAACTGAACCAGGTTTGTGTCCTGGCGAAAATAGTCATATTCTGTTCCTTGGTACAGCTAATAGGAGCATAGTGGACACATAGGTGGCATGCATACGTTAATGTTAATGTTAAAGGACATTTGTACCGCGCACTATCACCACCGTAGTGGTCCCTTGGCGCTCTGGCGGCTCTGAAAGAGGAGGGGAGGATGGGTTAGTGGGAGGAAGCAGGAAAAGTGCAAGAGAGCAGTGATGTGCTGTTGGCGGCCTCAGCCCGGTGGGTCCGTTGGCTGGGCCTGGGGTGTTTGCGGCCGGCAGTTGTTGTGCAAGGCTATGTGTGTCTTTGTTTTGTTGTTACCATGTAGTGAAGTTTGTGCGGTTTGTTGTGCTGTAGGTTTGGTTGTGTTTGGTTTGGAGTTTGAGAGGCGTATGCAGAAAAGGGAAAATGTTAGTAGGGTTGGTTAGTTTGCGTCTCTATCCTGAATTGGAGCGCTCGGCTTGCGTAGTCTCCCCTGTTGTGGCTCTGTCCTGATCTGGGACTGACTGGCATGCAGGTTCCATACTCCTCTAGCCCCCGCCTCTAATATGCTCTCTGATAGTTCCCCTTATCCTCCATTTAGACTCTAGTGGGCTTGCCAATGACAGCCTCTCAGGTAGTGGGGGAGATTGCCAGTGTCTCGGCAATTCCACACCAATGTGGTACCTGGCGGTAATTAAATTAAGGGTGGGCGAAGGTGTTGGTGGGGTTGTCTGTTTTAGTTGACTCAGTCTCCGTGCGTGCCGCCTGTGTTCCCGTCTATCCGATGTCACCCGTCCAGCTACCGTGGGCTTTGCTCTCCCCGGTCAGGGGTGTACGTGTCTTTTCGGTTTAGTTGTCCTTTTTACCAGTTTAGTTTTCCAGGTTTAGTCTGTGGTGTTGTAGAGCCAGGTTTTTAGTGATTTCCTGAATTTTAGGTGATCTTCAGTGTTTCTTATTTCCTTTGGGATGCTGTTCCAGGTTTTTGCCGCTAAGTGGTAGAAGGAGGTGCCTCCAAGTTTCTTCTTGAGGTATGGTTTGAGTTGCAGGCGGATTTCGTTGCTCGATCGGAGGGGTCTTGTTGGTTTGTAGACTGTTATTTTCTTTTGTAGGAATTCTGCTCCTTGTCCGCTGATTGCCCTGTGCGTTATGCACATTGTTTTGAAGGTGATGCAATGTTTGATTGGGAGCCAGTGTAGGGTTTTTAGGGCTGGAGTGATGCGATCTCTTATGGATAGTTTGAGGAGTAGTCTTGCTGCTGCATTTTGGATCCGTTGCAGTTTCTTCAGGAGGTATTCAGGTATTCCGAGGTAGCGACTGTTTGCATAGTCTACTTTAGACATGATTAGGGCGGCGATAGTGAGTGTTTTGTGCGCGAAGGAGAGGAAAGGTAGAATTCTTCTTGCCTCCATACCCAACTTTCCTTTATTAAATCATTTGCATGCTCTGCTTTTTGTACAAGTGGGGTTTGTGTTTGATGCAACATGCATATTTATTTGCAATGTTAATTGTTGTGTCCCCTATATTCATTATTACAGTGTCCTAGTTGAAAGAATTGTCATGTTTTGATACTCTGCCCAAATGGGCAGATAAGTTGAATGCATGCCACATTTCTCATAATTAATTTGCCCTATATTCAAATCCAATTAAGGTACTGTTAATATGTTTATACTAACGAGCCAATTAATGAATCCAAATACTTTTGGTTAACGCCACCACACCCCTCTATGAAGTGGTCATCAAATGTTTGACAAATGTTTGCCACTAAGTCTTGTGTAAAATCCCTTTTGGGCAGAGAAAAGAAAGAGAAAAGAAATGTATTCTTTTTATTCCTACTTGTTCACTAATGTAACAGCCCACTGGAGCTTTAAAATGCACCATTTCCCATAACATTCCGAAATAATTCTTAGGAGGCAACCTCCAAAGCTCCAATGAAGTGTTCTTTAAAGCCTACCATGCAGTGACCTGTGGTACTCAATTAATATGTAAATGTATTTCTCCATTAAGTTAGCAATATCTAAAAACATGCATCATATTTTTCATATAATTCACACAGCCCAAGCCCAAAATAAAATAGCAACTTTAACCTATTCAAACATGCTATAGGACAAGCATTCTATTGCACTTGCGTGACTTGAGGGTAGCCTGTCTGAAGTTCCTAGAAAAGTCTACAAAGGTAGTTCGCTTGTTCTTCCCCACAGAAGATCGGACGACACAGCAACATCAAAGATAAGCTCCATCTGTGCTTAAGGGGGGTATAAACGCACCACTTCAGTTGACATCTGGCGCAGGCACGGCTATCCATGTATGCACCCTAGAGTGCAGTTACGACTATGATAAATTCGGTCGAGCTGCTCACATAACTGATTCGCACTGAAACTCCAGACTTGCCTCAACACCTATGCCATTAGAATACAGCGTCAACCTATCCGAAATTTTGGTCTAGCTGGGTACACATCGAAACTCCTTCACTAGCGCTCTGTCGTGAACTCCCTCACAGCCGTCCACGTGCCTGACCTCTTGGGCTCCTTACTGGAGCCTAGCCATCCCTCCTAAGTCTGAATCTTGGCCAAATGCACAAACACATCTTAAGTCTCCTCTGAGAACTTTCCCATACTTGGACTTCGGTCCCTGAGGGCGTTCCTACGATGAAGCGCTTTGAGGCAATACAAATGGGGGAAGGCGCTATAAACATGAATACTACAATACAATACCACTTATATTTGACAACAAGCCCCGTACATCTGTAAATAGCATCCCGGACACATCCACCCAATTACAAACACTGGGCCCCATTTCCCATTGTATATGTCTACCCCTCCGCTGCATGATGGACGATGGGAAAGCCTTTAATACTGACATGATGGCAAGAGGGATGATCCTGGGTGTGCCCTCAAGAGGAGACGTGACCTGGGACACAAAAGGAGAAAGGATAGTGATCCGACAACACTAAGAAACCGTGCTCTGCTTTTTCCCAGCAAGGCCTGCTCTTCATAAATCCTATACACACATAGAAAGCAGCGCGGGCGTTCCAGGGCTAGCAGCCAAGTCCAACCTGACTTAGGTGAGACAACAAGAGATGAACGTAAACATGTCAAAAGCAGCCGACAGATCTAAAAAGAAAAGAAATCAAATCAGAGGCGTGCCTGCTTTCTGCAGGTCCGCCAACAGGAAAAGGGGACCTGGACTTACACTGTCCAGGTGCTGAATAGACTCACCAAACAACTTATCCAGAAGAAGACATGAAAAAGACCTAAAAACCTTGCTGTTCGCCTGAACTAATTGACGGGAGCCATCACCGGCTACATCAGTAGTCCCTGGCATGCCAATAGTACTGTCTCTGCCTCTAAATTTATCTATAAACATTGCCTTATACTTACCTCTATGTTAAATGTTTCATATGTCTTAAATATTTATGTACCACTCTCTATTCTTGTACCAAGAACTTCCGAGCTATGGGACGCATGTAACTGGATCGTAGCGCCGTGATGCCTGAGGGCTTGTGGGTGCTATACAAATGCAATAAATAAATAACTAAATAAATAAATAAATAAGGCGCCCCTTGGACAAAGCAGAAATGATTGAAATATTTTGCAGCACAAAAAATAAATAAACAATGTGACCCAAATCTCTATACATTGCAGCAATTATGCTTGGCTAAAATTTCAATCGCTACCTACACAACGTACATAATTCCACCGATGATGTCCTTGTTTATTATGAAGCCATTAGCAACTAAACTAGTTTGAAAATGCCACATCATTCGCCGGTGGTGGCGTAATAGGATGGTACAGCTATCGAGATGGGCCTTTCCATGCCTTTCCTTTCACCCGAGGGAAGCAGAGATACCTTGGTGCACTCTCTGTACAAAGTGACAGTGGGTGAGTTGGGATGGTTGGCTGTGGCACTAGGCATGGGGAAGGGAAGGTGCAGAGAGCAAGTGGGCAGAGAGGTTTGGCGCGGTGAAGGGAGAAGGTGCGCGGAGGAAGAACTGGCTGCATTCGTGGCGCTCCTTGCACCGGGGACGCTGGCAGGCAAATACCATGAGGTATTGAAACACTTCTGTATAGGAGCGCTATAAATAAAATATATCATATCATATCAATATCATATCATAAGGCTCGCTTTGAAAGCCTCCCGATTCGCTTGTACACATCTTACGTTGATCCTGGGTCTTAATTTTATATGTTAATGTTAAAGGTATTTGTACCGCGTACTGTCACCAATGGAATTGGTCCCCAGGCGCTATATTGTGCCTCCTCATTGAGGTAGCTCCTTGATTTAAATGATTGGTGGTGCAGGAAGAGTAAGCATGTGGCCCTCGGCTATCAGATGGCATTCACTTGTCCTTCAGACTAATTAAAATGAGTGACAGGTGATGAAAACGCGCAAGTAAGCGTTGTCGTATCGGCTTTTCAGAATTTTGGTGGCACATTTCAAATTGACAAATGAGTTTTTGGTGCAAGACAAAAGGATTCTTTGTGGAT
Source organism: Ambystoma mexicanum (assembly GCF_040938575.1). Classification (NCBI taxonomy): domain Eukaryota; kingdom Metazoa; phylum Chordata; class Amphibia; order Caudata; family Ambystomatidae; genus Ambystoma; species Ambystoma mexicanum. The sequence continues at coordinate 557,304,493 of NC_090940.1, forward strand.
CTTTGTGCAAATTTCTCTTTAAAATACAGTGTTTGGCTCAATTTCTTAAACCAGTTTCATGGTGGAGCACCTCTCAGCGATACTGGAGCCCCCACTTTTCCTTGAATAGGTAGGCTCCCTTTCTGTGCTGTCTTGCTCAGTCACTTCGTTGTGGGGGTTGGAGGGGGGGATTTTTGCAATTCAAATGATTTCAGCGAAATGACGCCGGTACCCAATGCAGCTGCGAGACGAGTTTGCTGCTGAAGGAAGATCGGCCTTCGACTGCGAGGCGTGGCGATACCCTTGCATTGGCTTCCTGGGAAGAGACAATTCCACTTCCAAGTTTAGACTTTTTGTGTCATGCATTGTAGGAACATTGGCCCCGCTGTCTTTACAAAACAATAAATCCCTTCTGTACGCAGCTGTTCTTTGTGACTAATCCTAAAAATACCCATCTACACACTTCATGCAATTGCAGTCAAATAGAAGCTTGTTTAATTGTCGTTGCGTCACAGCTCCCACAGTAACTACCTCTGCCTTAATGCCACTAAGACTGAGATCCTTCTCATTGGGACCCCAGCTCCTTCATTCCCTCCTACCCTCTGGCTGCCCTCTATGGATCCCTTCCCCCACCCTCTTGTGAGGCAAAAAACCTTGCTGTTATCTTTAACTCCTCTCTCTCCTCACATCATGGACCTTGACAAGGCCCACTTTCAGCTGCCCCTCCTCAGAGGCATTCTCCCTTTCCTCACCTTCCCCCAGAAACTCAATGTCTGCAGCGCTCTGGTCCTCTTCCTCAGTCTCCCTTTATCCTCCCTTCGCCCCCTTCAACTAACTGCTAGGATCAAGTTCAAGACCCTCTGCATCATCCACAAGGCTTTCTGGGGCTTGGAACCCCGTCACTTCCAACTCTCTCTCCCTAAATACCTCCCTGCTACAGTCCTTTGGTCTTCTAGCTCCAACTCTCTGCAGATAAGACGCTTCTCCAAGCAGAGAGGGGGGGTAGATCTCTCTCCTCTTCAGGAGCCTCCCTCTGTAATGGTCCCTTCTTTTCTCTTCTTCCTTCTCTCTCCCCGTCCCCTGCTAACACCCCTGTCCGCTGCTGTAACTTGAGTTCTACTGGGCCCCAGCCCCCCCGGCCCAGTCCACCCCCCTCGCACTTAGCATGTGGACTCTCATCCACTGCACACTATGCAAACTCTGGAACTTGTCCATCCTGCCTCCCCCTTAGCACTCCCCTAGGCTCTGGGGCCCTCTTCCTTTTTCCCCTCCCCCTCTTTCACTGCCCCTTTTTCACTTTCACTCTCTGCACTTCCCTTTCCACCGTAGTACTTGGCATTTCGTGCAGATTGCCCCCCCCCCCCATCTCCCTTGCACTTCTTGTTACTGCACTTGCACAATCTGAATGCCACAAGGCCTAGTAGGACCATCATTGTTATCTTTCTCCTTTGCCCCCCCTTTTTGTCTTCTGGCACCTTAAAACACCATTTGTTGTATAGGCGCCTTACAGATATCCAATAAATCTCTGGAGGATAGCTCAGCGGAAACGTGCTCGCCTTGGAAGCGAGAAGACACAGAGCCACACAGGTTCGCACTTACAAACCTCTGGGTATTAAGCGCATTATAAATAACCTATCATATCATATCAAATCACTAAATAAACAAATAAATAAATAAAATGCCTAAAATTGACGAGTGGAAAGCTTTGAATCAATCAGAGCCTATATGGATTCTTTGCTCGGAGTAGCTTCCGTTCCATAATTTTAAAGCCCATATTAGCCATTACTGAAAGGAATCAGTAACGTGCCAGTGACAGACTCACTCCTGCGCTTAAAGAATCCAGTCCAAACTGCTGGACGCATTATCATCTGCATGGTGTGTTAGGTCAGACTCAGGAGACGGACACTGTAGCATATTGGCTGAATGCTTCTTTATTAGAAAACCACAATGCCTAAGCTGTCCCTGGGCCTAAGATTCCCTGTCCTACTCTGTAAAGGAAAGACATAAAAGGGTGCTCATCTGGATGTCTTACAACCAATACATTTCTCTGTCCAGAATCCTATTCTAGCCTGAGTGCTGTCCCTGCATCTATAAGGAAGACACAAACACAACAAAGATACTCTTAGGATCATAGGCACCTTAGAGACTCTCTCCACATTGGAGCTTCTTGACCCACACCCCATCTTAGGGTCTCTCTGTTCTCACCTCACCTCAGATTCTCATTGGGTTCTCCCCACCTTGGGGCCTCTCTGTTCTCACCTCGGATTCCCGTTGGGTTCTTCCACATTGGGGCTTCTTTGTTCTCACCTCACCTCGGATTCACGTTGGGTTCTCCCCACCTTGGGGTCTCTCTGTTCTCACCTCACCTCGGATTCCCGTTGGGTTCTCCCCACCTTGGGGTCTCTCTGTTTACACCTCACCTCGGATTCCCGTTGGGTTCTCCCCACCTTGGGGTTTCTTTGTTCTCACCTCACCTCGGATTCACGTTGGGTTCTCCCCACCTTGGGGTCTCTCTGTTCTCACCTCACCTCGGATTCACGTTGGGTTCTCCCCATCTTGTGGTCTCTCTGTTCTCACCTCACCTCGGATTCACGTTGGGTTCTCCCCACCTTGGGGTCTCTCTGTTCACACCTCACCTCGGATTCCCGTTGGGTTCTCCCCGCCTCGGGGCTTCTTTGTTCTCACCTCACCTCGGATTCACGTTGGGTTCTCCCCACCTTGGGGTCTCTCTGTTCTCACCTCACCTCGGATTCCCATTGGGTTCTCCCCACCTTGGGGTTTCTCTGTTCTCACCTCACCTCGGATTCCAGTTGGGTTCTCCCCACCTTGGGGTCTCTCTGTTCTCACCTCACCTCGGATTCCCGTTGGGTTCTCCCCACCTTGGGCTCTCTCTGTTCACACCTCACCTCGGATTCCCGTTGGGTTCTCCCCACCTCGGGGATTCTTTGTTCTCACCTCACCTCGGATTCACGTTGGGTTCTCCCCACCTTGGGGTCTCTCTGTTCTCACCTCACCTCAGATTCCCGTTGGGTTCTCCCCACCTTGGGGTCTCTCTGTTCTTACCTCACCTCAGATTCCCGTTGGGTTCTCCCAACTTTGGGGTCTCTCTGTTCTCACCTCACCTCAGATTCCCGTTGGGTTCTCCCCACCTTGGGGTCTCTCTGTTCTCACCTCACCTCGGATTCCCGTTGGGTTCTCCCCACCTCGGGGCTTCTTTGTTCTCACCACAGATTCACGTTGGGCTCTCCCCACCTTGGGGTCTCTCTGTTCTCACCTCACCTCGGATTCCCGTTGGGTTCTCCCCACCTTGGGGTCTCTCTGTTCGCACCTCACCTCATATTCCCGTTGGGTTCTCCCCACCTTGGGTCTCTCTGTTCTCACCTCACCTCGGATTCCCGTTGGGTTCTCCCCACCTTGGGGCTTCTTTGCTCTCACCACACCTTGAAGTCTATTTGGGTTTGCATGCCTTGGCGCTTCTCTGGTCTCAGCCCGCCCTTGGGATTTCTTAAGATTCAACCCAGTGGGATCCTGCTTGCCCTGCCCCGTAGGATCACCTCCCTAGTCCCAAAGAGGATGGTTCCCCCTTGGACAGAGGTGACAAATTCCTTGGATTTGTCACATAGGTAACACCAGCAATCCCTCTGGGAGAGACTCCCCTTTTGGGGACAAAGGGTGGGGGAGGGGAGGACTCCTGTTCTTCTAAGGAACTCACTAACCTCTCTCACATGATCGCATACATGGGACTGCCTCAGATGTTTAATAGCTATAAAAACCAAGACTTGGCTGAAGACGACGTTAACATGCACCATGACTATCAGAGAATAGAAGCTGTCTCTTTAAGGTCTAGGTGTGACGATTCACAAGATGTTGTCACTTCTCCCCAGAAAGAGTGGGGGGTCCTTTTCCATGAGGGTAGGGAGGTGTGGTTGCTACCCAATAGTCCAACTAGAGGTGGTTTAATGCGGGAGAACCTCATGGGGAAGGACTCCCCCTCTGGTGAGAAGGTCGATCACCTGGGGTACAGCCCAATGAATATTGCTACTCCCGACATTCCTTCGCTTTCCCTAATGTCCAGAGACACTACATTGAAAACAAGCCTATGTATTGTAAGATAGTGCCTAAGACCAAAAATACTAGGAGGAGGAAGATCGCAGAAGACATAAAGATCATGAACTGTTTTAACACTGGTACTAGGTGCCCAAGGAGGCATGAGGATTAAGCCAACAATAAAGTAGAAGGACTTATGTAATACAGAAGGGCGGAACTGGATACAAAGTATAAAAATGAACAAAGGACTGTTAGATCAGAGAAGCCCGGCCACCGAGCCGAACGCAGCCCTAAGGAGAATCACAGTGGTGGCAGGAGCAGCGGTAACCAGTCCTGTTGGGGAAAGCAGCCGGCCCCCAGAGTCTCCAGCGTGTGACATTTGAACACTGACGGACAGCTGTGGAGAAGCGGAGAGTGGCAAGAGGACGGCAAGGAAGTTCTCCAACTGCCAAGTTAAGGTAGACAGCATCCCGAAGTTAGGAAGATGCCAAGAAGCCACGAGTGCAGAGGAGAGAAGCCCAGAGAGCTGGAAAAGTGTGCCCTGGTCCCGGGAAGTCCCAGCAAGGTACCAAAACCCAATAAGAGGTAAGGGGAGGTATATGAAAGACGGAGGGGACCCAGGGGTTAACACAGAGGCTAAGGAAGCTTTTCCCCAGCCCAGCATCAGCCAGGACATTCATGGGCATAACGTAAAAAGGGTCTGGGACCCCAGCAGTGAGAGGGCTACAATCAGAGGCAATCTTCCTTGGTGGAGTGGTAACAAGGAAACCACTGAACACCACAGAAGGGGCTGGGACCCAAGAGTGAGAAGATGAACGTTAGAGGAAATCTTCCTCAGTGCAGTGTAAACGGTGTGCAGTCATAATATCGAAACAAAAGTCAAAAAGTCATCATCTCGAGAAAAAAAAAAGCCGAAAAAAAAAGTTGAATCATTTATTTTTTTATTTACATTTATTTTTTGGCTCTAGCATGTAAAAAAAAGGTTAAAAAAGGGGGGGTTTGACGGGGACCCCCCATTTTGAATAAAAAACGTCATAAAAAAATTGTACTATTTTCTCGACGTTTTTTTTCTCGAGATTTTGACTTTCGATTTTTTGGTTTTCGATGTTATGACTATAAACCAGTATAAACTAGTAAACTACTGACCACCAGAGAAGGGTCTGGGACCCCAAGAGTGAGAAGGTGAACATTAGAGGAAATCTTCCTTGGTGCAATGTAAACTAGTAAACTACTGACCACCAGAGAAGGGTCTGGGACCTCAACAATAAGGAGTAAAGCATCATAGGCCGTGGTCAAAGTGTATGAAAGGAAGTAGTGGAACTATGTTCCCAGCTAGCCTGCCCCACCCCCCACAAACCACATCACGAAACCCCTTCCAACACACAATACAAACCCCCCAAACAAATGTGCCGGCTGTTTAATGGAAAATTCAGTGCAATGCACACAAGTGCAAGTCTCAACTGCTTTCTACTCCTTTATTTTGAAACGAAACCATTCCGAAAAGGTTTCTTTTTTAAATAAAAGTATAGAAACAGTAAAACTCAATTTAAAAAAGCGGAGGAGCAGCGCTCCCAACTGCTCCCGCACACTTCAACCAATGAGGGGATCTGCTCACTGTTATTCCGAAACTAAACAGTTGCTTTGCTATACTGTAACTAGAATTCCAAGCACACTTTATACAAGAGATACCAACACGTGCATACATGTTTATTGTCACGTTCTTTTATCTCATTTCGCTTTCATCAGAACAACAGCAGGATTTGACAACTTAATTAGTTGTGGTAACAACCTGCAGTTAACCATGAAACTGGATGCTTCAAGTGTTCATGGGCACGAGAGCAAAGTAATGCAAGACAGAGGTGTCCAGTGCTGTTCTGTAGTGCAGAGGCAGTCTCTAGACTCTTGAAATAAGGAGAGCCAGGAGCATGACTTGCTCCGGAGCTTTGCCGCCTTCAGAATGCCCGGGGTCGCGCTTTTCGCGGCTCTGCTACGGTCACGCAGGAACTCTCGCGTGACTTCGCAGTATCGCGTTTCGCGAGGACCCTACACAAATCATCAGTATGCAAGAGACCTCAGTTTGCAAGTTGGTTCCTGGGAATCCACATTTGCTAAGAGGCAGCTTTACCCTTTCAGTTACCACCAGATGAATGTTCCTGTTCTTATGCTGCAGATTGTGCATGTTCTTATGCTACAGCCTGTGCATGTTCTTATGCTGCAGCATATCTACCTTTTGATGGAAGTGCAGCCAAATATCTATTAAAAGCCAAACTTTGGTGCACCCCTAAACTATGCGAGTGTTCCGCATAGCTAAAATGATGTTACAGACTGGGATGCTGCCAGCACAGTGAAAGTCAGTCTGTCTTGGCGTAATCTTGTGAAAATGTACACAACAAACTTACATTACCTCCACGTCCACTCTTCCTCGTCCCAGTACTTACCTCATGAGACACCCGCCTCCGACACAGGACCTTCTTCTATTTCTTCTTATTTCTATAACTCCTCCCCCACACCCACGTTACTTAGTTTAATTTTTCCTGCCTCCAGCAGGTTGGGCTTGTTTTTTTTTCCCAGCGTGGGGCGCTGGGGAGCTCCGAATGCTTGGACCCCGGGTGGGGCTGTGTGGCGGGGCTTGGGACCCGGTTGAGTCAGGCTGCCTTGCCTGGTTTCTGCTGGGCTTTGGCCAGCGCAGGGCATCGTGGCCCGGGTTCTGGGAGAACGGACCCGGGTTAAGGTAAGGAGAAGGGGGGGCATGTTTTTCCTGTTGCATGGCCATGCGGCATGGGTGGCTGTGCACGGATTGGTGGCTCCTTTTTCTTGTTTGAGCCACTTGCTCCGGAGGAGGGTGGGCTCCTCCTCTGGTGCTGCAGGCATGTTGCCATAGGAATTAATTGATGTTGTTCCTATTGGTTGTTGTTCTTTCTGGCCTCTATTTGAATGTGAGAGAGGCACGTTAGCAATTGTTTGTATGTGGAGCCTTGATTCGGTGTACAGGGGTCTTTGGTGAAGCAGGCTTCCTTCGTCACTGTTTTTGAGCTTACTCAACATGGGAAAACATTCTGCAAAGAGCAGGCATCTGGTCCTGTCTTCTTCTTCTTCGTCTTCCTCTTCTACTGATTTACACAGAAAGAGAAAGAAGAAGGCTAAGCGTTTTTCCCTGACCAGAAAGGAGTTGAAGAAGCTGCTTAAGCATCGTAGAGGGAGTCGCACACGTGCTCATGGACACAAGCGCAGGCATCTGTCTTCCTCATCCTCCTCTTCTTCTGGCGCTGAGTCATCGGCCTCTTCTTGTTCCTCCTCGGCTGATGCTGAAGGGAAGTATCTGGACAGAGAAGGAATGGATGAGGTGCTGGCTCAAGTTGGGGATTGCATGGGATTTTCAGAGCCCCTGGTGCCGGTGGAGGGGGCCGACCCTTCTATTCGCCAGTATAGGCATACACCTAGGAAGGGGTTGCCATTGGTTTCCGATATCCGGGAAAAAATCCTCCGGGAATGGCATGACCCGGAGAAGATTGCAATGCCCCGCTTCATGACCAAACTTTACCCTTTGAAGGGCGAGACTTTTCTGTCTGATCCAGTTGAGGTCGACGATATCCTCGCCAGCCTGGTGGGTAGCTTCTCTATGTCGGACGAGGAGGCGGCCGTCCGGGATCCAGTGGACCGCCGAGTTAATTCCGGCCTTAAGAAGGTTCATGCAGGGGCGCATCTGGCCCTTCGAGCAAATATCTATGGTTCCTACACAGCTGAAACAGTGTTGAATGGTTTCAGGGAGTTGAAAAAGGCTGTCAATGAAGGCTCTGATTGTGCCCCTTTGCTTACAGACATGCAGAGACAGGTTGAGTTTTTGGCCGATCTGGCTTTTGATGGGGTGCGTGGTTCAGCCATGGCCATGGGGGCTGGTATATCTGCCCGGAGGCATTTGCACCTAAGGGACTGGAAGACTGATGGGTCTCAGAAGGCGGCTGCCCTGAAACTTCCTTTCACTGGGTCCAGGCTTTTTGGTGATTGCCTTGAGGATAAGGTGCACAAAGTTTTTAGGGCGGACAAACATGCTGACAAACTTCGACGCAAGCCTCCTTCAACGGCCAAGAAATCTTCCTCTGGGGCTGGTTCAGTGACCAGCAGGTCTTTTCCTGGCTCCTCATCACATTCTTTTCGGAGAGCTAGGGGTGGTCGGGGTCCTCCACGCTCTTCACGTCCTGGGCCGGCACCTAAGTCCTGACGGTTTGGAATTGCCGGTGGGCGGGCGGCTCCGGCAGTTTTTTCCAGTATGGGAAAGGGGGTGTTCCGACTCATGGGTTCTGGACACAGTACAATGGGGGTATCGAGTGCATTTCCTGTCTCCTACTGTCCAGCATTGCATGGTTCGGACTGTGGTTCCCAGGTCTCGGCTCAAGAGGTTGGCCATGGACGCCGCGCTCTCCGAATTAGTGTTGAAGGCGGCCATCATGCCCGTTCCTCTCCCTGTGCAGGGTCAGGGGTTCTACTCACGGGTGTTCCTGGTCCCCAAACCTTCGGGGAAGTACCGTCTAATTCTGGACCTCAACGCCCTGAAATGCTTCGTCCAAAAGGAACACTTCAAGATGGAGACTTTACAGAACATTCTTCCGATGTTATTAAAGGGGGATTGGATGACATCTCTGGATCTCCAGGACGCTTATTACCATGTGGCTCTCCGTCCCTGGCACATGCAGTTCTTCCGCTTTGCAGTGGGATCCTGACATTTTCAGTTAAGGGTGCTCCTGTTCAGACTGCGATCTGCCCCCAGAGTTTTCACCAAGCTGGTGGCTCCCCTGGTGGCGCACTTACATCTGCGGGGCATTCAGATATTTCCCTACCTGGACGATTGGTTGATCAAAGCGTCCTGCCGGCAGACTGTCATTTCTCATCTCCGATTGGTCTGCCAGGCATTGCAGGACTGGGGTTTCCTGGTGAACTGGCAGAAGTCCCAACTGGAGGCTTCTCAGGATCTAGTTTTCATTGGTGCACAGGTTTGCACCAGGATGGGGAAGGTGTTCCTGTCCCTGGAGAGGGTCCGTCGCTTGTTGACTGTTCTGGGCAGGGTTCTCGGGAGGCAGTATGTCCCGGCCCGCCTATTGCTGAAATTGCAGGGGCACATGGCTTCTTGCGTGTTACTAGTTCCCTGGGCCCGTCTTCATCTACGCCCCCTGGTGTCCTACCTTCTCTCCCACTGTCTCCCTTCATCTCAAGCTTTCGAGGCTTTGATTCCGGTGTCTCTGGCGCTGCGGGTCTCCCTGCAGTGGTGGTTGAGGGTTCTGAAACTACGGGCTGGGGTGTCCCCGATCATTCCTCCTGTGACCACACTTACTACCGACGCCAGTGGAAGGGGCTGGGGAGCTACGTTGGGAGTCCTCTCTGCTCAGGGGTTGTGGGATCCAGAAGAGAGCCATCGGACATCCAATTGGCGAGAGTTGTGTGCCATTCTCCGGGCTCTGGTGTACTTCAGGAGGTTGCTGATGGGCCGGGCAGTTTTGGTCCGGACGGACAATACGACAGCTTTGGCTTACGTCAACTGCCAAGGGGGTTCCGGCCGCTCCTTGAATGCCCTGGCAGCTCAGATAGGTGCTTGGGGGGAATCACATCTGGTGTCCCTGGTGGCTTCACATATCAGGGGGGTGGACAATGTTCGGGCGGATCTACTCAGCCGCCGGTTTCCCTCCTCGGTGGAACTGGTCCTCTCGACCCAGGTTTTTGCAGAGATCTGTGTCAGGTTCGGGACCCCTATTCTGGACCTGTTTGCGTCTCCAGCCACAGCAAAAGTTCCCCTCTTCTGCTCTCGTTTTCAGACAGAGGGTGCGTGGGGGGTGGACGCCCTCTCTGTGCAGTGGCCTCAGGGTCTCCTTTATGCTTTTCCACCTATTCCTCTTCTGCCTCGGGTGGTTCAGCGCATCAGAATATCCAGGGTGATTGTATTGTTGTTCGCTCCGTACTGGCCCCGCCGGAGTTGGTTCCCCTCTCTGTTGGAGCTTCGGTGCCAGGAGCCTTGGCTGGTTCCGAAGTGGCCTTGTCCCCTTCTGGGGGAGCTACGGTTGGGGGTCCGCCAGATACAATGGGCAGTGTGGATATTGCACGGGCTAGGCTGATATCTCAGGAGTTTTCTGGTCCTGTGGTGGATTCCATAATGAATGTTCTTAGACCCTCCACTCTGAAGGCTTACGGCAGACATTGGAGCCATTTCCGGGACTGGTGTGGGCGGTCTGGGATTCCCCCCCTGCGTTCTGGCCTCCCCGCTATCCTTCAATTCCTCCGGGATGGGTTTGACAAGGGCCTGGCGGTTTCCACGCTTCGCTCTCAGTGGGCCTCCATAAAATTCCTTTTGGGGGACTCTGATGGGCACTTGGATGGGGAGGTGTTGGCGGGGAAGTTGCTCAGGGGTTTTTCTTCTTCCCGTCCTTGTACTTATAAGGGGCTTCCTCCTTGGGATCTCCCTCTTGTCTTAAAGTTTCTTCAAGGGCCTCCCTTTGAGCCCATTTCTGAAATTGATATGAAACATCTGACGCTGAAGACTGCTTTTCTGATTTCCATAACTTCTGCCCGTAGGCTTGGGGAGATTGGGGCTCTGTTATGTCACCCCCCTTTCCTGAGGGTTCTGCCGGACTCGGTGGTGCTGAGGTGTGATCCGAAGTTTCTCCCTAAAGTTGTTTCTCGTTTTCACACCTCTCAGGATCTGGTTCTCCCTGCCTTTTTTCAAAATCCGCAAACGCCAGAGGAAGTGGCTTGGCATAACATTGATGTGCGGCGGGCGGTGTTGGAGTACTTGGCTAGAACTGCCCCTTTCCGCCGCTCTTCTGATTACTTTTGGCCCGGCTGGGGCTGGGCGTAAGGCATCTGTAGTGTCCATTAGCCGATGGATCCGTCTTGTGGTCTCCATGGCCTATGTGGCTTCGGGCCTGCCTGTGCCTGCGCACGTTCAGGGGCGGTCCACCAGAGGTTTGGCGGCCTCATGGGCAGATGCTAGGGGGGTTTCTCTACAGGAGATATGTAGAGCTGCCACTTGGGCTGATCAGAGCACCTTCATCAACCACTATAGGTTGAATGTCTCCCACTCGGGGGTTGGTTCCTTCGGGGTTGGAGTTTTGTCTGTGGGGATGTAAAATTGGAGTTATTAAAGGTGTGTGTTTCTGCACTGTTTTGACTCTGTGTCTCATTGGGACCTTTTTCCCCGTTTGTTGCTTTGGTATACCTCATGAGGTAAGTACTGGGACGAGGAAGAGTGGACGTGGAGGTAATGTTCTGATTACTTACCTGTAATCTTCATTACTCGTAGTCCTACTCTTCCACGTCACAGTACTGACGACCCTCCTCACCCTCCCTGCGGGGAAGGTCCCATGCTACGGCTTGGTAATATGAAACTAAGTAACGTGGGTGTGGGGCAGGAGTTATAGAAATAAGAAGAAATAGAAGAAGGTCCTGTGTCGGAGGCGGGTGCCTCATGAGGTAAGTACTGTGACGAGGAAGAGTAGGACTAGGAGTAATGAAGATTACCGGTAAGTAATCAGAACATTTCCACTGCACTCGCTACCGGCTACCTCCCAACATGCACATTGCCCCCTTCCTTCCTCTCTTGCCCATTTCCCGGAGACGCAGCTCCTACGCAGCTCCCGCCTCTGCTCCCAATGACTGCGTCTAACTCTTCAATGCAGCCAACTCTCAAAGTCATGATCATGGAAGAGGGACTTCACTCAGATCCCTGCATTGCATTAACATGGCAGCCATTTTGTGTTCCTCAGTGACTCGTCAGGCCACGCACCTGCCATAACTCACGCTTTTCAACATACACTTGCACTTAGCAACTCAGGAGGGTGCTCCGGACTGCTACTAGCAATAGTGGCTCCCCTCCTCATTAAATGCCCTCAGTTCGCCCTGGACTGTTAACCTGGGAAAAGGGCCATTACCAACCAGTGATGGCTTCTGAGAATGCATCATTATTGCTTAAATAAACAACCTTTTGCTATCCGAAAAGCTTTCTGTTTAAGGAATTGGCCTTCACAGGCATACGATTTCAAATGTAGACACTATATTGTCACCTTGGGAACTAAGATTTATATCTTTTTTGGGATCAGTATTTCCTACTAAATAATCTCTGTGGAAAAACGTTTACATGTTGGCCTATCTAGCTTTTTGCAAGCCATGATCTCTCCCATGGTATGAGTACCAGCACACAATTTCATTTCGTTTGCCCATTTCTCCTGCAGCTCTTACAGGCTTGCATTCAGGGGTGGCCTATAGGGAACTCTGGAAATTCCCTGGTAGGCCTCTGCACCCTGGGCCTCTTTTGTGTGCTATTTCCAGATCTTCTCATAGGGAAAGCATTGGGCTGGCTGACAATGTGTACTATGGGGTCACTTTGAAAATGACTTCCAGGTCCTCTTTTGGTTCCCAGTGCACCCCTGTTTGCAGTGCTCCTTGATACTTAGATCTACGGTATTTATATCCTGACACCCAATTGTCACTGAAAACCATAAGCCAGGGTTCTCTTGAATAGGCGCCAGAGGTTCTGGGAGCAAATCTGAAGATGCTTGGATGGAATCTTTGTGAATCTTTTGCATTTGCAGTGAATGGAGGATAGCACAGTGGCACTGCACTGGTCTTGAAAGCAACCACGCAGAGCAACAGAGGTTCGAATCCCGGATCCGTGCTTAGAAACTGAATCCTGGATCCATGATTAGAAAAACCAACCTAAAAAAACACCAATTAAATAAATGTGCATGTGAGCAGCTTAAGGATGCTCCAGACATCTCTAGATTAAATGCATTCCTGGCCTAGAGTCCCCTAGTCAGGAACAGGTCCTGCTTAGATGCTGGTGCATCATGGCTGTTCGCTCCAGCCGTTTAATCATGTTTTAACCATCTTTATCTATAGGTTTTAAGAAGCTTTTTGGTCATGGTTCCTGCTGGCTGTTGCAACACTGATCTAGAATCACTCTTTTCCTTTCTTCCAGCGGTCACCATTCCGCCATATGTAGCTCCATCCCTCCTTGGCCATTCCACTCTTTTCTGACATTCTCCCTCTATTCAGACTATTCCACTGCATACACACTTGACAACCTTATATGTGGCAACCAAATCTCACTAGAAAAGTGTACAGAGACACATTTATTTTTTCCTTGAGGCTGGTTTGAATTGGCCTACCATGTATTTATTTTAATTGGTTATTTATAACACGCTTAATACCCAAAGGATTCTCAGGGCGGACCCAGGGATCGAACCTGTGTTGCTCGGCATCTTATGGCTTCCAAGGCAAGCACGTTGATCCTGAGTTATCCTCCCGAGACCATTGCCAATCCTCAAAACCGTTTTGCACATACAGAGTGAGTGTGTCTGGGGGTACGCCATCCATCCTCCCATCGCCATCCATCCTCCCATTTAGTCAAAGGTGTTCATTATTGAATTCTGCCTGGATGCGAACAGCCTTTTAAACAGTTTTGCAAATCGGGCACAAATTGTGGCAGGGGTAGTTTTGTACATTTTCTGGATTTAGCAGCATTTTTCAGCCATAACATTTTTTGGAAGGAAGGGCCGCAATATTCATTATTCATGCTATGAGGAAATATAAGAAGCCGTTCAAGGCACTTAAATGGGCTATGGCGAGAAAGGGGACAGCATTACAGCTCATACAGGAAGAGTGAAAATGGATGGCACCGTGTTGCTCAGTAGTTCTCCCTGGAAGTTCACTTCCAGTTCAAAGCCACTGGGCAATGCATTGTGGGTATTTGCCGCTCGGCTGAAAATATTCTTTTATTTTGCTCCATGTGCGAAAGGTGGCTTTTAGGTTTGGACAAAACTATTTTGTACATAACTTTATCACCAAGATAGACAGTTCTCAAGGATTCAGACATCCACATTGGTTTTACCCCAGTTGGGCATCATCATCGTCTCTTCTTCTGTCTATTGGTTCTTGTGGCGCCTTCCGTGCCCGCTATCCAAATAAAGTATGGTGGCTTGTTTACGAAACACCATCAAAGTTATGGTCGGTTTAAAAAATGTATGAAGTAAGCCCATCTACCTGAAATGGGTAAACCGAATAGGCCATTTCGGCTAACAAACATTGCACAGCACCAGCGAGTAGCTTCCCTGGAAGTTCACCTTCAGTCCTGAACCACTGAGCAATGCATTGTGGGTATGCAAATTAGCGCAAGAGCATTCCATTTTGCTCTATGTGAGAAGTGTCTCTCTTGCTCTTTTACACATATCTTTATTAACCCAAGACAGACACTTGTGAAGAATGCAGATGGGCACATACCATTTAGAACCATCTGTGTTGAGCAGTCTGGCATCTTTATAAGGGGTAAAGTTATAGTGAACAAACCTTATGCCTGAAGAGTGAGAGTAGGGTGGGCAAGAAATAGAACAGTACAAAAGAAAGCAAGGTAACAGGATCAAGAAGAAGGGTGGGTGGAAGGTACTTGGCAAGGGTATCTGAAGGAGCATGAAATGTTGCCAGGTGTGTTTGAGGGTGAAGGAAGAAATGTTAGGAAGAAATAAAGGGGCATTGTGTGTGGGGGGTCCTCTCCACCTCTCACACCCTCGCCCTACACGTGAGGATAAGCAAAGCATTGACAAATTGAAAAAGAAGCCATGTTTAAATGTGGTCAAAGCATTTCTCCTCAATTGGGCAGATCTAAGGAATTCGGCTCATGTCCTGTCTGTCTAAAACCTGAAGGGCTAGACACGGCACTACACATTGTGTCCATAGGTTTCAGGGGGTATCTGAGGGGCCAATCCGACCCTGCTTGAGACCTTGATAAAGAGGTCTTTTCACATAGAACCGTTTAAATGTGCACATACATGTTGAGCCGAGATGATGGCTCAGCGGGTTAATGCTCGCTGCTGAAAGCTCAGTGTGACCTGGCAAGTCATAGTTACAAATCCTTCTGAGGTCCTAAAATGAGTAGCAGCTTCTGTTGGCTAATAATAATTGCATATAAAAATGTTCTATGTAAGGCACTTTGGAGAAAGAGCTATATAATATTGTTATTATAATCTTATTTTGTAACATGCAACATAACCAACATGCCTACAAATAGGTTTTGGGGTTGTGAGAATTACAAAATTAAGATAGCACAAGGAAACATATGCCCTTTATGAAAATAATGATGTTGGGCAATCATAGTGTGTTCTGTACTATTCAGGTCTGAAGTTACTCATGAACTAGAATGCAAAAGAAACCCTTTCATGGGGGAAAGTATGACCCAACCTTCAAAGACCCCCACCAACCAGCATCACAAACAAAGATTAGTGGCCATAGAGACCAAGTAGGGGCAGAGGGGAGCGTAAGTTGAGGACATGAGTTTCCCTGATAGCCAGATAAGGCAAGCCCAGAGGGACAGTTTAAGAGGAGGCTACAATGGACAAAGGGGAGAACAATTACTCAAATATCCCTGCCCACAACCCTATTTACTACTCATCTATGTGTACCTCAAGATGTTATCAGAAGAGGAGGCGCCTACACAGAGAATTACAAGGCAGAGATGTCCCAAGGGCAAAAACCCAAGTACCTGAACAACCAGTAACAAGGCCCTGAAGAAAGTCTGAAGCTCTTCAAGAAGTGGTCGGAAACTGTCAGCAGGTTCAGAGTTCTCAGCCAGAAGAATCCGGAGGTCAAGCTGTGGATATTCCTCCTTTGGTGCCTTTTGATGAGGCCCTTCTTGCGGTACTTCCAAGACATCAGCATTGCTGCTGCCCTAATGCAAGAAGCAGTGGACTTCCTATCCGCCGGCGCCTTCTGAATCACATCCCAATGGGCCTCAAACCTGGTGGGAAAGAAGTGGTTGGCTGGTCCTCCCCTGTCGTCTTCCCAAACCCATCAACATCCAACGAGATGGCTGGAGCAACTGGGGGACCTGTCTCCATGAGGGAGGCGAGGGGCGAAGGATCCCGTTCGGCAAGGTTACAGGGCTATCCCAAAGCTGCTTTGGGGTTTCTCTCGATTGCGGCCCGGGACAGAGTCCATTCCTAAAAATAACAGGATTTATAAAAAAAGATCTGGCCATGTTAAATAACAACTCCTCCATAGTCTGTGTGAATGAGCCTGGATCAGGGCTGGACTGGCCTATGGGGCACTCTGGAGATTTCTCGGTAGACCTGTCCACCCTGGGCCTCTTATGTGGTAATCTGTTTTATTTTCACATTGTCTCATAGGAAAATAGTCTGGCTTCCTGAAAATGTGCAATACAGGGCCACTTTGAACATTATTTCCAGGGTCACTTTCGGTCCCCAGGCCACCCCTGGCCTGGATAGGTAAAATCTACACCTACTTTATACATAATCGGCCAGTTAGACCTACCTCCTCGCCTCAAAGTTATCCTCTTCACCTACCTCTCGTCTGCCAGACCTACCTCCTCGCCTCACAGTCATCTTCTTCACCTACCTCTCATCTGCCTTTGAGGTAACAATTCTCCCGCGCCGCTAACCTGCCTTTTTCCCTCACTTTCTCTGTCTCCTCTCTGTCATGGTCACATCCATAATCCCTAACCAAGTGGGGCGTATCACCCACCTGTGCTTAGAAATGTCTAATGGTGTTTGTCCTTAATCTATGTATGTATGTCCACCTATGTATGTCCACCTATGTATCCTCACAAGATGACTGTTCCATTTTCTCCCCTCCACAACCCGGTCAGAACGTCCCTCAAACTCGCCCCATTGTAGGAAGCTCACCGCTTCCCGTCAAATCTGATTTCTTATCTAGTGTACGTTCTTTTGTGATCAAAATAGCATTGTTCTTCCCTGTATATAAATAAATACATAAGAGCAATGATGAAGGAAATCCATACCCTTCTCATGCAACTGGGGGATTTCATGACCCTTCAGTGAAAACATTTCCCCGGAGTGCCGCACGGTATGCAGTGATCATATCGAATAGGAAAGAACTAATGCAATTTTACAGAAAAACATACTGAATGCTAAAAATATATGGGGTGGGCGTAAGGGGTTAAACGGTGTGGGGGTGGTTCGGGGTTGGGTTAGAAGCATGGGTAAACAAGAATATTGGGGGATTTATTCTGTAAAATTGCATTCGTTACTTCTCAATTCGTTAATATCCCATGTAACCGTGCCACACATGGACATCTCCTTTGGAACGTTTTCTCACCTTCTAGTTTTTTTGGAGATTGCTGTTATTTATAATCTAGGAAAGAGTCTTAGTATAGACCGGAGAGTAACAGACAATCTCAAACAGTGTTGTTTTTCTGCAAACCTCATTCCTGTAAGACTGGCACTTCGGTTCAATGTGATGTCACCTGGAAAAAGTCGCCAGGCAGGCGACTGTTTTTTCCTGACCAATAAAGCACTTTCCCCAAATATTCTAGGAGGGGTATCATTTTATATTATAAACTCCCATCATAGGATATTTGGGGAAAGGGTTTGATTTTAACGAGGGTGCATTTTTTGAGAAATTTCGAGCACTGGTGGCCATTTCCCAGGCGATTTTATCACTGGGCACCGGTTTATACAGAATGCACAGTATAAAAAATCAAACTTCCAATTGTTTAGTCTCAGAACCATTCCCAAACTTGAACACAGTATTATCTTTTCTTGAATCTGTCACAAGCTGTTCCTTCCACTCCCTGTGGTCAGATTTGAACATTTACAGTCCAATTCTAACCTAAACTTCGATTATTTTCTAAAGCCTAAAAAACAGAAGGCAAAAGATTTCAACCTGTTTTTTTTTTCCTTACAATGCCTATCATTTCAATAACATCTATAATTGTAGGCATCGAAGCACTGAGACTTCCAAAAACATGGAACTACTTCAATTTCTTTAATGTTTGAAATGGCATGACTTTCTTCCAAAGCTTAACTGAAGCACTCTTTGCACCCCAGA
Source organism: Ambystoma mexicanum (assembly GCF_040938575.1). Classification (NCBI taxonomy): domain Eukaryota; kingdom Metazoa; phylum Chordata; class Amphibia; order Caudata; family Ambystomatidae; genus Ambystoma; species Ambystoma mexicanum. Next base: position 557,322,358 of record NC_090940.1, read on the forward strand.
AATAAGTACCTAATTCTAAAATGCTCGAATTTGGAAGAGGTATACGTGTAAGAGAGTTTGCACAGTATGTGCAAAGGGGGCAGAAAGCCTTTAAAGTAGATGATACAAACAAACAAGCATGGAGTAGCCTGGAAAATGCATATAAATGAAAAAATGATTTAGGGCCCGATCCATGTAATAGTGCGCAGATATCCCGGAAAGCCCACGCGCCGAGAATTACTTGGCGCAAACCTGCATGCAGGTTTTTTTCATACGTGCTCAGCGTATTCATGTAATTGTTTGTGCAAAGTAATCATATTTGCAAGTCGTGGCCAGAACACCCCAACACACCTCCACGCAAAGTAAAAACAGCCAGTAACAGCTACGTTTGGGTGCTCCACGGGCGTGCATCCATGCACCCTTGAAACAGTGTGTGGGGTCTCCTGCAAGCAGGTCTGCATCTCGGGGACCCTGGACAGGGTCCCCCCTAACTGTTACCGGTACTCCGACAACATATGAACGATTTTTCATAACTCGGGTAAAACTCTGAAAATCTGCACCCCAACTCCTATAAACCGTTCCTGCACCCTGCTACACTGCTTACACACAATCCCAAGTCCGATTGGGCCCAACTGTGTGCACACACCCGTAAATCAGAGACCCAGTCTTACCTCTGTGGGGTGATTCCAATGCTCAAGTGTCTGTATGCCTACGTTGGGGTGGCAGAGAGAATCGGGCTTTGCGTGGCCGTGAGAGGTTGCATGGTCAGATCAATGAATACATCTCATTCAGCGTATCTGTGGGCGTGAGACAGACTGCCTGTGGGTTGTCCCTCGTAACGCCCACATTTTCCCTTGTTCTTCCTCATTTTCTGCGTTCTGCCTCCTAATCTGCCCTGGGCGCACGCCGCACGCCACGGCCACGCTCTGCGAGGAGTCTCACGCAACGAACCCGGCCGCTCGCAGTGACATGCCGAGCCTGCGTGAAGTCACGCAAAGTCCAAAAAAAGTCCCGCACAGTCGAGTCCATTGACAGATGGAGTTTTGCATGCGGTTTGGCGAGCAAAGTCCCGATTGACCACCCAATGAATTCCATGAATTGGGCACTTAGTCAGAAAAAATACCATCACTACTGGCTCCATTCATGACACACAACAGAACACAGAAGTCTAGCCTAATTCTTCAGGTTCGTATATCTAAAATAGCTGATACAGTAGGCTTCATGTGCTGCACCGCGTTGCATCGATATTGCAGGCTTTGCAGTCAGGGGCTTTACTCCAGGTCCCCAACAGGACTCATCTGTCAGATAACACATCTACAGCTCCCATGATGCACAAACAAGGGCAGGAATTGTCTGAGGGCTCTACAATACAGCTGGGTTTCCTAGGGTGTGTGGTGCCATTGACTGCATACGTGACACTCGACATCGGTCACAGAACATCTGTTCAGGATTAGGAGGTTCTCGCATCCAGTAAACCTCCAGATGCTATCTGACGCCAGCAACATTATCCTGAGCGCAAATTCAAACTGCCCGCGATCCCGGCACAACATTAATATCTATATCGCTGCTGTGCAATTGTACGCCAATGAGGGAGACCATTATAATGATATCTGGTTGCTTGTTAAGTGAAGCGTGCATACCACTCACATTAATGCCCGCAGTAAGGTTTGTGGCAAAGTGGATACAAAAAACCTCTATCCCCTAAAGGCAACGGTGGCACCCCTGAGAAGGCACATACTCAACTCTTTCATGACCCAAGGGGGCGAGGCAGCAGTGGCACAATGTACCCATGATACCATCGAGTGGACATTTGGGATCCTAAAGTCTTGCTTCAGGTGCCTTGACCATTCGGGGAGTGGTTGTTCAGTATGATCCTCTGACATTGTGCCTGATCATTGTTGCTTGTAGTGTGCTCCTTAACATCATCATCATCATCATCAATCATCAACATCAATCATCATCAATCATCATCAATCATCATCATCAAACATCAATCATCAACATCAATGATCATCAATCATCATCAGTCATCATCAATCATCATCAGTCATCATCATGAATCATCAACATCAATGATCATCAACATCAATGATCATCAATCATCAACATCATTCATCATCATCATCATCATCAATCAACCCTTATTCGACTATAAAGTAATCAGGACACATCACACATATAACATGTGGCACAATACTTCATAGCATTGCACACAACAGTGGCCTGCAAATTGAGCGTTATTGTGATAGGCACTCACAGCCACCCATCCCCCCTGCTGCTGCTGCTGTTGGACTGAGCGATTGGCTGCTATGCACCAGAGATCACCAGCCGGTAAGGCATTTCGCCTAAAGCGGCATGCACACGGGACATGCCCACACACACTGTACATTGTGCATGAATGCACAAAGCAGGAACTGTCAAAGAATTGAGCTGGTGAACACAGTTTAGCATCAGTGAGGCATTTTGTGAAATAGGTATAACATACACAGATCTATTTGTTTTTCTGCACGCGTCGTGCATGTATAATCCTTTAGAGCATCACCAGTTCCTATTTGTCCTGGTTTTTTCATGCTAACATACCCGCAAATAAAGGACAAAGGGCATCATTCTATGGTGGGCGGTCTGGTAAAAAATTGCTGACATTCGCGAATACCGGCACTTTACCGGACCGGCCGACTACAGGTTTTCCCGTGGGGCAGCTGGGTTAACAGCAGCTAAGCTGGAGGTAAACCACAAACCCTACTGGCAAAAAAGTCCTCACTACCAGCACCGGCAATCCCCTCATGGAGTCCTACCGGACACTGAGTGGAGATTTACACCGTCACTCCGGCACCCATAAACCGGAAGATGCCGGAAACAGTAACTACATTTGCTGCTATCTTGGCGGATCTTCCGCCAGGATACTGGCAGGGTCAGAATGAGGCCCATTGCATCATATCAGTGGTCACTGGTAGTAAATAGCACTCTGTTGCTTCCCGAACCTAGGTCCACACTCAATAAATACAATAATAATATAATAATAATAATAATAATAATAATAATAATAAATGATAATAATAATAAATGATAATAATAAATACCTAGCAATTAAAAAAGAAAAATATCTATGAATTAAGTTATTTGGTGCCTACTAGTGGCATTGCCACTTTGATTTTTAAAATGTTTGGAATATTCTAATTTGATTAAAAAATGGTGGTTATTTTTGGAATGTCTTGAAATAAATGTTTGTTTTCCTCTTGACTCTCCTAAAAAATGGAAGTCTTATTTTATCCCACTCAAAAATTCCAAATCACCATTATGGGGGTCATTGTGGGGGGTCATTGTGGGCCTCATTACATGTTTCCAAATCAACATTATGGGGGTCATTGTGGGGGGGGTCATTGTGGTCCTCATTACATGTTTCCAAATCAACATTATGGGGGTCATTGTGGGGGGGGTCATTGTGGCCCTCATTACATGTTTGCCAGTATCCTTGTGGCAATACCGCCATGAGAGCTGCAAATGGAATTACTGTTAACGGTCCCTGATCTGCTGGTATTACTGCCAGATTACAGGTGCCAGCAACAGGAAGTAATTCCCAATTCCATGGAGTCGGTAGGACTCCATGGGGGTAATGCATGTACTTCTGCCACCGGTAATACAAGTGCCGGTAACACCGGCTGTTTTTTGTCAGTGGGGTGCCTGATATACCTCCAGCTTTTAGCTGGAGGTAAGTCAGCCCATCCCACCCGATTAGTGCCGGTAAACAATATTAGCAGGACTTTAATTCCAAACCAGAAACTTTATAATGAGGACACTGGCGGTCTGTAAAAAAAAGTATTGGTATTTCCGGCACAGCTATTACCGGTGCCGGAAAACACCAGCAATTCCCCCCATCGATTCCTATGGCACTCCATGGAATGGAGAATTACCGGTATTCCTGAATCATGTAATATACCAGTAGTACCGGGATATCAGGCCGGGGAACAGTAATGCCGTTTGGTGGTATCCCCCAGAATTTCCAGCGGGATACCACCAAACTTCTAATGACCTCCATAGTCACTAAATTGGGGGTGTATTTAATTGTAATTATTACAATTTAGACATCTCAATGTAAATGCTACCTGTGCGACTGCCCTACACACCTTGTACCCCAAGGTGGTCTCCTTTTCCTCCTGCCTCCCCCGCCCCCATCCCCTACCTTTTTGTTTTTGGTATTAAACATCACCAAGTACAACATCCCCACTGCCATGGCAAGCTGCACAGGACGCTCAGAGAGAACGCGCAAGAGGCAGCGTTTCTGGAGGGGGGCGCTCTGAGAGGGGCAGTGCCCTCCCGTGCGTGCCAGTCACACCCAGCGCGAGTGACAGCGCCTGTGTGCCGCTATCCCGATAAACAGAAGCCAGGCACGGAGGCAGCGAGGTGCCCGTCAACGTCAGCGAGGTGAAAAGAGAAAGACAGACCGCCGTGGGCATTATCAGCGGTTATCAAAGGGAGGAACACGGTGTCCACAGAAAGCCAGCCGTCACCTCTCCCACGGCGGCGGCCACAAAGCACGGCTGGTGATTCACTGAGGCTTCCTGCTGGGGTATAGCACGATGGCAAGGATGAGGCAGGGTGTCCCTGGCTGGGGTAATAAAGACAACAAAGATGGGGCAGTGTGCCACTGGCTGGGGAAACAAAGACAGCAAGGATGAGGAAGGGTGCCACTGGCTGGGGAAACAAAGACAGCAAGGATGAGGCAGGGTGTCCCTGGATGGGGATATAAAGACAGCAAGGATGGGGGCAGTGTGCAATTGACTGGGGAAATAAAGGCAGCAAGGGGTAGGCAGGGAGGTACTGGCTGCGGAAATAAAGACAGCACGGATGGGGCAGTGTGCAACTGGCTGGGGAAATAATGTAGAACAGTGTGGAAGGGGCATTGTGTCCATGGCTGGGGAAATAAAGACAGCAAGGATGAGGCAAGGTGCCACTGGCTGGGGAAATAAAGACAGCAAGGATGAGGCAGGGTGCCACTGGCTGGGGTATAGCGTGACGGCAAGGATGAGGCAGGGTGCCACTGGCTGCCGAAATAAATCCAGCAAGGGGTAGGCAGGGTGGTACTGGCTGGGGAAATAATGTACAACAGTGTGGAAGGGGCATTGTGTCCATGGCTGGGGAAATAAAGAGAGCAAGGATGGGGCAGGGTGCCACTGGCTGGGGAAATAAGGACAGTGTGGAAGTGGCCGTGTGTGTCATGATGCCCGCTCCCGGGGAGCCGGTTCAAGCCCTGCATCCCTGAAAGCGGACATCCAGTCCCCAAGGAAGGACCCAGCAACCCCATATAGGGGCCCTTTGGACAGTGTCCTGGCGCCTATGGCGCCAGGCTCATAAAAGACATCAGTCCTGGCGCCATAGGCGCCAGGCTCATTATGGGAGTGCTTGGGTGCACTTACCTGATGCAGACCATGCTGCAGGATCCCGGCCTCCTTGAGGCCTGAAAGGAACTACTTTACATGTGGGACTAATTTACCATCCGGGCGTGGTCGGGGAAGGATACATACCTGATTGGAGGAAGGATACATACCTGGAACTTCTTCCAAGGCTATTTAAACCCCACCCGAACAGCCACACGTGCTTCGCGTTGTTCTGCATCTAGCAGCTGGACGCTCACCATGTCTGCTCCTGCATCCTGACTTCTGCCACGCCTGCCAGCATCCTGAATCACCTGCAAAGAAAGAGAAGAAGAGAACAGAAGAAGGAAAAGTCCTTACCTGCTAAAACCGCATCCCGGAGACATCTCGCCGACAATCCTGAAAAGGAAGACTTTTATTTAAAAGCTCATCGCGTCGATCGCTGCAGCGCCGCATTCCACTCATCTTTACAGGGCGCCTCCATGTTCAGCAGCGATCATCCGGATTCGCAGTCACGCCCCAGCGCCTAGAGAGAAAAAGACCAGAACAAAAGGTGAGAGAGAGAAGGGAATAAGGAAAGCTAAATCTCCATGTTAAGACTTACCTGTTGATTCATTCCCTCTCCATTTCGGGTCCGCGCCGCATCCTGGCATTTCCGGACCCCGGCCCCTAAGGGGAAAAAGAGACATCAGCGTTAATGAGCGAATGAAAAGACATTAGCAAAAAACGCTCATTAAAGACTTACCTGATTTCTACAAGGATTTCACCTCTCATCTCGGGTCGGTGCCTGTTCCCCGGCATTCCGTACCCCGGCCCCTATGGGGAAAAACACACTAGCATTAGTACATTAATGCATGGACACAAGGGGAACCTCTTATCAAAAAACTTACCTGGAAGCCAAGCAAGTTTGGTTCTCACCAATCTGAAAATCCAGTGAAGTAACTGGATACCAACGCGCCCCTGCATCAGAAGCAGGATGGAGAGCTCGTCCTTCCAGACCCTAAGGTGAGACGCTACGAGGAATCACAGAAGGGTTTCGAGGAGGGTGAGAGGGGAAAGTGGGAGGCCGATTGCATTACCCCGCAGACAGCTAATCCCCTATTTTTGCCTACAGAAGGATACTTCTGCGAGCCAGACAAGCCAGATTTGGGGGCCCGGTCCAGTCCGTCTTCCGAACCCTGCGCATCACCTTAGAAGAGGTCACAGCAGTGCGATCCAGGCCAGCGCCTCCGTGGGAGTCAGGTGAGCGTTACAGAACGCGAAGCCTTCCTACAAATTCCCACCCAGGCGCTATGGAAAGTTCTGAGACTGATCAGTTGGCCCAATTACTGGGGGAATTATGGGCCGAAGTACATGCCGCTCGTCAAGAGACTAATGCCCTCAGGAGGGAATTAATAATATCAAAGGAAAGAACTGATGACCTGGCCAGACAGCTTTTGCAAGGTCAAGCTGGGCAAACTCCTCTATCCGGTTCCGGGGGGAACCCCGCTCCTGTGGTTTCCAGTAACCCAGTGCAGATTAATCTACCTGGAAACATGCCGCTGGCTCCACCCAAACGCTTTGCTGGGGACCCCAAACGATTTGCCGTATTCATGAATCAGTGTCGTTTGCACTTCCTATGCAGACCTGGGGCCTTCTCTAATGATCAGACCAAGGTAGCCTTTGTATTGTCATATCTCAGCGGCTGCGCTGCCGATTGGTCAGTTCCACTGGTTACTCAAGATGACCCGATTCTCCGTGATTTTCAAAGGTTTCAAGCAAGCATGGAAAGGTTATTTGCTCGACACTCTCAGGGGCAGGCTCTGGATGATGAACTTCTATCCCTGCGACAGGGCAATCAGGACCTCCTATCCTATATTGCAACCTTTAATAGACTAATTGTGGAAACGGGATGGCCAGAGGATAAAAGAGTCACGTTGTTTTATCGAGGCCTACGCGGAGAACTTAAAGATGTCTTGGCCCAAGTTGTAAATCCGCCCCAAGAATGCACAGAGTATATAGACTTAGTGGTCCAATTGGATCACAGACTTCAAAACAGAAAAGCAGATCGGTCCAGGTTTGAGACCCGGGTGTTGGTCAAGACCCATGCTAATCCCAAGGGAGTTGATGTCTCTGAGCCTATGCAAATTGGAGGGGTTAAAGGACCCTTAATTCCAAAGGAACGTGAAAGGAGGCGGCAGTTAAAATTATGTCTTTATTGTGGGAATTCTGGACACTTTCTACGAGATTGCCCGGCAAAACCGCCCCGAAAGGCGGTAGGAGCCGCTGATAAAAACCATGAAGACTCTGTTTCGGGAAACGACTCCGCCCGACAAGTGTAGGGGTCCGCTTGCCGAGCTTGAAAACTAACTCTCAGACCTCGCATTTCATTGTGCCAATGATTCTCGTAGATCCAGAACAGCCTAAGCGGTTGCATGCAATAAAGGCATACATCGATAGTTGGGCTATTGGAAACTATGTGGATCGTGAATTGGTCTCTAGGATTAACCTCCCTCTCTGTCCTAAAACCAGCAAAGATGTCATCACCACAGTCGATGGAACTGAAATTTCCTCTGGACCGGCAACACATTCCACTACTGAGGTGACTCTTATTGGTCCCGACGGCCATCGGGAGGGTGTTGTGTTTGATGTAATCAAGGCTCCACAGTTTCAGGTTATTCTTGGAATCCCTTGGTTAGAGACACATAATCCTCGAATTGATTGGCGAGCTAAGAGAATAACCTTCCCGGATTGTACACAAACCTGCTACCCAGAAAACCTGAAGATTAATCTAGCATCTGTAACCTCTGCCTCCATGCAACTACCTCCGGAATACCAAGACTTTCAGGACGTCTTCCAAAAGGAACAGGCCAACACGTTACCTCCTCACAGATCGTACGATTGCCAAATCGATCTGGTGCCCGGTGCACAACCCCCTTGTAGCAGGATTTATGCCCTTACCGAACCTGAGAATCTGCATTTGAGACAATATTTGGATCAATACCTAGCTAATGGTTTTATTCGCCCGTCAAAGTCCCCGGCATCCTCGGCTTTGTTCTTCGTGCCCAAAAAAGAAGGCGACCTTAGAACTTGTATCGATTACCGCGCATTGAACCAGATAACGGTTAAAAACCGTTATCCTCTGCCTCTGATCCCTGAACTCCTTGACCAGGTGAATGACGCTTGCATATACACCAAGTTAGATCTCCGGGGGGCTTATCATCTGGTACGAGTTAAAGAAGGCGACGAATGGAAAACTGCCTTCCGTACTAAATACGGATTATTCGAGTACCAGGTGATGCCTTTCGGATTGTGTAATGCGCCGGCTACCTTCCAATACTTCATGAATGATGTCCTTCGGGAACTCATCGATGTTTGTGTTGTCGTATATATCGATGACATTCTGGTGTACTCCTCTTCGGAATCTGATCACAGAAAACACGTCAGGGCAGTACTTGAAAAACTGCGCCAACACAAACTATTTGCTAAATTGGAGAAATGTGTTTTCCATACCACAGAAGTCGAGTTTCTAGGTTTCATCCTGACACCCAAAGGAGTCCGAATGGACTCAAGAAAGGTGGATGCCATCCTCAAATGGCCATCACCTAGCTCTGTAAAAGGGGTTCAAAGCATGCTCGGCTTTGCCAATTTCTATCGCAGGTTTATCCCGGAATTTTCACGTGTGGTACAACCCATTACTGCACTCTTGAGGAAAAATAAACGTTTTGAATGGTCTGAAGAAGCCGAGCAGGCCTTTCAGGATTTAAAAGCTAAGTTTACCTCCGCACCTATATTGAAACACCCGCGTCCAGATCTCCCTTATGTCGTCGAGACTGACGCATCCAGCCTAGCCATGGGAGCTGTCCTGTCCCAAAGAGATCCCGAAACCAACCAACTGCATCCCGTAGCATTTTGGTCCAGAAAATTCTCGGCACCCGAGGTTAATTATGCAATCACGGACAAAGAACTGTTAGCCATTAAATCCGCTTTTAAAGCCTGGCGGCATTATCTGCTTGGCGCTCGACATACCATCACAGTGATCACTGATCACCGGAATTTACAGTATTTGAAAACCGCCAAGGCTCAGTCATCACGGGAGCTACGATGGGCTTTGTTTTTCGCTGAATTTGATTTCGTGATTACCTATCGACCTGGCTGCAAGAATGGCAAAGCAGACGCCTTATCCCGAATTGGAATGGGAGAATCTGATACAAACTCAGAACCAGTACCAATAATTCCCGAACAGAGGATTCTAGGCATGACTTCGTTACAGACGCTTGAAGACATTCAAGCCAGAGTGAAACAACTCCTGGACCCTACAACCTTACAGGATTGGATACAAAAGGCATCAGACTTTACCATAGATAATGGTTTACCTTATTTCCAAGGACGCTTATTCCTGCCACATAAGGAATTACACGAACTAGTTATTTCCGATTATCATGATACATTAATAGAGGGACACCCCGGTATTGCCAAGACAGAGGAAAAGGTGAAACGACAATTTTGGTGGCCCTCTTGGCGAAAAGATGTTAAATCTTTTGTGTTGTCCTGTGGTGTTTGCGCCCAAAATAAAAGTCAAAAGAAAAGACCAGCCGGTCTCCTTCAACCTCTAGACATACCGCCAGCACCCTGGCACACCCTATCAATGGATTTTATTACGGACCTGCCTCCTTGTTCGGGGTACAATACTATTCTGGTAATTGTGGATTTGTTTTCTAAAATGGCCCACTTTATTCCTTTGAAAGGTTTACCTTCAGCTTCTGTCCTAGCCAAAGAATTCCTCGAAAATATTGTTCGGCTACATGGATTCCCATCTATACTAATCTCTGACCGGGAAAGCTAATTCATTTCCCACTTCTGGCGCAAATGTTGTCAAATGGCACAGATCGAATTAAGATTATCGACCAGTCACCACCCTCAGACCGATGGTCAGACCGAGAGGACAAATCAGACCCTTGAGCAGTACTTACGGTGTATGTTACAGCAATCTGAAAGCAACTGGAAAGACATTCTTTGGATAGCCGAATACGCATATAATAATTCGGTACACTCTAGAACTGGCCACAGTCCTTTTTATACTTTGTTTGGGCATCACCCTCGAACCTCAAACCTTGACTCACCTCAGAACCTCGGAATGCCTGCAGTAGAACATCTGCATTCTACAATTACCCAAGCCTTTAAAGAGGCAACTACACATTTACAACAAGCCAAGAGAAAATACAAGGAGAATGCTGATCTACATCGGAGTGAAGCACCTCCGTATCAGATTGGGGATCAAGTGTGGTTAGCTACCAGACATTTACCACTCAAAGGGCCTCAAACTTTTAACCCAAAATATCTGGGACCTTATTCTATTACGGCAATAATTAACCCAGTGGCTGTTAATCTTGATTTACCAGCTAGTATGCGAATTCACCCTGTTTTTCATGTGTCACTTCTGAAACCAGTGGTACCCGGAACCCGACTACTCAAACCTCCAGAACCTATTCTAATAGATGGGGAGCCCGAATTCGAAGTGAAGAACATTTTAGACTCAAAAATGTTTAGGTCAAAACTGTTCTACCTAATTGATTGGAAGGGGTACGGACCTCAGGAGAGGTCGTGGGAACCCAGTGACCATGTGCATGCACCTCGATTAGTCAGGAAATTCCACGACTCTTCCCAGACAAACCAAAACCCTCGGAGGGAACAACCTTGGGAGGGGCCTTGGGGGGGAGTGCTGTCATGATGCCCGCTCCCGGGGAGCCGGTTCAAGCCCTGCGTCCCCGAAAGCGGACATCCAGTCCCCAAGGAAGGACCCAGCAACCCCATATAGGGGCCCTTTGGACAGTGTCCTGGCCTATGGCGCCAGGCTCATAAAAGACATCAGTCCTGGCGCCATAGGCGCCAGGCTCATTATGGGAGTGCTTGGGTGCACTTACCTGATGCAGACCATGCTGCAGGATCCCGGCCTCCTTGAGGCCTGAAAGGAACTACTTTACCTGTGGGACTAATTTACCATCCGGGCGTGGTCGGGGAAGGATACACACCTGATTGGAGGAAGGATACATACCTGGAACTTCTTCCAAGGCTATTTAGACCCCACCCACAACAGCCACACGTGCTTCACGTTGTTCTGCATCTAGCAGCTGGACGCTCACCGTGTCTGCTCTTGCATCCTGACTTCTGCCACGCCTGCCAGCACCCTGGATCACCTGCAAAGGAAAAGAAGAGAACAGAAGAAGGAAAGGTCCTTACCTGCTAAAACCGCATCCCGGAGACATCTCGCCGACAATCCTGAAAAGGAAGACTTTTATTTAAAAGCTCATCGCGTCGATCGCTGCAGCGCCGCATTCCACTCATCTTTACAGGGCGCCTCCATGTTCAGCAGCGATCATCCGGATTCGCAGTCACGCCCCAGCGCCTAGGGAGAAAAAGACCAGAACAAAAGGTGAGAGAGAGAAGGGAATAAGGAAAGCTAAATCTCCATGTTAAGACTTACCTGTTGATTCATTCCCTCTCCATTTCGGGTCCGCGCCGCATTCTGGCATTTCCGGACCCCGGCCCCTAAGGGGAAAAAGAGACATCAGCGTTAATGAGCGAATGAAAAGACATTACCAAAAAACGCTCATTAAAGACTTACTGATTTCTACAAGGATTTCACCTCTCATCTCGGGTCGGTGCCTGTTCCCCGGCATTCCGTACCCCGGCCCCTATGGGGAAAAAGACACTAGCATTAGTACATTAATGCATGGACACAAGGGGAACCTCTTATCAAAAAACTTACCTGGAAGCCAAGCAAGTTTGGTTCTCACCAATCCGAAAATCCAGTGAAGTAACTGGATACCAACGCGCCCCTGCATCAGAAGCAGGATGGAGAGCTCGTCCTTTCAGACCCTAAGGTGAGACACTACGAGGAATCACAGAAGGGTTTCGAGGAGGGTGAGAGGGGAAAGTGGGAGGCCGATTGCATTACCCCGCAGACAGCTAATCCCTTATTTTTGCCTACAGAAGGATACTTCTGCGAGCCAGACAAGCCAGATTTGGGGGCCCGGTCCAGTCCGTCTTCCGAACTCTGCGCATCACCTCAGAAGAGGTCACAGCAGCGCGAACCAGGCCAGCGCCTCCATGGGAGTCAGGTGAGCGTTACAGTGTGTCCCTGGATGGGGAAATAAAGACAGCAAGGATGAGGCAGGGTGCCACTGGCTGGGGAACTAAAGACAGCAAGAATGGGGCAGTGTGTAACTGGCTGGAGAAATAAAGACAGCAAGGATGAGAAAGGGTGCCCCTGGCTGGGGAAATAAAGACAGCTAGGATGAGGCAGGGTGGCACTGGCTGGGGAAATAAGGATAGCAAGGATGGGGCAGTGTGCCACTGGCTGGGGAAATAAAGACAGTATTGAAGGGGGCAGTGTGTCCCTGTTTGTACGATGGTGCAGGAAAGTGAAAAAGGGGCCTGCGGTACTGTTATGTTATGTTACTTTGCATTTATATAGCGCCTTATGTACCATTGGTATGATCTCAAGGCGCTGGTAGGTTGAACGACCCCGGGAACCGTAGTTCAAGTCACTAGAGAGAGAGTCAAAAGGTGCGTGTGAGCACCAGATATGTGTGCAGCTGGTGTGGCATTCGTATGTTAGATGCTTCTGAGCGGTAGGTGTGGTGGTTGGGAGATCAGGCATATGCGTTTGTTCTGGCAGGGTGATACCAGACTGATTCGGGCTGCGTTAGGCCTGAGGAGAATGCCTAGGCTGGCGGGTGAGCAGCCAGCTGTGATTAGTTAGGATGATGGGAGTATGTGGCAGGTGTTGGTATGAGAACAGCTATACCGAATGTGTCATAGTATCGCTGTGTTCTAGTTGAGTGGTGGTGTATAGAAGAGAGTAAACGTGGAGATGTGATATGGTGGTTTTCAGTAGGTGCTTGAGATTGAGCGCCTTCACGGTCCATGCATTCCATGCACTCCAACCATTCCATGCACTCTAACCATTCCATGCTCTTCAACTGTACTATGCACTTCAACCGATCCATGCACTCCAACCGATCCATGCACTCCAACCATTCCATGCACTCCAAGCGTTCCATGCACTCCAAGCGTTCCATGCACTCCAACCGCTCCAAGCACTCCAACCATTCTTGCACAATGTCCATTCCATGCCCTCTATCTGTTCCATGCATTCCATCCGTCGCATGTACTCCCTCAGTTCTATGCACTCCATCTGTTCAATCAGTTCCATGCATTCCTTCTGATCCATGCACTTCGTCCGATCTGAAGAGGGAAAATCGAGACCAAATCCATGCCCCCGCACCCCAAGCGCATACATAAAAGAACAGCAGGAAGAACAAGGAGCACACTTATCATTTGAACCAGGCCCCAGCGCACCCATGGGTGACAAATATGCTGAAACACACCCACTTCACCAACAGTGCAACTTCTATGCTACATTAGAATCAATGCTGCAATATCAGAATCTACAAACACAAAAATTCCTGTTTAAAGGCTTGCAAATGCCTATATGAATTAACATGGTCTAAATGCACAGTGTAAAGCTATGTTTCAGGAAAATTACAGCTAAGTTCATTTCACTCACTGAACACTGGCTGCGGGAGCCTTATCAACACTCCTCGCAAAACATTCGAACTGCCAAGGCCGCAAGTTCAAGATAAAATTGCTTTCTGCAGACAGACATTTTTTAATTATCCACAAATGCGAATAAATCACGGCAACCCAGTGTGTTTTTTTTTTTTCTTTCTGGGAAAGAAAGACATTTTCTCAAGGACACGCACAACATTGAAACATAACTTGTAACAAGCCAGAGCCCAGGTGCGAACTGCTTGTTCAGCTAAAAGTTATGGGAACAAAGTCACATTGCAACAAGATTAGAATTAGGTAATGGGGGCTGGCACAGCTAAATCAACCCACTGACGCAGGAGGTTAATATCCAATTATCAGGCTCTCTATAAGGGCTACATATGTAACCCACTACTTTGCAGCCAATAACAGGAGGAGATAGGTTTCTGGGAGCTGATCCAATTCTGTGAGGTCAGCCTGCAGTGTGATTATAAAACTTACTTGCAAGACAGCTCCGGGGGAGACGGCGCCTGAATTCGCGGTGTGCACGATGCTTTGTGTGTTTTTTTTTCTTTTCTTTGCCTAGAAATAAATGCAGTTTGAAAACATGCTGCTGCCTGCTTGGGACTCTGTTGCATTTCTGGGGGCCATATGGGAGGTGTTGGGGCCTCCCATAGCTGGTGAGGGTATGGCTGCTGGCCCCCCACTGCCCTGGGGGGGGGGGGGGATCCAGCTTCTCATGCAAGCACTAGCTAGTTCTTTGCTTTCTTTTTTCAGATGCATTTTTTGCTGATCATTCTTTGGTATGCTGGTACTGCACCCACTCATTCTTCTTTCTTGCTCGAGAAGTAATTCCCCCCTCTTTTTACTTCTCTGTCTGTTTCTTTTCTTCCGTTGTTTTCCATCTTTGTTAATGTGTCACTCTTCACATCTTCCTTGGTCATCACCAACAAGGGCATGCTGATGCGCACCAATGAACACTCTCCTCCCCAATTCAGTGGTAGTTTCTCTTGATCTTTGGATGCATGTGCTCAATAGTAGTCCATAAGCAGTGATGTTCCTGCTCTCATCTCGCAACTTCTCTCAACCTTCTCTCATCCAGCATGATTGTCCACTTCTTGTCATTGTTGTGCTGGTAACATAACGTTGGTACCTTAACAGTATACGTCCTTCTTCAGTGACCATCTTTGCTCTTTTCTCCCACTCTGTTAGGCACTTATCATATTTTTGTCTTTTTCATTTTATTTTTTCTTCTCTCTTTTTGTTTTTCTTTCTTCTTTTATTATTTATTTATTTATTTATTTATTTATTTATTTTTTCAATCTCAATGTTGCTGTCTTCCCTTGCAATCTTCTTCGCACCTTGTCATACATGGGCGTCGTGCTCTGCTGTAGTAATTTCTGTTGTAATCAATTCTCTTCCGGCATATGTTAAAGAACAGTCAGGACAGCTCTCTCCAGTGGTGTCCCTACCAATTTTGTACATGTGTGCATGTTGTTGGTCACTTCTGATATGTGTGTTATGTGTATGTTTTACTCCCCTTGTGTCTGCCTTTAACTCTCCTTACTTTAGCAGCAGCTTTTCCTCACCCACTGACGCCGTAACTCTTCCTGCTTAGGTAAGGGAATGTTAGCAGGGGATACAGCGGTAATGCTCACTATTACATATAATTTTCAAAGTACCCCCCCATTATTTCGTTCATCATTAATAGTCCCATCGTGAAGGTAAAAGTCCTTATTTGCGTGCCCATAACCACTTACGCTGCTGGGTCCTTGCAGCTGATGAGATGATAAAGTTGCCCGCCTGAAAATCGCAAGAAAAGCGTTAATACGTTAGTACTTGTTAGTAACCTCAAGCTCCGCGAACTAAACAATCACTAAGGGCAAAAATCAAACCTTCCCCTGGACATTTCGTGTTTTCAAAATTTCTCAATATGGGTAGGGAAAATCTTGGGCTGTTTATTCAATGGAAGCAAGGAAATATACTTCAGGGAAACATGCTCTAAGGGGTCTGAGGTTCTTGATAGGGTGGGCAATTGAGTGGGGAATGCTACACAATGTTTTAATCAGTAGGCCTCACAGTTTCTAATGGAAGATAACATTAAGGAAATTTCCTACACATTTCTAACAGCATACATACGCAACAACCTGCATGTGCGGGGAAAAGAGAAGAAACAAAACAGTGTTACAGCTGTAGGTGCACAAAATGTAATATGAAACTCAATTAAACTTTGGAAATGCATGTGTCAGTCCCTATTCTAGTTGCTAGTGTGCGTTGGACCATGGGATGGCCATGTTTCCCTAACTCGGGAGTGTTCGTGCTATTTTGCAGTTCATGAAAATCTCTTGCGTTGGCCCTGTTGATCGTTGCTCCCTCGTTGCCAGGGTGGCCACCGCTTTGTAGGGCTTGACGCCTTACACTTCTAACAAAGTCTGTCAGGAGGGGAAAATGTCCCACTGTAGTCCATAGCCATTGGGTGTTGGTTGTCCGTTGTCTTCAGGCCTGCCCTGGGTCCTTTGTATCTGGCGAGAAATGAAATGGAAGCGCTTGAGACCTGAGAATTTACATATTCTTCAATTTCTTGACCTAACCTCTCTGCACTACTCTCACACTATTCAGTGTCCTAGTGGGAGGAGCCAATGGTACACCTATGCACCATCCTGTCACCACCTGGTGGCGTTCAATGGCGGTCTGACTGTAAATTGTTACACAATTCGGAATGTACCCAGGAAATGGGTAGGCACTTAATTTATGTGAAGATACTCATTACACACTTGGATCATATATATGCAATTTGGGTGCTAGTGTACAAATGGGCCTTTGGATCTTTATATTTACTGTGCTTTTGTTGCAAGCTATTTATAGTGCCTGCCTTTGTCCCGTGGGGCATCAGGCACTGACAAGCTAAATAGGGAAACATCAGGGTGGTAAATTTGTCATATAGGGTGGCTGTGTTTCTAAATTAAGTGCACCATGTTACTTAGTTAAGATAATCGCAGGGTTTTAAAATCTTTTTTTTATTTATTTATTTTTTTTTTCTATGGCTCCTCTCACACTTCTCAGGGCGTGCCTCGCAGTGAACTGCAGGAACTTTAAGCTGGTACTAATGAAATCCGCTACCAATTTACTCCCATTCTCTCTATCCCACCCCATGTCCACTTTTTAAAGCTTACCTACTCTGTTAATTACTCATTTAGTCTAGTATTTTATTACTCCACTACTGTAATTACTGTTACATTTAAACAATATATATTTCTAATTACTGTTACATTTAAACAATATATATTTCTCCCCCCAATATCTGCTCTCAAATTTTAAATCAACCATTATGCTCCAGTTCGTGCAGCAATGACCTCTTTCCCTATGTGTGTTGGCTAATGCATTTGTGCCAGTGTTATTTTCAAAAGCGCTAGTGGCAGTACCACTTGCACTGTTATTTTGTCGCCAAATTAATTCTGTTGGGAACATGGATCATCCACCCTTTACCCCTATTTCTCTCCTCCTGTGGTGAACTGTCAATGAAATGTAGGCCTCCCCCCTCAAGTGCACCTTCTTCCACCTTGTGTGTCTAATTTAATTGTTCTGTGTTAATCGTGTATTCATGAGCCCAGTCTCCTCACTGAAAGATGTGTGCTCAAAATGTAGCTAAATGTACTCTCTTGTGATGCGCTATCATTATGCACCCCCCTCTGTACCGTGCACCCCCATTATTCTTAAACAATCTTCCTTACTTTCAACATGTGTATGCCTGGTGTTTAACAAGTTATGCATTTCTCTGTTAATAAGGTGGTCATATCCACATCGCTCATGATGTCACAAATCTCTTTTCCCTAATGCATGGCCTAGTCGCCCCACTGTCACCCAGAAAAGAAAATGTTTTGATACCTATCACCACCCCTATGCAATTGTCCTCAGCATTATTGAGTGTGCGTGAGTGTGTGTGTCGGCGCACGCCTCGACCGCTCTGTTGGGGAGGTGGAGCATGAGTGTGTGTGGCACAGTGAGTCAAATCAAGTTTGTCTTGGGCTGTCCTATTAGCGGTATAATGTCAATCTATGTCCTTTGAAAGATTTGTTCCCCATCAGGAAGACCCCACCCAGTCATGTAACCGGTACCATTGCTATTGTGTCAGTGTTCTGTATGGGTGCTGGCTGCTGTGCAGTGCCCCTGTGTTGTTATTCTAGTCAGTCCTGGGGTAGTGGTGCTGTCATTTGTTGTGTCTGTACATGTAGTGGTAACAGTACCTGCGTTGGTGCTTGTGGTGTCTGCTGAAATGATCCCATCCTGCCCTATGTATCCTCCCCACATGGGCGGTGCATATTGTGGTGATTGTTGACACTGCTATTGTGATTCTTGTGCGTGTGTGTTGAAGCTGTTTTTAACTGCCCCTCCCATCGCATGCTTGAATGATTTATTTTGTGCCTACTTGTCCTCATCTGCCTTTCTCTGCCCCTGTGTCATCAAATATTTCACTCCCGGAGGTTCAGAAGGGTGAGTCCCCTCTTCCCTCTGCTCGTGCTGGTTCAGCATCAGCTGACCCCTCGCATGTTCCCTTTCCTTCGTGCACACAGTTCAACTGTAGCCATGTGCTTTTAAAGCTATTCCCGTGTAAGTGCTGTGTATGTGTGTCCTTAGCGATTGCTGCACGCTTCTGGAGAAGCCGCCTATCAGCAGCCATGGTCTTTTTAATTTACCTTCAGTACTTTTGAATCTTTGCACACTATGTTTTACTGACTTATTTCAGCATGGAAGCTGTGTGCTACACAACAAGTGAAGGGGAGTCCTTTCTGTATTGTGTGATACATTTTACCTCTATTCAATTCGAAAATTTCGATAGTCCGCTGTTCAGGGAGCAAAAGTTAGAAGATAATTGAAAATTTGTTCAACTTCTGTGAGCCTTCTTGGCTCCACACCTTAACCAGTGCACTCCACGTGCAACCCATCTTCACCAAACCATTGCCTTCTCCGGCACACCCCCACAATCTTGCGCATGTGTCTTCCACACACCGCCTCTTGGTCACCTATTCTCCAAATCCAAAACCACACCACTATCTCCTCACCATCAAAACTTTGTGTCCTTATGCATCAATCTGAAGGTGACGTCACCAAACTAAAAACACAATGCAAATGAAAAGACAAATGTGCATACACAGAACAATAACCCATTTCTCCCAACCCCACAAAAAATCCCAAAATAAAACCCCACAATCCCCACAGCTGTCTTCCTGTCTCAACTGGAACAAGGTAAACCACAATAAAACTCTTATAATTGGACTGCACCCACTGCGTCGCCTAGTGTGTGATACGCTCCTCACCAGGGGACCTTAACCAGCCAACTATCTTCCACTCACTGAACTAAACGCTCAATTAGCAGGGAACCTCATCTACTCATTGATCTATAACGTCAATTTATAGGAAATCCAGACCCCCGTACATGAAATCACCATCCAGACCAATCAGCGCGGCTCTCCTGTTCTAGACCAATCAGCGCGGCACTCCTGTTCTATGTGTAGGGAGTCACTACCCCACCCAATATGCTCAAAAACACAAGAAGGGACCCCTGCCACCACCCCAGTCCCAACTACAATTCACGTGCCGATCACTACCAATGCGCTGAATTTTGTGACAATGTACAATCACCCACCACCCAATTTACAATCCCTCCCTCAGTTTCTACCCAAAAAAAAAAAAAAAAAAAACACTTTAACATTTCTACTTTAAACATTTCCCCCCCTCAGAGCCCATGTTGCTGGTTTACTTACATTTTCCTATGCTGCACTGGCAGTTGCACCTCTGCTGGACACTCCCTCAATGCGCTTCACCGGACCCCTTCTCCTGCAGGGCTCTCACCTGCCCTCAAGCGGGGTATTTCCAACTGGCCCCCGAAGCCTTTAGCCGGTTACGCGTTTTTCCGGTGGTCTTCAGGTGCAGGCGAGGGTCTCACAGCTTCCTTGAGTCGGCGGCAGGGAGCTCAGTCCATCGCAGAGCTTGTGCAGGCAGAGCTCATTTACCCATGTTACAATGAGCAATGAGCCTCACAGAGGGCACCAACTTGTCGGGGAGAAGCTGGATCCCCCCACCCCCCAGGGCAGTGGGGGGCCAGCAGCCATACCCTCACCAGCTATGGGAGGCCCCAACACCTCCCATATGGCCCCCAGAAATGCAACAGAGTCCCAAGCAGGCAGCAGCATGTTTTCAAACTGCATTTATTTCTAGGCAAAGAAAAGAAAAAAAAACACACAAAGCATCGTGCACACCGCGAATTCAGGCGCCGTCTCCCCCGGAGCTGTCTTGCAAGTAAGTTTTATAATCACACTGCAGACTGACCTCACAGAATTGGATCAGCTCCCAGAAACCTATCTCCTCCTGTTACTGGCTGCAAAGTGGTGGGTTACATATGTAGCCCTTATAGAGAGCCTGATAATTGGATATTAACCTCCTGCGTCAGTGGGTTGATTTAGCTGTGCCAGCCCCCATTACCTAATTCTAATCTTGTTGCAATGTGACTTTGTTCCCATAACTTTTAGCTGAACAAGCAGTTCGCACCTGGGCTCTGGCTTGTTACAAGTTATGTTTCAATGTTGTGCGTGTCCTTGAGAAAATGTCTTTCTTTCCCAGAAAGAAAAAAAAAAAACACACTGGGTTGCCGTGATTTATTCGCATTTGTGGATAATTAAAAAATGTCTGTCTGCAGAAAGCAATTTTATCTTGAACTTGCGGCCTTGGCAGTTCGAATGTTTTGCGAGGAGTGTTGATAAGGCTCCCCCAGCCAGTGTTCAGTGAGTGAAATGAACTTAGCTGTAATTTTCCTGAAACATAGCTTTACACTGTGCATTTAGACCATGTTAATTCATATAGGCATTTGCAAGCCTTTAAACAGGGATTTTTGTGTTTGTAGATTCTGATATTGCAGCATTGATTCTAATGTAGCATAGAAGTTGCACTGTTGGTGAAGTGGGTGTGTTTCAGCATATTTGTCACCCATGGGTGCGCTGGGGCCTGGTTCAAATGATAAGTGCGCTCCTTGTTCTTCCTGCTGTTCTTTTATGTATGCGCTTGGGGTGCGGGGGCATGGATTTGGTCTCGATTTTCCCTCTTCAGATCCATGCATTCCGCCCATTCCACCTATTTCATCTATTACACCCTCTTCATCTGGTCCACCCACTTCTTCCGTTCCACCCACCTCTTCCGTTCCACCCACTTCATCCGTTCCACCCAATTCATCCGTTCCACCCAATTCATCTGTTATATTGGCTTCATCCTTCTACACACTTCATCAGTTCACACACTTCATCCTTTCCGCACACTTCATCCTTTCCACCCACTTCATCTGTTCTATCGGCTTCATCCTTCCACATACTTCATCCGTTCACACAATTCATCCTTTCCACAGACTTAATCCTTTCCACACACATTCATCCTTTCCACACACATCATCCTTTCCACACACTTCATCCTTTCCACACTCTTTGCTCCACACTCTCCATCCACTCCACACTCTGCATCCACTCCACACTCTTCATCCGCTCCACACTCTTCATCCACTCCGCACTCTTCATCTGTTCCACTCACTTCATCCATTCCATCCACTTCATCCGTTCCACCCAAGTCATCTGTTCTACTCCTGTCATCCGTTGCATGCCCTCCATCCGTCCCATGCACCCCATCCATCCCATGCACCCCATCGGTCCCATGCACCCCATCCGTCCCATGCACTCCACCCGTCCCATGCACTCCACCCGTCCCATGCACTCCACCCGTACCATGCACTCCATCCATGTCATGCACTTGATTCATCTATTTAATTAGTTCCGTTCATTCCATGCACTCTGTCATTCCATGCCATCTATACGTTCCATGCACTCTATTCCGTGCACTCCATCCGTATCATGTACTCCTCCTTTCCATCTTCTCGTGCACTTTATTCCTCTCGTCCACTTCGATCCTCTCGACCATTTTATTTATTTCATCCATTTCCTTAATTTCATCCACTTCACTGCTTTCGTCCAGTTTATTCCTTTCATCCACTTCACTACTTTCATTCACTTCACTCGTTCTATTCAGTTTATCCGTTTTAATTTACATTAGCGGTTATTAGTTTTCAATTTCTCGCTCAGATCATGCTGCTGGGTTGTTATTTATGATAGAGCAGCTTTGGGCTAAGGTCATTGATTGCTGTTATCGAGTTTGAATTAAGAGTCCATTTTAGGGGAAGAGCCATGTTTTCAGTAGTTTGCGGAAAGACATGAGGTCCTCGGTGAGTCAGATGTGGGGTGGAAGTGCGTTCCACAGAGTGGGGCCAGGGCTGAGAAAGATGATCCACCTAACCTGACTGAGTTGGTTTTTGGTATGACTAGGAGGCCGGCAGACCTTGATCTTAGAGTGCATGGAAGATGGTAGGGTTTTAGTTTGTCTTGAAGAGGTCCGGTTTTATGAATTGCTCAGTGAGAGATGCATAAGGTTTTAAAGGTCACCCTTCGGGCAGCCAGAAGCCAGTGCAGAGTTTTGAGGGCTCGGGAGATGTAATCTCTTGGGCCAAGTGCTAGTAGCAGTTTGGCAGCGGCGTTGTGTGCTCTTTGTAGTTTAGTCAGTTGTTAAGCGTGAACTCCGAGATTGAGGGGGTTAGCATAGTCCAGCCTTGACATAACAATTGATTGGACTGCAGAGAGTCTGTTGGGAAAGGAGAAGTATGGAAAAATGCACCTAAGAGTTTTAAGGTGGTAGTGGCAGGACTTGGAGACGTTGTTGACTTAGAGCGAGAGGGTTAGGTCTGAGTGTAGGGTGCAACCAAGGTTTTTTACTGAATTTGAGGGTGTTGTGGAATTGCCCATGGAAGATGGCCAGGGTAGCGGGTGCGGAAGAAGTTTGGTGTTGCCACATACCATGATTTCAGTTTTGGAGGGGGTTTAGCAAGAGGTGGTTTGTGGTCATCCAGTGATCTATGTCGAGGAGGCAGGAAGCAAGGTCGGGTTGGCAGTTGGGTTTTGAATTCAGGAGTTTTAGGATTAGTTGTGTGTCATCGGCATAGTTGTAGCACAGGATATTGTGTGAGCGGATTATTTGTGGGAGGGTGGACATATAGAGGTTAAACAGGAGGGTTGATAGGCATGCTCCTTGTGGAACTCCAGTGTTGACTGGTCGAGCATGGGAAGCATAGGTGGAGAGTAGGGTTATTTGGTTCCTATTGTCGAGGAAGGATGCTATCCATTTGAGAGCATTTCCACGGATTCCCAGGGAGTGGAGGCAGTCAAGGAGGATTGAGTGGTTGATGGGTCGAAGGCAGCGGATAGGTCAAGAAGGATTAGTGCGGCGCATCCCGCAGAATCAGCAGTGTTTTTAAGGTCACCCCAGATTGAGGTTAGGGTGGTTTTGGTTTCCTGTCGAGCTCTGAAACCTCAATGAGCGGGATCTATGAGATTGTTGGCTTCGACAAAGGCATTTAGTTGGGAGTAGGTGGTTCGGTCAATGAGTTTGGCAAGGAACCTGGTGTTTGAGATGGGGCGGTAGTTTTTGGGCTCCAGAGGGTCGAGGGAAGGTTTTTTTTAGAAGAGGCTTGACATGAACAGTTTTGAACGCGACGGGAAAAATTCCTGAGGATAGGTAGTCGTTTATGATGGTTCTTGCATGTTCTCCTGCGCAGGTAGATGCGAAGATTTCTTTGAGGGTTGTGGCTGGGCAGGGGTCCAGCTGGGAGCCATATGGTTTGCGGGCAGAAAGAAGTTTGAGAAATTGGTCAGTTGATACTGGAATGAAGGAGTCGAAAGTCGGTTGGGTAGCGGTCGCAGGCGGTGGGATGGCAGGTAGGGTGGGTGGATTGCGTGGTGGGTGTAAGAGAGTGTCATGATGCCTACCCCTGGGCATCCGGATCGTGTCCATCAGCCCAGGGAGCAGGCATCCAGATACTCATTAAAACCCTAACAGCCTTTCGGCTGGGGGCTGTTTGGATTCAGTCCTGGCGCCTTAGGCGCCAGGCTCATCATAGAAAACAGTCCTGGTGCCATAGGCGCCAGGCTCATAGACTTTACTTACCTTATGCAGACCATGCTGCAAATGAATCCAAGCCAACGTGAGGCCTGGATGGGACTATTTTATTACAGGGACTATTTTTCACTTGGGTGTGGTTCTGGGGAACTTCTTACCTGGGACTACTTGGCAGGCTATTTAAACCACGCCCGAACAGCAGCCCATGCTTCGCGTTATTCTGCATCCAGCAGCGTGACGCTCACCGTGTCTGCAAGTCAGCATCCAGTCTTCTGCCACGCCCGCCTCGAATCCGTAGCTCCTAGACAAAAGGAAAAGAAAGGAGAAGAGGTTAGATCACGGACATTATTTGATTCCTTACCTGATTCCGGACCCAGCACATCTCCGAGCCTGGAAAGGACATTATTTCAGCACGCGTCGCTTCACCAGCAGCAGCGCCACGTTATACTCACCAGCCCACCGCATCTTTCGACTCGGCGCTGCCTCCATCATTTTCTTCGAAATCCAGCAACTGGGGGGAAAACAAAAGGAATAACAAGGTGAGCCGAGAAAACCGACAAATACAATCTCTTTGCCACCATAGGCTTACCTGCTTTACCGGAGGGATTATTCTTTAATTCGCCGCATCTTCCCATGCCGCACCTATAAAGGGAGAGAAAACAGCAAGTTAAACTCATGCAACTTTTACCGGACAGTGTTTGGTAATACAGACTCTTACCTGAACGCCATCAGCTACCTCCAGACAATTTTCTTTTGGACCCAGCTGCAACCTAACGAGGGAATGGAACAAGAGTGAACATCAGACATATTGAACTCTTTGAACTTTATAGACACTGGAGTTAATATTCCTCCGGAACTCCTCCAGTACCTTCAACCCAGTGAATTAACTGGTATCTATGCACCCCTGCATGCCATGTAGGATGGAGAGCTCATCATTTAAAAACATAAGGTGAGATTACCAAAAGGGGATATCGGAGGTGATTAGTGGGGAGAACGAGAACTGTTGGGGGGCCATCACTAAAGTCTACGGGTGGCTAAATCCCTTTCTCCACTTGCAGGAGAATACTTCTGCGAGTCTAGCAGACAAGATTAGGCGGGCCAGTACAAACTGTCATCTCTTCACTACGCATCACGTTGGTGGAGACCGCAGCTGTCCGGGTCCGATCGACGCCCCTGTGGGAACCAGGTGAGCGTAACAGAGAGCTAGTTTGTTGGTTAGAAAGTTTGTTCTTTCGAGAGCTGTGGTGTAAAAGTGTGGAGAGTGAGTCACACAGTGATTGAGAGGGGGTGTGAAGGGTGGTGGTACATGATGGTTTGGTGAATTCGGCGATGATTTTGTGACATTCTTTGCTGGCGATTTTACAGTTTAGTATTTGGGAGTTGCAATGGGCTTTTTTAGCTTTCCGGATTTCGGCATTGTAGTGGTGATGGTGCCGGGCCAAGGTGGATCTGCTCAGGGCTGTTTTGTCTTTCCGCCATTTGCATTCTAGGGATTTATATAGCTGTTTAGTGATCTTCAGTGGTGGTGTGAACCATTTAGAAGTTTGCAAGAGGGGGTGAGGGGGATTAGTGATGTGTTGAGCCATGAGTCAAAGGCGACGGACGTTAGAAGTTCATTGGTTAGGTGGGTAGGGGAGGAGCTTGATGGAGTGCATCCGCTAGGTCGGGAAGGATTTTTAGATTCTTCCAGCATTTGCATAGATTCAGAGGTTCTTGTTAGGGTAAGGGGAGCGGGTTGGGTGAGCGAATGACGAAAGAAACAATGAAGTGATCGGACCAGATGATAGGGGTGGAAGGGTTTAGATGTATCAGGTTGTGGGAGCTGAAGATGGCATCAAGTGTGTGTCCTTTATAGTGAGTCGGCCCGTTTATGTGGGTATGAAGGTTAATCGCGTCTAGGCTGTCAACCAGAGAGTGGGTCATAGGGATGTAGGGATGTCAAGCCATATGTTGAAGTCCCCTAGAAGGGTGAGGGTGGGATGGTTTAGTTGGAGGGTGGCAATAGAGTCACAGAGGTTGTTTGAGAATTGTCTATCATTGCCAGGGGGTCTGTAGATGATTAGGAAGCTGTGGGAGAACGAAGGGGGGAGGGATAGTTTTACGAGGAGTGATTCGTAGGATGGAATGGATGGCTGGTTGTCGATGATTGAGGCGTAGAAGTGAGACTTGAGGGCGATTGCTATTCCTCCTCCTCTAGAGGGACGGTTCAGTGGGATGAGGGAGTAGTCTGGGGGGAAGGCTTCATTGGCGATAGGGGCGAAGTATTCAGAGAACCAGGTTTCCGTGATAAAGACCAGGTCCAGTTTGTCAGAGGCGAGGAGGTCAAAGATGCTGTGTCTGTTTTTTGCTACAGATCGGGCATTAAAAAGGATGCAATTTACTTCGGTACAGGAGGATGATGAGGGAGTTGCAGAGGTAGGGGGTGGGAAAGTAGAGGGTGGAAAATGGGAAGCGAGAGGGGGTGGTTGGTGGTGGATGGGAAGAGTAGGCGGGCAGTTAAATTGGTGGGTTTGGGGGGGTTGGACTGGTGTGACGGGTTGATTGGATTTGGGTCGGAGGATTTAAAGGTGGGGTGTGGGGGCTTAGGAGTTTCAGTTGTGGTCGGTGATAATTCGAGGGAGAGGGGTTTCAGGTAGGGTGAGGCAGGGGGAGGGTGGTGATGATCGAGATTGGAGGATGAGGAGGTGGGTCGAGACAGGAGTGGCGATGAGTACTAGGAGATTGAGGGAGAGCAAGAATGTTTTCTCTTCAGTGTTCTTGTTGTGGTTGGTGTGTGAGAGAGGGTAGGGGAGTTGGAGGGGGAAAGGGAAGGGGCTACTGTTCTTGCCAGGGCGAGGCGTGCAATTTTTAGGGAAGGGAAGGAGTAGGGTTGGAGGGGGATGAAAGTGGGAGTCGATGAGGGGAGTGGTGGGTGGATGGTAGCGTGGCTGGGTGTGCTTGGGAGGCTAGGCGGGCCATTAGTCGGGGGAGTGGGTATGATGATAGTAGGCAGGTGGGAGGAGGGGATGGGAGTAGCAGTGGTCTTAGGATGGTTGGCTCGCCTTCGTGCCCCTCTGGCTTGGTGTTTGGATAGGGAATGGGAAGGGGATTTGGTAGAGGGCAGGATGGTTTGGGGAAGGGGGGATGGGAGGTAGGGCAGGTGGGAATGGTGGCGGGCGTGAGGGGTCATTTTCAGCGGACCCTGGTGAGTTGGGTGAACTCATGGTTTGGATTATTTGAACTGTGTTATAGTTGGCGTTGGATTATTTCGTTCACACCTTCCCACTTCAACTATACCACCGGATGTTAATTGTGCACACTCTCTATGATTAACTGTACTATTTTTACTGATAATTCACACTTTATAAGTTCAACTCTACCATCGGGTGAGATTATTCACAGTTTCTAAATTCAACTATACCACCGGGTGAGAGATTATTCACAGTTTCTAAGTTTAACTAAACCATACAGTGATATTATTCACGTATTCTAAGTTCAACTATACCACTGGGTGATATTATTCACATTTCAAGTTCAACTATACCACAGGGTCAGATTATTCAGTTTCTCAATTCAACTATACTACAGGGTTTGTCTGTTTGTTTGTTTGTTTGTTTGCTTGTTTTATTCACTTTTTGTGCGCGCCAGACCCAGGGGTAGCAGGGCGCAGTGGCAAGAAAATGCGAAACTTACAAGGTTACATCATAGCAAAATGTACATTAGAAAATACAATGAGGTCACACATAATTACAAAATATACAGGTTCAAGTAGGTCAATCAGCATTACAGCTGTGTAGAGTGAAAGGTCTAATGATTAATATCAATAGGAGGTAGGTAACACCGGTCAACAGCGGTCAGTCGATGTAAGGAATTGAATTACTTTTTTCCTGAAACAAAGGTAGGGCAAGTCCGCTCTGAGGTCTTGTGGTAGTGAGTTCCAAGTTTTAGCAGCCTTTACCGGGAAGCTATTTCCTCCAATGGTAGTGAGTCTAAAGTTCGGTATTGTCAAGCAATTAGAATTGACCACTCTAGTTGGTCTAATAGATGTTCTCTTGTGGACTTTGTCAGTCAGGTAACTAGGGGCAGAGTTATTAAGGGCTTTGTGGGACAGGGATAACATCTTGAGTTTTATTTTGTTCTCCGTGGACAACCAATTGTGATGGCGTCTGGCGGAAGAAATATGGGATCTTTTATTAATGCCTAGTGCTGCTCTCAGGGCATTATTTTGTAATATTTGTAGTCTTTGGGTTATGTTTTTATTAGCTCCAGAGTATAGAGCATTACAATAATCAATTCTGGAGAGAATTAAGGCTCTGGCCAGGATTAGGCAACTCTTATTGGAAAGGAATGGTTTACCGGCTCTTATCAGTTTGCACGTGTAGGCCGTGGAGGAGGCAAGGGATTTTAGCAGTTTATCAAGTGATAGGGTAGAATCAAGATAGAATCCCAGGGTTTTTACATCCTTGGATACTTGGATGATGTTCCCATCTATGTTGAATGAGGAGAATTCCTGTCCTAGTTTTTGATGTTGGCTTGGGTACCCGGGATAATCAACTCTGTCTTATCATCGTTTAGACAGAGGCCCTGAGTGGCCATCCATGCCTGGATGATAAGGTATACCTTGTTCACCAATTCCGTGTCTTTTGCATCATCCCCAGAAAGCAGGAGGAGGATCTGTGTATCATCTGCATAATTAGTGTAGGTGATACCAAGATGGTCCAGATCATCAAACAGGGGCTTGGTGAAGATATTGTATAGAGTTGGGGATACACAAGAGCCCTGGGGAACACCACATGAGATAGGGGTGGGATCTGCCGCTGCTGAAGGGGAGAAGACTCATCGTTCTCTCGCTCAAGAATGACTTGATCCACCCAATGGCTTCCGATGAGAAATGGGCGGCGGAGCTCAAGTGACTGCAGAGGACTTTGTGATCCACTAAATCAAAGGCAGCTGAGAGGTCCAGGAGTAGTAGGAGTACTGTTCTCCCTTTGTCTCTCAGCTCATCAGTTTGGGATTTCAGGTCAATAAGGGCAGTTTCTGTTCCGTGTAGGGGACGGAAGCCTGATTGTCTTTCTCCTAATAGGTTATGTAATTCTAGGTGCTTTTGAATTTGGTTGTATGCGGCTTTGTCCAGAATCTTAAGAAGAAACGGTACCGTAGTAATAGGGCGGTAATTAGTAGGGATGAGGGGATCTAATGTCTGCTTTTTAAGGAGGGGGAGTACCCAGGACTGTTTAAGGTTGGCAGGGATGGTGCCTGAGGCGAAAGAGGCGTTAATCAATTTAGTGATAAAGGGAGATAATTCTCTGGCAGCGTCTTTTATTAGCTGTGCTGGGCAAATGTCACCTTTACAGTTAGATGGTTTAAGCGACAAGATAACTTTTTCTACTTCCAGGGTGGTCATTTTGGAGAAGTGGAAGGTATTACTGTGCGCCAGTGTGTTATTGGTGTGGGGCATTTTAGGCAAATCCTGAATTTTGAAATGTTGAGTGCTTCTTTTTTTTGCTGGATTTTATTTTGGAGTGTGATAATTTTATTTGCTAAGGCTTGCTGGATATCCGTGCACCAAGGTTTGTCCTTAGTACAGGTGTCCAGAATAGCAATGGGAGAATCGAGTTCCTTTAGAATGGAAAAAAGTTCTTTCATGCTGGAGTTAGATTTAGCTATACGGTCATCATATGAGTTACGCTTTGCCTGGCAAACCTCTTTTTTGTAAAGTGAGGAGAGAGTGGATAGTTTAGCTTTGTTATCGACTGATGGGCAGAGCCTCCAGGTGGTTTCGCTCTTTCTTTTCAGAATGAGTAAATCTCTTAGCTGTGGAGTAAACCATTTGTTTAGATGAGCTTTCGTTTTCCTTGGTCTAAGTTGGAGAGGAGCCACTTTACCTAGGGTAGTGAGCATGATAGTATTAAATTCTTGCACTAGGATGCTAGGGTTTAGATTAGCTGATAGGGCGTTAAGGGTCGGTAATATAGCTGGAATCACTTTCTCTACAGTGATACATTTTTTATTTCTGGTTAGGCAAGGTGGCGCTAGTGGAAGGGCCATAGGTTAGGTCTGGCAGTAGCTAGGTTAAAGGACACCAGGGAATGGTCTGTCCAGGGTAAAGGCATTATAGATGAAATAGTGGCTGTACAGTTGCAATCAGCTATCCAGTCTAATGTTCTTCCCTTCAGGTGCGTTGGCTTGTCAACTCTTTGAGTTAGGCCAAGTGCATGAATAGTGTTGGCTACCAATGTAGCATTGGTATCTGTGGTGTCATGGAGACCTAAATTAAAGTCCCCAAGAAGGATTGATTGAGAACAAGATTTGAGGTTATTTGTGAGTAAGTTATGGAGATCCTCTTCAAAGGTGCCTAGGGGGCCAGGGGGTCTATATAAAAGGTGAACGATAAGTGTTTGGTTATTATTTAGTTGGAGTTTGGCAAATAGGGTCTCACAAGATTGAATCGATTGGGTGGGTACTAATCTGAGTGAAAGGCTTATTTTAGAGATTATAGCGATGCCGCCACCTCTAGCACCTTCTCGGTCGTGTCTAACTATCGTGTAGCCATCAGGGATAGCTAGCATGAGTGAGGGTCTTGCTGCATTGTTTAGCCAGGTCTCTGTGATAGCGAGAAAGTCATGGTTGCCTTCTGTAATTATGTCGGCAATGTCTAGGGCATGGGCGACAAGCGATCTCACGTTAAGGAGTGCTCCAACAATGGTTGGGGTCTTAGTCACCTCTGTGGCTTGAGGGGGTAGAATAGTGGACATGTTAGGCGTTTTTGACTTGTTGTTCTGAGTTGGGCAAATATAGGAATTAGGTTGTGAAGATCGTCTTGTATGGCGAGGTTTACAGACCTGCATGAGGTTTGTTTTAATGTTGGTAGAGGGCAGTGATCTACGGATGGGTTCATGCAGTTTAGATAGTCTTGCACGGAGTCTAAGGTTTCTGCTAGGTGTACATGGATGAGATATGGCGGTGGCTGTCTCAAGGGGCTCATAGCTAGGATGTAAATGTTGGGCAGGAGAGTTAACGTTCAAGTGTACTACAGACGTCAAGGGTGGCAAGGAGTTGGGGACGTTAACATCTGGCATGATGAGTAAGTGTAGGATAGACCTCAATAGGGTTGTGTAAATGGCTGGTAGATACATATTGTGTAGTGGTGGCCTATCTGGAATACCACATTAGTAACTGGTACATGTGCAGGCAATCAATGACTAAAGGCAATTATTCAAGTATGGCCGACTAGGTAAATACATGTGCAGGCAATCAATGACTCAAAGGTAATCATTCAGATATGGCCGACTAGGTAAGTACATGTGCACAGTGTACATGTGCAGCAGAATAGGCGGAATCAACTTTAAGCTAGGTGTAACATAATATGCCGATTCGATTTTAGGCTAAATGCAGCAAAATAGGCAGATTCGATTTTAGGCTAAATGCAACAAAATAGGCAGATTTGATTTTAGGCTAAAAGCAACAAAATAGGCCGATTCGATTTTAGGCTGAATGCAACAAAATAGGCAGATTCGATTTTAGGCTAAAAGCAACAAAATAGGCAGATTCGATTTTAGGCTAAATGCAACAAAATAGGCAGAATCGACTTTGGGCTAGGTGCAAACACTAATATATGCACGTTGGCATAGAGCTAGGCGACTGTGCACAGTTGTAAGGCAGATGTAGGCAGTGTGCATGGTCGGTGGGGAGTGTGCACAAGAGTATAAGGCTGTCTATCATGCGGTAAGCTTGCAATTAGATGATCAGATGTGGTTACAAGGGGAGGATACAGTGGCACAGGCACACAAGTGTGTGAGGCGCAGTGTAGTGTTACAGCAAGGCTGATATCAGTGTTCATTTAGAAGCTTAGCACAATGCTGTGGGCAACAGCTTAGCAGTTGGCTGAATGCGGTATGCTTACGGATGGCTATGGGAACAGGCAGTTCCTGGCATGGCACCCATGAGATCCACTGGAAGCAGGGCGCAAATGCGGACTATGGCGGTGAACTTGTGGGC
Source organism: Ambystoma mexicanum (assembly GCF_040938575.1). Classification (NCBI taxonomy): domain Eukaryota; kingdom Metazoa; phylum Chordata; class Amphibia; order Caudata; family Ambystomatidae; genus Ambystoma; species Ambystoma mexicanum. The sequence continues at coordinate 557,354,199 of NC_090940.1, forward strand.
ACAGGTTGTGATGGAGCACAGCTGGGTGCCAGTCTGCGTACACTGAGTAGTTAGGGTTTTCATCGATGGGGTTGGAGACGGGCATAGATTAGCGCCTCATGGCTCGTGCGGCGAGACAGGCAGCGAAAGGTTCCAGCCTTATCGTGTCGGGCCTTGAAGTTGGCGGGCCGGCTCTCGCCTTCCGGTGCAGCTGGCCGGGGTAAATGGGCCTGCTGAGCCAATCGGAGCGCTCGGCTCGCGGGATCAGCTGAGGGGTTGCTTAGCAACCAAAGAAGCCAAATAGAGCGGCGGCCATTTTAGGGTGCTCGCACGCTACTTGCACGAGCAGATTTCAGCAAGTAACAGTAAGAAAGGGAGAGGGCGCTGCATGAGCACCTCGGTAGCATGAGGGCAGAGGCAGGGGGAGATGCGAGGCTTCACGGCACTGGGTGAGATTATTCACAGTTTCTAAGGTCAACTATATCACAGGGTTATATTATTCACAGTTTCTAAGTACAACTATACCACAAGGTGAGATTATTCACAGTTTCTAAGTTCAACTATATCACAGTTTCTATTTAGACTTTCAGAATGCAACTATTCACAGTTTCTAAATTCAACTATATCACAGTTTCTATTTAGACTTTCAGAATACAACTATTCACAGTTTCTAAGTTCAACTATATCACAGGGTTATATTATTCACAGTACGGAAGCAAGTAGGATCAAACAAATACTCAAGAATCACTGGAATATTCTTCTCACAGACTCAAGTCTGCAAAAACATCTGGATAATCATCCAAATATTTGCTTCAGAAGAGCACCGACTATTAAGAATTTGATCAGCCCAAGCTTTCTGAGTCCATTACCCAATGAGAGGAAAATCTTTTTTCAAATGGCAAATAAAGGAACTTTCAAATGTGGGCATTGCAAATCATGTCCGTTCATAAAACAAGGTGAAAAAGAAATTGAACTACTGAATGGAAAAACTAAACACATTAATCAAATGATGAACTATAACTTCACTTTTGTTATCTATGGGATAGAATGCACCTGCAGGAAACTATACACAGGGAGTACTATGAGAAAATTGAAAATAAGAATGTTAGAACATATAAGAGCAATCAGAAATAAAGATCTAAGATCCCCCATCTCAGTACATATCATCAAGAATCACCCAGATTGTGACATCTCCAATTTGAGAATTTTTGGCCTGGAGAAAGTGACTCTATCTCCGAGAGGAGGAAATAAGGAAGATTTATTACGAGAAAATGAATGCAAATGTATTTGTATCATGGATACCTGTGTCACAGGTTTAAAGTGTGACACGGAAATGTATAACTGGCTTTAAATATCTATTTATATTTTTTTGGTTTGTTGTTTATGAGGTTTTTATCACCTGTTTATTTTCTATAAATGTATGTTACAATTAGAATTGATTTGCCTAATATACATGATCTAAAAATTGTATTACCCAATGATCAAATGAGAATTCAAAATCAGCCCACAAATCATGTTTGCATGAACATACCATAAAATTAAAATAATTAGCCAATAAAAAACAAAATGAGCTCATATATATAACTTATCTATGCAGAACTAAAAACAGAATAACACCATAATAATTCTTAGTTGAATGACCAACAAACAATAATATTCAAAAATAAATAAGTATTCCTAAAATACGATTAACTCTTAGGAAGGTTCGAGTTAAGAGGTAGTTTTACCAATCCAAAATGGCCACCGGCAGGTAAAAACGTGCACGATGACGTCATTGCGTCACGTTAAATCACATGGACATGGCGTGATGACGTTATCACGGCACGATCGCGGCATAAATAGCAGGAATCATCCAAGGTAAGTCATCCTTTTACTCGTATGCTTATCATGGCAAAGGATTGCAAAACAAGAAACAAGGTAAGAGTATTATTTCTGTAGAACAAAGTAGTGTCAGAAAATTAGTATTTAAACTGTCACCCTTTCTCCAAGTACACTAACAAGAAATACTTTCTTGTTGTTTCTTTTCACCTTCCTCCCTCCAGTTATACTACAGAACTTTACCCAAAAATTGGGATAAAAAGGCAAACCCTGAAAAAATAAATAACCATCAAGCTTACTTGTTCATCTATTTTGAGCATGTTAAAATTAGCTGGATATATGCTAAAATCACAAGAATGGTGAGTCATTATATAAAAAAATGCACTTTTTGGGTATGGAAAAATTAACAGCAAGTTTTAATATGTGTAATTTAGCATTATTCTAAATTAAATTTTGGTTTTTTCTTTCTTTTAGCAAATACACTTCCTCTCCTGATGAACCATTGTTAGCAACAAAGGGGAAACACGTGTCGAGAGAGATATAGTTAGGTACAGATAATCAGTTTAACAAAAAGAATTCTTATTGAACTATAGGTGTGGAGCTAACACCTAATATCAAGTTGCATTAAGGATTGAAATGGTGTGAAGGAAACACAAAATTGGAACAATTTTTGTTTGAATGTTTTTTAATCTATTGTCCAAAATAAAAACAAAATTGAACTGACTCACCTTTGAACATATTCTTTGAATAAGGTTGGCGCATTTGAGTAACTTTTCCAAACTTCTTTTTTTTACTTAAACTGCTTCTGTGTAGCAGCCACACAGTTTTGGGATAAACTCACGCTGACAACCGAGCACAATCACTTTGAAGTGCACATTTAGTTTATTTTGTATTGCAGCCAAAACTAGCGGTCGCCAAGGGAACACTTATTTACTCAAGGCTGGAAAAGTTTTTTTCTTATATTATTCACAGTTTCTAAGTACAACTATACCACAGGGTGAGATTATTCACTGTTTCTAAATTCAACTATATCACAGTTTCTATTTAGACTTCAGAATGGAACTAGACCACAGACATGCTAATAGGCCGACTTTCTAAATGCAACTAAACCACAGATATGCTCTTATGCAGATTTTCTGAGTGCAACTAAACCACAGATATGCTGTTAGCAGACTTTCTAAATGCAACTAGATGCTATTAGGCACACTTTCTAAATGCACTTACACCACAGATATGCTATTAGGAGGACTTTCCAAAAGCAACTACACCACAGATATGCTATTAGGCAGACTTTCTAAATGCAGTTAGACCATAGATATGTTATAGCAAGGCAGGAAGAGGCAGTTGGGAGTCATTACGAGTTGGGCGGTATTCCGGTGTTAATAAATCTGCTGTAACACCGCAGACAGAATTACTGTTACTGCCACTTTGTCTGGCGGATTTACTGCCAGGTCACAAGTGGTGGGGGCCGGGGGGAGTAAGTCCCCATTTTTTCAGAGCCCATTGTACTCAAAGGGGTATTTTCGGCAAAATTAACGCGGTGGATGGCGGATGTACCTCCCACTCAGAGCTGGAAGTGAATCCGCCAACTTTACAACAAACTCATAGTTGGGAGTGATGTGCTAATGCTGCGGTAACAATATTACTACCGCATTTTTACCAAACCGCACAACTCGTAATGAGGGGCAGTGTCTTTTGCAAAGGGGCACCTCAATTCAGTAGGGAAAAGGTGAAAGACATTATGTGGCTGAAACTTGCCTTGGGTTGCTTGTGGTCTTGCGCAGAAGGGATGTGGCCTAGCGGTTCCGACATGACTACATTTTTTTTGAGTTGAGCACGAAAAAGGGTTGCATATGGTCTTTCCCCTTCTGTAACAGTTGCAAAGAGCAATGGCCATATCCCAGCCATCGCTTTCCATTTTTTATTCTTTTCAGTATGTAAACAGTTGGGCCATAGGGCTATTGGGGTATATCATGAAGGCTAGAATTAAAATGTGCTATGACCAAAAATCGATTTTAAGATGATTATGGTAGCATTTTTCTGTCTTCATATCCTTTATCCCTATCTGTGCAAATAGATCGAGGATGAAAAGTTTCAGGCATCCACCCCGATAGAGCTATATTTTTTTATTTATTGCAGTTATAAAGCGCTCTAAACCCAGGGGTATCAAGACGCTGAACAGTAATTCTATGAGCAGCGGTAATTCTCAGAGGACAGGCTTTTCTACTCGAGTCAGAGCCAGGGTGCGAGCAGGCTTCTGATGAGCATCTCTCCCATGACAGGTACTGAGACGAAATGATGCAAAAGTGCAAGGATGAGGATTGGCTATACCGCCAACTCGGCTCTCACACAGGCAAAGCGAAGAGGTCTTTTCTGGTAACCTGGACCGAGGATAATCTATTTATTTATTTATTTTATAAAATGCACATACAACCCGGAGGCATTCAGGCGCTATACTCCTAAGAGGGAAGTGAATGTGATAACAGAAGCATAGTATACAATCCAAAATAAAGGAAAACCCAATGAAGGTGTTATAAGAATATATAAACTGAAATGAAAAACACCAATTTGCAATATAAGCTGTACTAGAAGACACTAACAGAAACCCACCCCTGTAAAGTAAGGTCGAGGAATGCAGAATGTAACGCTGCAAGCTCGCTAGATACTAAGCAGTGAGGAAAAGTCAACACATCACTTCAATGTTTTTGAAAAGAATGTATTTGGGGAAAAAGATGCAAAGGCGTCTTTACAGTCTCTAGTGCCCCAGTAAATAGCTCAGGAGGGCTGGGGCATTCCCAACAGGACCTTCATCAGTTCTTGGCATTTGACAGCATCGAATCATGCTTCTCATTGTGGGACCGGGTCAAACCAGGTTCGGATGCAAAGAGTCGCAGTGATCCAGATGGGGAGCAGACACCTAGTCTGGTATGAGGTGAAGCATTGCTGCGGTTCGATGCAGCATTCGAAGGATGCGGGTCAATGAGGCCACCAGGGTCAGTTCAGCTTTCGATTTGTGATTTACAACAAAGAAGCTCGTGGTTCGAGGTGCAGTTCACAATGTTGCAGCTCGGAGGCTTATGCAACAGTGAGCTTCTTATTTGGGCCAGGGTAACAATGCTCTAAACTGGCACACTGCAGCACCAAACTGGTTTGAGGAGCAGCAACAGTGGTTCAAAGAGGTTCAAAGAAGTGCCAAAGGCAGCACCATAGGTTCAGTTGGTTCGAGTGTGTTTGAACACGATCAATGATCGTTTAACATACTAGAAAACATGGTTTCCTGCTTTGCCTCTTCAATTGCTGTCAGGGGCAAGGGCTCTCCCAACATGGGGGAGGATGGCTAACACCTGCAAGGGTCTTAAACCTCCAGTGCGGCCCTCAGTACCAGTGTTGCTGGCAGAAAGGTTGGTCTTGCTCCAGCAGCAGTTCTCCTGCATTGTGTCTTGGGGATGAGTAGAGAGCAGAGATTGCTCTGCCTTGCAGCCCTCCTACACCTCAATGGCTGAGGGGTTTGGAAAGATCAACTCCTCAAAAAAGGAGAAAATCAATTTCTATTTGCGGTCCAGGAATGAATAAGGGGGCTTCCTTACCAAGGTAATACGTCACCAGGGATTGGTTAAAGGCAAGCCTGATTTATGGGGTTGAATGCTTTGTTGTGCAGGAAGTGTGGGAGACAGGTAAGAAAAGGCCCAGAGAAACTAAGTTAGAGGAATCCTTTCTCTGGTGGGGTCGGCTCTGCCTGCCTGCCTGTCTAAACCTGCCGCCTACTCTAGCCCTCCATGTCAAAGGCCTTTTGGTATGAAACCCCATGGTGTGACTCCGGTCCTTTTAATACAGTGTGCCCTTTAAAACCTCTTTCCCAGGACAGCTCCAGGTGAGGGCTGTCCTGGTGGAGGGAGGTGTACCTGCCACCTGAAAAAATCAAAGAGAGCAGCTGTCAACCAGGGCACCAGTGAACTCAGAACCTGCTCTGTGCCATTAAAGAGCAGGTGTTTCAGATCAGTTAACTGATGCAGCAGGACAGAGATGTAAACTAAGCTTTTAGAATGGAGTTTAATGAAAGAGGGGTCTGGTTGGAAGGCATCCCTTTTCTGAGATGGAATTACCCACATCATTTTATTATTTAACACAAAAAAACAGGGTCTGTACACCCTTGTCAGATGGCATTTCCTCACATGCCCCCCAGCCAAAAGGTTGACACTCACTCTTCTAAGGGTCTGTCTCATGCTCCTGGGAAAGTACTGAATGAGGCCATCTGCATTGGAGTGGTGCAACACAGGTTTTTGTTGGATGTCCATATCCAACACCTGTAGGGATATAGCCCAACACAATAACTTGGGATTCTGTCCCTGCACGCCAATACATCAACTAACAAGTCTGTGGTGTATTTGGACTACGAAGTGAGACCCAAATATGTAGGGTATAAGCTTGCGTACTGCACAAACTATCGCAAAAGCTTCCTTTCAATTGAGGCCCAGCTGTGCTTGGTGAAGCATCTATCAAGATACTCACAAGGTTGCTCGACCACCACGGTACTAATATTGCACCAATTTCGAATCCACAATGGTATGATATGATAGATATGATACGTTATTTATAAAACGCTTAATACCCAGAGGTTTCTAAGCGCGGACCTGTGGATCGAACATGTGTTGCTGCATGTTGTCTTGCTTCCAAGGCAAGCACGTTGCCCCTGAGCTATCCTCCCCAGACAATGGTCTGTCTGATGAATTCCTGCTCATGAGCTTTAGAACTGGGCCTGCAGTAATCGGCGAGGCCCATGAAGGCTCTCCCATGAATCTGGGTAGTGAGTATATCCCAATCCATCACTGCCTGGACTTTGGCCTGGAGAGGCTGTTTCTTACCACCATCCAATTGGGGTCCTAAGTAAATAAAAGTACCCTGCACTATCTGGGACTTGGATGCTTTGATAGTCAGGCCAGCTTCCTGCATGGCAAGGAGCAACTGCTTCAGATGGGATAGAAGGTTTTCCCAGCTTTGGCTGAAGACGCTGATGTCCTCTAACGCAGATAAAACATAATTCACATCAATTGAAAGGGGCATTTGTTAACCCAAAGGGCATAACAGGTTGTTGGTAGTGCCTTTCTGGAGGAAGCGAAAGATGCGGACCTCTCCACTGCTTTGTCAGTTAGGCCAACCTGTCTGTACCCTGCTGTGAGGTCAAAGGTACTCATGACATTGGTAGCACCTAACTCTCAATAGATTTGTCTGCCGTGGGTATGGAGGGTGCATCTGTCTTGGTGACAGAATTGAACCCTCTGCAGTGAACAAGGCCTTCCATTTTCCCAATACTGGACTTTTGAGGTACCAGAACCACAGGACTGGACCATGGTCTGTGAAAGGCTCAATCGCCACTAAGTCCAATATCTTGGAGAGCTCTCCTTGATCGTGTTCTTTGCAGTGTTAGAGATCCAATGAATTCTGTTCTTCATTGGCTTAATGCCTCCAGTTTCAATGTCATGGATGCACCAATCAAATGTTCCTGAGGTTAGTCAAAACAGACTCATGCATTGGCCTAGCAGCTGCCAGCAAACACAGAATGCCTGTCCTCTTAGCTCCGGGGAGATCCGAACTCCCTCCTAAAACCCATTTGTGAGTCGTAACAAGTCTGGGATAGGATCCGTTGCTTCCTCAATCTCGTCATCAGTCATGAGAGTCAACACAAAGCCATCCCTGCTGTAGGGTTTCTTCCTCAGTTGACTCGAAAGATCCTGTGGCTTCCAGCAGGTCTCTGTATCAATGAGGTAGTTAACGTCACAGATCTTTTCGTGAACTTGAACCCCATAAGGCCCAGTCCACTAATCATGAAGGCCACTGTGCTGGACATGTTCCATAGTCCAGACCATCTGAGCAGGAGTATACTCTGTCACTATCGCCTTCTGGTCATGGCAGTGCTTCGTGAGCTCCTGGCAGACCTACAGAATGTGTCTGTTCTGTTCTCTGTACTTGTGAATCTCGGATGTGAGGCCATGCATGTAACCCACTATGTCATAGGAACGATTTTGAAGATTGCACTCCCATTCCCAGACTTATGGGACCGCTAGCAGGATGACCAAACAGAAGCTCAAGTGAACTGAGCCCCACACCTCTCTGTGACACCATGTATTTGGCAAACGGAAGGCATGGTAGGAGGATAACCCACTTTCTGCTCAGGTGCTCTTCCAAGCCACCTATCATGCTTTTCATGGTCTTCAGAAACCACTCAACATGCCCAATGGTTTTTCCGGATGAAAGGCTGAAGAGGGGAGGCCAAACTATGTCTGCCGTCCCGAAAGACACTCCAACCAAAAGGAGAACAAAGGACCATATGGCTGCCGATCGTACGAGCGCGCACCAATCCCCACTATACCGATGATGGCAAGTACCAGGAAAAATACCCCCTCAAATGACCCTACAACCCGGAAGCAGTGCAAAGGCTACCCAAAGTGGATAAAGACATACAAGACGGAGCCGGAAACAGCTATATGGACAGAATCGACTAAAGCTCTGAGAAGCCATGCCTCAAGTTGTTAGAGACACCATGACAACCTAGCAGCGTCAGGCATGAAGCACACGTGCCATCCGCATATTCGGACACCCACACACCCAAATGCACGAAGAACACATGGTACAGTTTGATGAGATAGAGGACAGTGACATGCACATACTGTCTGCACATTTCTTATTTTTGCCATTATCTTATCGCAGCAGCGCAGTAACTGCAAAGAAGCAAGAAGACCACGGATGAATGCTTGCAGATGCTTACATACAAATAACCCTATGGAATGGCAGGAGCACTGGAGGGACCTGACCAAGCCATAACTTACTAACCTATGGATACTATGGGCAAGCACAAGCAGTAGAAACCAGACCATGGTTTAGGAAATCATAGTAGGCCACAGCTGACTCAGAAAACCTGAAGCCATGCAGAATGCTCTGCTAGCAGAACCACAGCATGTTGAACAAGCCCACTGACAAGGTTGCAAATGTTGCGAAGAACATTCCTTCCCCTGAACTGAGGTAACACCGGCAGCAGAGTTGCATAATTCTACACAAAATACAGCATAATTCAGAGCTCCAGAGCTCATGAACACGGTCTCTGGACATGTGACCCAGCCAAGCTGAGAGTGAGCCAAGAACTGGTGGTTGGGAAGTGCAGCCGTCTCATGGACCAAGACAGTGACTTGCAACAAAATTGTTGGAGCTCAGCCGGAGTTGTATGAGTTGAAGGGATCACAGACACATAGTTGCACATAGCACCGTGAACAGGTGCAGTCCGAGCTGGGAATTGATTCTGTCCCAGGCCTGGGAGCTCATCGCTCAGCCAATCACAGGTTATGGCCCTAGGGGTGGGTAGCTGGAGCCACCGACCAATCATTGGGACCACATACTGTAACAATTAGTAAGTAGCAATTTTCGGGGATGGACCAGGCCTGACACCTTACATAGCCATGTCCAATCCAATAACCTCTATAAGGGATGGTATAGGCCAACTACCACTCGCTAACCTATCCAGAGTGGAGTTAGGGTTTTGGAGAAGGGCCCAGGGTGTAATGTTCTCATGACACAACTCTATATCAAAACTGGCCTGTGAACGAGAGTTCTTCGAGCTATGCATGGATTCGCCTACGATCCCTGTGGTTTGTTGGCTGTAATAAACCCCAGTTTAACTTACTACATCTCTGGACTTGCGTTCCTTTTGAGATTGGGAAGGAGAGTTAGGCCTTCCATGAGTTTGATGTCAGCGAACTCCTAGCAAACCACCCTGCTTGCCTGGGAGTTCTCCCTAACAAGGCTGTGGAGAACGTATACGTCTCCCCACTTTTCATCCCACGTGGCTTTCATATACATGGATATGAAGTTGGATCCCCTGTAAGAAATAACTTCTTTAGGGAATCCCACGCCAGAGAATATCCCTACCAAAGTCTTTGAATCCACAGGGCATTGATGCTTCTCAAGGGTAAAGCTTCCGGGTACCGGGTGCTATGGTCTACCGCAAACCAAAATGTACCAGTTTCCTGAGGTGGTCTGGGCACCCAAAGGACACACAAAATACGTATATATTCACTCAAAAGGCTGACAACCCACTGGTAGTAGAATTAAAAGGACCTCTGCCAGATTTACCAGATGCTTGGCAAGCATGGCCGGACCATAGACATTCCTTGATTTTTACACCCAACTGGGGTCAGTAAAAACGGGCAGTTAGCTAGCTGTCTCGGTCACTCCAAGGTGACCTGCTAAATTAAAGTCATGTGCCAAGTCCAACATGAAACTCCTATGACATTTAGGCACAACCAGCTTCTTCCTCAGAATTCTTCAGCTCTCTGATCAAGTGGTCGTTCTCCCAGTACACCCTGAACATCCCAGGGGCTTCCCCCTGAGCTTCTTTCTCTACCTGCTCATGCAGATCCGCCAGAGTGGAACCGTGCGTCTGTGCCTTGCAAAAGTCAGCTTGACTTGGACCTCCATCTGATGACAACTCATCCATTCCTGGTAGGCATCGTGCAGGTCATTCGCCAACAGAGACTACACTGGAATTGCGTCTTTGACAGTGACACCGCGCTGGGAGGTCTCTCTAAACTCGATAATGGCCAGCGTGAATTGAATACAGCTTTTGAACCCCCTGACTAACGTATTTGAACGAGGAATGAGCTGTTCCTCTGGCACAAAATGTCACCGGACCACGGCGATACTCACAGCTGCATCAAGTAGTGCTTAGGCTTTATTCCCATTTATGAAGACATGCTCGAAAAAGAACGGAGTGTTCATGGGAACTCGGACCTTAGCTGGAGACCCAGTACCTTTTCCCCCTCAGAGGTATGATATGATATGATATGGCATTTGTAACGCGCCTATACACAAGTGTTTCAAGGTACTAGAGAACATTCGGCCCGCCCCTGTCCTAGTGATAATTCATCATCTATTATGTCTATACTGACTATTTCCTCCTCTATTTTGTTTTAAGCACAGAAACAATGGGGCAATGGTACTGACATTTTGTATTGGCACGCAGGCAATTAGCAGTGGTGCAAAAACTGTCCTAATTAAAAAAAACATATTTTGAGGCATTTTTGTACCAGGGCTAATTTTATCCAAGTCTTCTGGCCAGGTCAACTATTGGCCTAAATTCCACCCTAGTACATTGCCCTGTTTCAAAAACACAACGGCAAAATATCTTTTTTTTTACAATAGGGCAATGTGTGCTTGAGTGCTAATTTTACTTGCACCAATGCAAACTTTTGGTAACATGGCACTAACGTTACAGCATTAAGAACTTTGAGCAGGTTTAACGTTTACCACATTCTGGTTTGTTAAAAAAAGACCTTAAAAACAAGACATGGTGGCTTTTTCAACAACACCGGACCAAGGATTAATTCCAATGGACGCACAGACCTCAACTCACAGTACTGCACTACTGTTAAAAGATGGCAGCCAAATGCTGGCTACCCACCCTCTGTACAGCGCTCCGCTGCTCTTGAGCCAGGACAGCACTTTAAACAATAAAATAAAACAATAACAAATTGTGGGAAATGACGATGGATCGTGGCAGTGAAAAGGATTTAAAGGTGGTAGCTCAGCAGGGCAGCTCAAACAAGTCTTGACAAAGCAAAGCTGTGGCAGGGCGAAACGACAGTATTCACAACATTGCCCCTTTCCTTTGAAATAAAGTGGTTCCATGTCTTTATAACAACACCCAAAATAAGGACATACTTTAAAAACGACACCTAAATAAGTCGAATTTGTTTTTTATTTGGGGGGTCCCCCTCCCAAGCACCTCGTTTCTACTGCCTGTGTATCCTACCCCCTACCACCCCCAACCATTTTCATCCCTTAACCCACTCCATATATACTTTTACTTTAAAATGCGACAGATATTTAGGTGTTGTTTAAAGGTTTGTCGTTATTTATTTTTTGCCTTATAAACACTGGATACCAAATAAAATATGGACAGCGATGAACTGCCTGGGAGCGCCTTGGTCAGTTTTTCAAAAGGGATTTGCTCTGGGGTTCTGTGCTCTCCAGGACCGTGTCTGGGTCCTTTTTCTTTGAATACAATGTATCGGATGATGAAACTGTGGCATAAGAAGTTGAAGCGATTTCCCAGGATCACAGGGGTGCAGCAAAGTGGAGGCACGGAGATTTAAATCACTTGGCCACATATTCCAAGTGGTTTTGCATTTGCAAAGCCAGCTCACTGTAAATATGCTTCTTTTGTGAAAACAAAAAGAATGTTAGTAATGTGAACATTGCAACCCCTAAGTAGACCGAACCCTGGACATTCCCCAACTCCTTGAGACTTGCAAGCAGGGGTGTTGCTAGGTCTGGAAAAGATCCAGGGCTACACTAATGTTGGGACTGTCGGGACTCAGGTCTAGCTAGCCTTTTGGTTGTAGCCCCTGAGATTCTATCCGGGGCTACAACCAAAAGACCCAGGGCTATATAGCCCCCTAAGCCACCCCCTAGCAACGCCTCTGCTCGCAAGGGAATGCATAGTTTGCTGACGCTCACCTGATCACAAAGCTGTTAATGGTTACAGTTGTTTCTGGTCCACCAGTTAAATTTCCCAAAGTGATAGCAGTCCAAGGGGGGTGCTCCCAATTTGCCCTGAGACTAATTAGCTGCCCCCATGAAGTTTCCTTTGTAGTTGCTGCCCATTTAACTTAACTGCAGGAGTGGGTGGGGCCTACAATGATTTCGTATGGGAATTCAGGATGAACATGCTGACCCTTGGCACTTAAGGGGTTTTTAAGAGAGCACGGCCACAGTGCGCGCTGCACTGCAACTGCAGGGACGCATGCCTACTGCCCCATGCATGCCACCTCCCGGCATTTGCTGCTTCGCCCAATGTGGTGCTCCCCCAAAAGACACCCCTTAGGCATTCATGGGGTGGCCCGTAAAGGCCTGATTGTGCACAGCCTCTTTGCACTGCACCCGATTGGTACATCAAACACAACGGCATTGTATGGCCAAGTCAAAGTGGAGCACTGTATAAACGGAGGATAGCACAGGGGCAACACAATGCAAGACCACACACAGCAACAGAGGTTCGAATCCCGAATCCGCACTCAGAAACCGAACTCAGGTACGGGTATTAGGCGTGTTATAAAAAAAAAACTATTAAATTGGCTTAAAGATTTTAAGAAGAATATCAAGACGCATCTCTTTAACATGGTTTAACGTATCCACCCTTCTGACAGAACCTTTTTGTCTGTCTCCTTTATGGGGGCCCTGAGACCTACGGGTGTGTGGCGCGGTATAGCCATTTAAATAAATAAATAACTAAACCACACTGGACTAAGAACCGGCCATGTAAAATACAACCACCTGACGGCGAGTCTTCCAAGTCGAAGGGGCCTTTCAAAGATAATATTGCAGCACTCCTTGCAAGATGTCCAATTTATTGTCAGTTCACTAGAGCTCAAATTAAATAGATGATATTAAAAGTGGCACCTGGTTATAAGACAATCACACTGAGAGCAGGAGCGAGATGTGTGTGTATTTATAGTGAGCAGCAAATCTGCCTTTACAATTAGATTTCATCAATGTCACAAATTCTTATAAATATAAAACAATACCATAGTTATTGACACATTATATTTTTTGAGTGCATTCTATTAGACTTCAAACGGTGTCATGTAAAAATGGAGCCAACCTATTCTAATCAACTTCTAAACTCTGCAGAGTAAAAAACATGAATTATCCGTTCTGTGCGAAGCCTATGATCAGTACCTTACTTTAATCAAAAGGCACTTTATTGCATAATTACATACAATTAAAAAAATATAATTAATGACACTTAGAAATGTCATGAAGACACATATTTCTGGAAATCTCAAATGACCCAAACATTTGTAATGTGGCAAGCAGATATTTGCATGGCACCGGTTCTTTTGGAGTGATAAGTGGCTCGGAGCAGTTGCTAGTGTTCAGGTTTCAACTCAAGAGCAACGTGTTTGTCTTGGGAGCAAGACAACGCAGAGCAACACAAGTTTGAATCCTGGTCCCACGCTTAGAGACTGGTCTCCGGTATTAAGCATGTTATAAAAGATTAATTAATTAAGCAAGCAAATGGCTCCAGGTTCCAATCATTTGTAGCACTGGAGTATGCACACATAATGCGAATATCCCTTAACTGAATACTCAGCACCCGCTATTTATAGGAATTCTCAATTCTTTGAAAAGGGGAACTGATTCATAAAGGGCCACATTAGAAGGTGCGCGGTTATGGTAATGGCAGTTTTCCACAATGCCACCAGCTTTACCGTTACCGCGCAGTTATGAGTCACACAACTCATATTACCAAAAACTGCAATATTTTAAGTGGAGGTATTGACTCCACTTCTAATGGCTGTTTCAACCCATGTGGTAATACTACTGCATGTCCCCAATGTAGTCAACGGGTGGTACAAATCGGAAAAAACTGGGCCTCTACATACCCTTAATAATGACTCTGTTAGCAGAGGTAATACCACCAAACTCATGATGAGGACATAAGGGATTTGCCGAGAGTCACCAAATGTACTGAAGTGAGGAACCAGCTTCTGAACCCAGTCATACTGGTTGGTCAGTCAACGATGCATTTATTTATTGATTTCATTTATAAAGCGCACAGGCAACCCGGAGGCATTGAGGCGCTGATGTAGCCCCTACACACTGTCTGCCTGTGTGTGTGTGTGTGTGTGTGTGTTTGTCGCTGAAGTTGAGCAAGCTGCCAGGGAGCGCTGCCTATTGCCTGTGTGGCTCCATGCAGCGCGCCCTGTTAACTCTGTGAACAGTGTGTGTGGATCATCATCTGTGAAATGAAGGCAGAGCAAGCTGGCCCGGGACAGAATTTATGCATTTATTCATTTATTTATTGGATTTATATAGTGTGCACGTGTCGCGGCGTCTCCGGTGATGAACTGCTCGAAGCCAGCAAAGAAAGGCAGCGGTGGCGAACAGCAGCCGGCAAAATGTGTCTGGCCCCATGCCAGAGCCTGAAATCTGCACCGTGCCAGGCAGGATGATGCCATCGCTCGTGCGTGGTCAATATGGTGCACATCTCTGTTCTGGGAGGCGGGGGGGGGGGCAGAGGCATTGCTCGTTGGAGTCTGGGAGGGCTATGGCCCCGGGTCTTTTGTTGTAGCCCTGGATAGAAGCTTATGGGCTACAGCCAAAAGGCTAGCTAGCCCTGAGTCCTGACAGTCCCGACATTAGCGTAGCCCCGGATCTTTTCCAGACCTCGCAACACCTGTGCGGAGCGGGGGGCACAGCCCGTGCTATCAACACCTCACACACACACACACAGACAACTCCTGCGCCCCCCACAGAACCGCACTTCACTCAAACCTGCCACCTGATTTATTTATTTCAGCAAGAACTACAAAAATGCAAGGAACATGAAATATAAGTCATATTGAACATATGGCTAGACCGGCCATGTACATCTGCATTACCTAATAGAACGTCAAACATGCTGCAATGTTACAGAATAACCTAAGAGCACAGACAGGCTAGAAATTCTGCAATTGCATGCATTTGGACCTGTAGACAGTGCTAAATGTGTGGAGTTGTTTGCCATGGCTCAACGCTGGCACTTATTTCTGAGCACAGACACTTATTGTCTCAGACTCAGTTTGATTATGATGTGGTGTTTTGACAAGTTTATTATTTGTAACTGCCAGTCACATAATAGAATCAGAGCAAAATGTAAACGATGATTGTGTTTAAAGACACACCTAAACATTTGTCTCATGCCAAGACGCAACAAGTATGTTATTTTATGTGTATGTTGATTGGTATTTGTAAATCACACATCTGCCGTAGTGACCGAGTACATCCGTCAACCACAATAAGCCGGTGGGAGCTTCAACTGTAACACCATAAATGCTGACATTATGGGGTCAGTTGTGGGTGGTGGCAACAATAGGGGGGAGCAGCCCATCCTGACATCCCATGGGCGTGGTAAAAAATATTTGGCTAACGGCACTTCTTTTTTACAAACTAGGCCCTGCCAGTAGAAGATTCACCTGCGGTTTTCTGTAGCCCCCCGATTTTGCATGGTGTATCTTCAGCCCTTCTCTGGACTTCAGAGTAAAGTCTGTGAGCCTGTTTTACAAAGCATTCCATGCGTGCATTGAAAGGTTCCTCAGGCACAAACGGGGATCAAGAACGCATCCCTCTCAGCAGGACCGACGTGCTGTTACTTGTACTCTCGGAGGCGTAGACAGGGTAGGGTCTGAGCGGGCAAGGCGCAGCACTGTGTGGGCATTTACAGATGTTAATGTCACTGCGGTGGGCCCCACTACATTAGCTTCAGGCCCCAATTGTTGGACAATCCTGGCTTTGCCTCTCTCAGTGGATAGATAGCCCTGTCGTCTGAGCAAGACATTGAATTTGTGAATTATCCATTCATTGGTGGCTTGGAAACGGAATGTCCGGCATTGTTTTCAGGAATTTGTATGGGGCAGAAGAGCAGTAATGTAAAGACAGTGGGGTAACTCAAGAAAGACTTGCTGTGAAGTGGCAAGAACTAGTCGGGTTCCCTGAAGCAGGGTGGATCCGGGACGCTGAACGGATCCTCTGCACCCTCATCAGCTTCCCAGGGCCACCCTACTGCGAAAGATAATTCATCGAATTTGGCTGAAGCCGGTGCCAGTCCGGTGATAAGTGTTGCTTTGCTTCAGGGAAACAAGGAAGCAGAACACCATGCTGGCGGAACATTCCTCCAGGGTTCAGGTGTTACAGACATATGTGCCCCAATGTGGGCTGCATCGGGTGCCTTGGATCTTCTGAAGAGACTGTCGATCTATGACCATGGACCCTCCGTATCGTTGGCAGGAACGGGTGTGATGGCTGGAATTGGAGTGGTGAGCTTAGAGTTCCTTGTAAAAGGTACGGTGACACTGTTGTTTGGTGGGATGGACGGAACAGTGCACAGCTGACCTGGAGATGAGCATTACGGTGGTGTCCTGCCAATGCCTACCAAGGAACATGATGTTCTTGCAGTGGACGAAGTGGTGGGGAGCAGTGTTCCACTACTTTTTTGGTACACTTCTACCACTGTCATGTGTCTTTCAGCGTTTTCTTCATTGGGTTGTTTTGGCAGTGAACAAACCCCACGCACCACCCTGCATGGCGTGCTCATCTTTATCTTTGTGCGTGGTTAGCATTATGCATTTGGTGGAGTTGTAGCACTTCGTGCCTCCAAGGATTGTGATGTGCGGCACGCTAAAATCTCATTAGAAGAGGTCTACACATCCCAGCACCCCTTGGCTCTAACCATGACAGTTCACGGTAAGAAGTCAAACAAGAACTGTTAATGCTTAAGAGAACCCACTCACCCACCCACCTATGCAACAAGCGGAAGGATTCTAAGTCACTCGGAAGGCAACGCTTGTTTGTCCAGTGAACACAAGCAGCTGCGGAGCATCGCGGAACAGCAAACAAGCTTGCACGGAATTCCAAGATGGCGCCAATAAACAGCAGGTATTTTAAGTCGCAGAGCCAGTAATTAAAAAGGACCTGGGAAGATTATATGCAGGCCAACTCCCCCGCATGCTGCAATCTCCCACTGACCCCAGCTCCTGTGGCACTCCTCCTTATCTACCCCAGCCGCCACCTCTCAGCCTTTCTCACCTTGAACCGCCCACTCTAACCACCAACCTGACTACCCCTCCGACCACACGCCCCGCCCGTCCCACTTACCTAATCATGTGTGATTGCGGGCACTGCAGTCCCTGATAGACCGCCATTGGGGAAAGGTGGCCTGTCTGGCAACTGACGTCAGTGCAAATTAAATTATGGGCCATAAAGTACATTTCCTTCCTACCCAATACTGTAAGGGTAGCAATAATTCTCTTGAGACCACATTAAGAGGCCAATGGAGAATGGGACCATCTAGGGACTCTATACAGGCCACAAAGGGAAGAGCAATCCCTGATTGGCTTACTGAAACACCAACCACAGCAGGTGTATAAGAAGGGCTGATGGAAACCGGAAATGCGTGCAAGCCAGGAGGAAGCAGACATGCTACCTACTCACTGCTCCCTGCAGGTACAGGGAAACCGTTACCTGGGACGAGGAAGCCTTCGGCTCAATCATCCATCAGAAACTCTGCCAGATACGAAGCCGTGACCAGGCCCAACGAATCAGCGGCCTGAAGGAGGTGGAACCCACAGGCAGGTTCTGTGCCGGAATGCTGGAAGAAGTATGAAGGGGGCGGAAGGTATTACCCAAATGTACCTTTTACAATTGACCTTTTGTCCTAAGTGACCTAATTATAGTGGTCCTAATTGACCTTCTGCACAATTGACCGTTATATTATTTTAGTTATTTTACATATGTATTGGGTTGGTTTGGATTATAAATTATATAAAGGGATTGGGTGGGGGGGTTGCAGAGGTTTTTGGAATGGGTTGAGGGTTGCAGGGGGTTACCCCCCGCATACATGTCCTAATTGACCTTTAAAATTAGGTAAATTCTCCTGAGGTCAAGTCCCCCGAGTTCAATTGTGAAAAGGTAAATTAGAATACATCCGATCGGAAGACTGCTCCCTCTCCAGAAAATCTGGCACCCAATAATGAGAAACTCCTGTTAGGGGGGTAACAATATCATCCGGCTGACAAGGACCCTAAAGGGAGGGGGGGAAATATTTGTGGTTTTACAGAGGAGACAAAAATGCGCCTGGTGTTGGGAAAGGAATTGTTCCAAACTCAAAGGTGGTGAAACGAGTCAGTACTCTGGCCTTGGAGAAAACGAAAACACTGTGGTCTGAAAGAGAGAAAGACTGCAGTGAGGTCTACAGAAGCGACGCGATTTTGAAGAAATCAGAAGCGTGAGTACTTTCTGGCAGGGATTGCTCGGGGAAGCAATTCTGGCCTTTGTTTGTGGACTAGTGCCAGGCTCGGACTGAACTACAGGGCAACAGGGCAATGCCCAAACCCGAAAGGCAAAATGCTAGTTTGGGACAGTTTCTGCGGTCAAAGTTGGCCACTTTTTTGGCCCCGATGGGCCAGTTTGATAAGTCACTTCACCATGCGGCTAGTACTTTTGACCAGTGTTAGTGAATAAATATTCTTTAAAATACCCAATTTACATCACATTTTATCAAAAACCTCCCCCTTGGGTACTACTCAAACAGTCTGTCACAAAAGGAACGAATTGCCATTTGGAACTGTGTGACACTTTTTCAGGGAAGATGGCTCAGGGGTAACGTGCTCACCTTGGAAGCAAGACGACACAGAGCAACACAGGTTCGATCCCCGGGTCCGCACTTAGAAACCTCTGGGTATTAAGCGAGTTATAAATAACACATCATATCATATCATTGGTGCCCGATACAATTTTATGTCCCAGTTCAACCCTGACTAGGGCTGGACATTGATGAATAGGTTTGTGCAACCTCTTGTTGGGTGTAGTATTGATAGCATTCTTTGTATAGGACTAAGAATGGAATTATAGGATGGAATGGTGAGGGGTTGGAATGTAGAAGGTGAGATGAGAGAGAGGGAAGCATTGATGTTCTGGGGCATGCTACTGAGGTAAGATACCTTTATCTTGTATAAAAAGAAGCCTCCATATTACTTCTGAAGATTGTACATCCTTGCTTCAAATGGCGACAAGGATTGGATACGGAACCACGTCTTCATGAAGAGAAATAATCACGCAGAGTCTGGAAGGCCCCACAGAGCTGCCGGTACACCTTTTCATGTTCACGCCTATCATAGTCAAAGAGGTTACCCTGCCGGCGAGTACAAGCGCACCAGGGGTGCAGAGTGAAACCAACACGTGTTGCTGTTTATTGTGATAGCAGAGAATTTGCTGTGGAACAATTCATGCATGGGGGTGCTGTTGAAAGCCAAAGAAGAGGGCTGCTTAGCTTCTGAGTTCCGAAAATCTTCTACCTTTGTCGGCTCGAGATCATATGTCACACTGGGACCGGACGGATTCGATTCCTGAGACTACTGAGCTCTGACTATCAACTTGGGGATCTGAATGGTGGCAGCATCCCAGGCACATAACCTGCCTGGCCTACCACTGCCCGCCCTTGGGCTGGAAAACCCAATACGGACCGAAGAAACACAGGAAGCATAGCAAGCTGCAGCAGGAGGAGCCCGACAACCCTGCGGCGTATTCAGCCTGCCTGAGCGCCTGTGCGCTCCCATCCCCTTCCTGACTGATCTTACGTAAGGATGGTCCGTCCTGGAAGGCAACGGCAACCAGGGTTTACGGGGGTTCGGACCTCACACTTTTTCTATCCAGCCTGCATGAGACCTACAGGGAGGCGGTGCAGGCCCGAAGATCATGACAGCCAATACAAACCGGCCTGATCCCGCACTGGGGACCCCCTGCTTTCCAGGAGGGACTCGCCCTGCTGCAAAATTGCCTATCCCCAATTACCTTTGGCCTGCGGCTCACGATCTTAGCAACCACACGAGGCAGCACAGAACATCCACAAACTGGAGCGAATCCCACACTCCTAGGGACTTTCACAACTAATCTATCACCATCTTTAGGTCCCCACTCTGAATACTTCACTGACCAGCCCAACCATATCCGGCTCGGTGAGGGGCTCCCTGCACCCAGTATTTTTTTAAATACAGGACCCCTCTCACCTCCTGGCTAGTAACTTACTTCCCTCCACCAGGCTCACATGGGCCACCTGGCTGTCTCACTAACCTGTATCTTCAGACTCCTCTCAAACGCAGTGTCTCTGCCCTGGACCACCACTGGCTTAAAAGAACGGACTTCTCTTGCCCTATACACCATTGTAATTATCAAAGGGCGCTGCTTCATCTCTTGGCGCCTCTCTGTGCCTCCTTCTCCAGCTTATATTCCGGAGTGAAGCAAGAAGAAAACCTCTGGCTCTTCGCGCTTGGTAAATGCAGCTCTACAACATGTTTTACAAAAGATTATTCGGTTTTTAGTAATGCTTGAGTTAAAAGTCATGTAGGCTTAAGTGGGCTTCTTCAGTCCAGTTTATTTTCTTGTGCAAAAGACCAGCCAACACGTGTTTCAACCCAATGTCTTTTTCAAGGCTATTAAATTCTTGATGCGTTACCAGATTTGATACTTGAAGCGTCCTGTAAGGAATCACCTCCAAAACTACCATCTATGTATGTCAGGTCCCTCTCATGGGAATATTATGTCAGGTCCCTCTTATCGGAATATTATGGACATAGGTGCCTGTAAGGAATCACCTCCATACGCTATCCTCTGATATGTTCAGTCAGGTCCCTCTCATATGGATATTATTTGCAAAAACAAGTGCCCTCACCTCCCCAGCATGTTGTGGTACAAGGGTTTCCATTCATCACTCACCTCGCTGCTGGTAGACTATACACCTTAGAAATCAGCACAATTTGACACAGTTTAACCTTCCTAATTGTGTCTTATACTCTGGAGTACCCTGTAATCTGGAAAGACTGGGACGATGGGTGCCCTCTGACAGCCGGGTCCCAGATCATTCAAACACCGCACACCTATTCCACATCGCCCCCTAGCAATCATGACTGAAGGGGCATGAGGGGGGGAAGAAAATGGGAGCCCATGACAAATTCACCAAGGCGACATTCTGGGGTGAGCCAGAACTGGCACCCATCTCTGGGGCCGCAGATGAGCAATAACTGGAGCATGCGGCACCGGTCCTCAAACAAATGATGGAGGCGACGACCAGAGGATTCGCTGCTGTCCACGAAAAACTCAATGACATCACAGCCAATGTCTCCTCAATCTGCACACAGTCGGCAAAAGAGGTCCTTCGAATTAATGTAGCGGAAGAGCTGATTGGGACCACGGAAGATGATGTACATAACCTACAGACCGCAGTCGCCTCACTGACCAAAGATGTCAAGCAGATCAAGAATAAATGTGATGACCTAGAGTCCAGGTCACAAAGATATAATATCTGCATTGTGGGAGTACCCGAGGACGCACTCACTGGTGGAATGGAATCTGCGGTAGCGCAACTGCTCAGGGAGTTCCTCAATGACCCTCAACTCTCGCCCTTCTTTGCCATCGAGCGAACCCACCGAGCCTACGCCCGAAACCTGGAGACTTTCCCTGACCCATTAGTGCCAAGATCATAAGTTATCAGGACAGAGACCACGTATTAAAACTAGCCAGGGGGAAGAAAGAACTGCAAATGGGACCCCAAATCATTAGAATGTTCCCAGACATCTTGGTTGCAGTTCAACAGGAGAGGCTTCACTTCAATGGAATCAAGAAACTACTGTGGCATGCTTTTCCCGGCATGCCTTTCGATTCCATTTCCGGCGGAAACTCTATTTTTTTACTTCCCGGAGGATGTGCTAAAAATCATTGAAACCCAAATCCCACTGGACATCCCGAGCGAACACTTGCCCAAGAATCACCCCCCGCACTGAACTCTCGCACAAGATTGATCACATAACACTGCTGTAATACTGTTTGCTTGAGATGTCTTAATCTAACCGACATGAGGTATTATAAAGTTATAGGAACAAGTCTCATGTGCCGTCACGGCGGCATCTGTCCCCCAAGTGATGGCTTTGTTCTGGTTTACACGTTTGCCTGCTCCCATTAGCGGGCTGGTTGGGGTTCTAGGGTATTTAAAGGGGGAGGTCAGGGGGTACACTACACTGTGAGTTGGGGGTAGACAGTGTGGGTGGGGGTGGGAACAAGAGGGAATGGGGACAGGGGGGAGGTATGTTTAAAGTTAATTGATGGAAAAGTGTGAACATTTCTTGACAGGGTGGTATAGACAACCAATATGCAAAATAACCGAGGGAAGTCAGCTGGGACAAGACTGAAACGGCTCAGGGGGATATTGCCCGGTCAGCAAAATGATGATTAACTTGAGGTGGAACATCAGGGGGCTAGCAAACTACTCAAAAACAAGGAAGATTGTGGCTTATGCGAACCAGCATAGAATCAACATTCTTTTACTAGAGGAAACCCATGCTAAGGCAGATGTTTGCCAAAGTGGTGCACCTGCCTGGGGGGGAGGGGAATAGATACTACACCTCCTACTCAACGCAGTCTTGCAGCGTTTTGACACTCCTACGTAAATCATTAAGCCTCACCACTTGGAAGACTCACATAGACATGAAGGGACGTTACGTTATTGTACACTGCTCATTAGCAGGGATGTCTCTCTTGCTTGTAAATACCTATGGCCCAAATGTGGAT
Source organism: Ambystoma mexicanum (assembly GCF_040938575.1). Taxonomy (NCBI): domain Eukaryota; kingdom Metazoa; phylum Chordata; class Amphibia; order Caudata; family Ambystomatidae; genus Ambystoma; species Ambystoma mexicanum. The sequence continues at coordinate 557,377,143 of NC_090940.1, forward strand.
TCGCTGGAATTCTTCGATGGAATCTGTGGGGTTATCTCCACATATACCGGGGTTTCTGATAATTGGGGGGGGGCATGAACCTGATTCTGGACTTGAGACTTGATAGAACGGCTGCGCTCCCAGACCCCTCTATAAGGCTGCCTGCAGACGACTGACACATATGGAGTATCTCCAACTAAGAGATGCCTGGCACCATAGGCACCCGACAGCCTGAGAATTGAGAATTTGCCACCCCACAACACGGCATCGCGCATTGATACTTTCCCGGTTTCCAGTGTGCTACTTGGCAGGATTGCTGAGGCAGACATCCAACCATGCACATTGTCTGACCACACCCCGGTACAATCTGACATTGAATCCTTCTTCTCCAACAGTGGGGATAGGGATATATCTCAGGGCACACATTGGCAGGCATTTAAAGTGTTCATTCAGGGAATATCGATCTGCAGGGAGGTGGGTGTCTACAAAACAATTAGGAGGGACCTACAGAAGTGTGAAGACCATCTTAAAGCTCTTGTTCGGGGACATTCCCGAACATCAGACTGCAAGGTGCTGGTGCTCATCTGCTCTGAACTGGAATTATTCAGGTCACATGTCGAGGGTGAGATCATATTCCTGACCCGCCTGATGGCAGCCAGGAAGAATGCATAGGGTGAAGACCCCGGAAAGACGCTCGCTAGAGTGATGAGAACCGAACATGGGCGCAACTGGGTAAACAGTATACTGTATAACCTGGGGGATTCTACATGTAACGATCAGGACTTCCTCAAGGTGTTCTGCAGCTTTTATAGCTCACTATATGGGGTGGATCATCCTCATGACCCTCTGGGCAGAATGTCAACAGAAAATGTGAGGGTCCCCTCACAGTGGAAGAATTAATTACAATAATAAGAGATCTCCCCAATGGCAAGGCTCCTGGCCCTGATGGGCTAACGGCTGAGTTTTACCACAAATATTGTGGTCTACTGCCTCCCCGCCTCATAGAGGTCTGGAACAAATCGCTGATTAACTCTATTCTCCCCGAATCTATGCAGGAGGCCACCGTCGCAGTGTTATTGAAACCCGGAATGCCCGGTAACTAAGGCGGGTCCTACCACCCACTCTCTCTTATGAACGTTGACACAAAAATCTTTGCGAAAGCACTTGCAAACCGTATCCCTCCACTTCTTCCCCATATAGTCTACCAAGATCAGACAGGGTTTGTACCCGACAGATCTACATCACTCAACATTAGGCGGCTGTTCAATGTGGTTGTAAGAATAGACCCGACCACTTAAGCGATGGTGGTCACGCTCGATGCCCAGAGAGCATTTGACATGGTCTACTGGCAATACATATATGAGGTTCTGGATAAAAATTGGTTTTGGTCCCGAGATGCTCCGATTTATTAAACTCCTATATTCAGCCCCCCTAGTGACTACTGGTCAGTTCCTGCATATCGGATCAGTTCATGTTGGGGAGGGGCACACGTCAAGGTTGTCCCTTCTCTCCTATACTGTTCGCACTGGCCATGGAACCAATGACAGACTTTGTTCGCTACCACACCCGCCACCATGGTATTCGTCTTTTGGGCTTTCCAGAAATCTCACTTTATGCAGATGACATTCTGCTTTATGTACGTCACCCACTCGTCAATTTAGATCCAATTATCTGAGACATTACACTTTTTGGGGAATTTTCGGGGTTCATAATAAACTATGCTAAATCTGAGGTTTTCCCTCTAACAGAATGTATGAGGGAACCCCAGGGGGAGTTCCCCCTAATGTGGTCCCAAAGGGCGTCAGGTACCTAGGGGTGCAGATTCCTCATGAAAAGCCTTCCCTAATACTAGTGAAGTGGGAGAATGGAAAAACAGGCTCCCGTCCTTCCCCTCTCGCGCCTGGCCTAAAGGATCACGGCCCAGACACCCGCCACGAGAAGAGTTTGCCCATCTACCAGACGACCAAATACCCTGGTACAGGAACATACGGATGTGTCCATCTGCCTGCCCAGCAGCCCGCCCTGCCCATGCCGATACCTGCGGCATGGATCAACTAGACTAAAACCTACACGTCGTTAGAGATGCCATGACGACCTAGCCAACGGTCAGCACACCTGTGCAAATATACACACCGGACACTCCCGCACCAATCTACACGAAGAATATACTCAGTGCTATGACGTAGACGACAAACATACTCACGGACGTGCATCTTTATTATTTTCCACATAGGCTCTCAAAATGCAGAAACGCAAGACGCATCATGAACTCATCTAAAGAGCTTGCTTACGCTTCTCCTAAACCCAGGTGCCATAATGAGAAATATAACGAAGACACGATACTGGTCATAAGACAATATGATACTATAACCTAAAGCGCCTGTGCACCAAACGGTTTCACCTATACACCAGGCCTGAGTAGGCCACAAGTAAGAGCTCCCATGGACGTTAAAAGAACAAGAGTCAGGTTGCTGATCCTGCAGAATGAGCCTGGCGAAAGCAGACAGCCAAGGTCGTAATGTTGCAAACCCACATTCCAAAAGCAGACCATCAAGGGCACGATGTTGCAACCTCGCACGCCGCGCACCAACGTTAAAGTCGCACCTGCAAATTAAACCAGGCACACAGTGGGAAAACAATATTAATTGTGCAGAATTCTGCCTCAAACACGGTCCCACCTCACGTGACCAAGCCGAACCTGACAGGATGCCAAGCCCAGAAGAAAGAAGGCGTCTGGATCCCTCGTTACAAGACACATGCAGATACACTTAAAAGGCTCAATGGACATCTGCGACAGTGGGAGTAGTCGGCCTTCCAGCTCATGAATAAATCCTCACATTGTCTGCACGTACTCATAGTGAAACATTGTTGCAAATGACAGGTACACCGAGAGCTGGGAACAGCGATGGTCCCAGGCTGGGAAGCTCTTGGACGCACCAATCAGAACATGGGGCTCTTATCACTGACGCCATTAACATTAACCAATCATCAGGAGTCTTCATGTAACAATTCTCATGTATCTAATTGTAGGGACAACCCAGATATATCACCTGACTAACCCTTGTCCACTAATATTGTTCTCTATACGTATGCTATACTAACCCTACCACTCGAGCAACCAATTAAGAGTGGCGATAGGTTTTTTGCTAACTTTCTAAGGTGACGCAAGTAGCGCGTCATACTAAGGTAAAAAGGGCCTGCGAGCCCCACGATTGTGTGTGTGTCAGGACGGACGCGTATGATCCTTGACCCATCCCTGCCGTTTTTGTATAATAAACCGCAGAGTCACCTTGCTTCTTGTGTGTGTCTCATACTCTATCTCTTCTGGGATATAAGGGAGGAGTTGGGGCCTCCCTGCCCGGAGGTCTGCGGACGGCCCGGCTGACCCCGGCAGAATTTTCCCCCCGACAAGTTGGAGGCACTGCTGAGATCTGTTTAAAATCGGCATTTTTATTTTTTGCTTTTTCCACGAACTCCAGTTGCGAGGAGGCCCGGCGGCGCGGCCCCCTCTGCCGTCGCCCCCTTCTGAGGACTACAGGACCATCGCGGAGCTGCGAGAAGACCGGACAGCGCAATCCGGATATTGACCCTCGGGAGCCGGTTGAGAAGTATCCCGCCCGCGGTTGGCGAGTGTCCAGACGTGGTCCAGACGAGGGGAGGTGACGAGCCGCTTGGAGGGGTGCACGCAGTCGAGCGACCCCGCATCAAGAGAACTTGGTGAGCATGCCACGCACAACAAGCAATGTGAAATTGTGAGGGAGGGGGGAGAAATTAAATACGGGAGGGGGGAGGTGTTGCACAGGTGTGCGGCAAAGGTTTGACAATTTAGTGTTGGAAATGGAATGAATGGTAGCCGAACAAGTGCGAGGGCAGTCGGCTACGTTACGCGAAGGGAGGGGGCGGAGCACGAAAACATCACGTGCGGCCGCTCGTAGACACTGATTGGCCTAGGTCGCGACTACGTGTAAGGGTGTGTGTGTGTGGTTTCCTACGATTTGGCACTTATTGATCAATGAGTAGATGAGGATCCCTATTGTTCGAGCAAGACACTCGATAGGTAGATGACGTTTCCCTGTAGGCGGTAGCTAGTTAGTTGCCCAATACGGAAGATAATTGGCTGGTTAAGCCCTCCTGTAGAGGGGCGTATCACACACGAGGCGACGCAGTGTGCGCAGTCCGATTATATTATTGATTTGATTACCTTGTTCCAGGAGTGACAGGAAGACAGCTGTAAGGGTAGCGGGGGTAGATTGCAAGAGTATTTTGAACTTAAAGAATATATGAAGAACTTACCAGTAGCTCGAAGAGATCGGTGACGTCACCAGTAGGGCTCTCATAGGATATCGCGAACACAAGGCATCTCCGTATTGAGAGTGATGGGGAAGAGAAGTGTGGTAAGGGAGTGGAAACGGAGATAAACGGTAAATGAGTTGATCGGGAAAAGGCGAAACAGGGAACGTGGCTGCGCACGGAGAACGCCGGCCACGGCAAGTGTAGAAGGGGGAGGAGCACGTGAAATTAGGATGACTGTATAAGAACGTCATATGGGGTACGCAGCCGCAGGGGGCTACGTGCGCCTCGGCCGCAGGGGGCCGTAAGGGTGTTGTATAAAGAAAGAAAGATAGAAGAAAATGTACAAATGTAACATAATATATTTTTTTATAATTTTCCTTAGCGGACTATCGTAAGTCCCCAAACTTACGGGGCCAGGTAACGATATAAGGCTGTATATTGTAAACTACTAGTGAGATAAACTGCTACCAGATAGGGGAAGGGTAGCAAGTGGAGCGCTACTATGTCATACGGGACAAGATCGGGAGGATGGGGGAACACCCTCACTACCCCACTACAACACATATGCACAACACTGCCACCCCATAGGGAGAAACTGATTAAGTATAGCATAGAATGGACCCAGGGGACGGATAACAAAATGCTGACACCGTGGCCGCCTAATGGTAGCTTCGATCAATATGTCCAACATTCATTATTAAACCATCTGCACAATACATATAAAGGGAAGAAGTTGGCAAACCACGTGGAGGTGTTTAACTTATGGAGGATGTTCCAGGGGTCCAGACCAGGACCTAATGGAATGTTCACTATGGGGGAAATACCGGAAGACAAAGAGATCAAGGAGGAAGGAGAGGATGGGAAACAGGGGAGTGAGGACCAAAAGAACATGGGAAACAGAGGAGAGGGAGGAGAAAAGAATAATAAAACAGATGAAATAAAACAGGAACCAAGCAACGATATACCCCTAGCAAAGGGAGTGAAAACAGAGGGAAGGGGGTTGTACCCTTTAAGAGAATTAGGAGAAATAGAAAAAGGACAGTTAAGGGTGGCTGAGGGATACTCGAACCCGGCATACAGCCCTCCACCCTATGTAGCTCATTGGAAGGTGCCAGCAGGGGAGGGTTGGACCGGAGAAGACCAGACTGTGGAAATAGGAAATGATGAGTGGGTAGCTGCACAGATATTATTAAAATTACGAGGTTCATTAACAGGAGAAGAGAGGGAGGTAGTAATGAAAACAGACGAGGATAATGCCAGGGAGAGTGAAATGAGGGGGGAAGAGCTGTTAAGACAAAAGGAAGAGATTTTGGAGGAACGGCTAGCAAAATTAAGGGATGAGCAGAATGAATTGATCAAGCAGCTCGAGAGGGAGGAGAGAGAGAGAGCGAGGAAAAGGAAAGAAGGTAAGAATGAATTGGAAAAAATAAGAGAACGAACTGAGGAGCAAAGGAGAGAAGCTGAAAGGGTAAAAGCAGCAGCAGAAAGGGTATCAAGAGCAGTGCTGCGAGAAAAGAAAAGGGAAGAAGAAAAAGAAAAAGAAATGGCAATCTGGAAGAGAAGGCTACTATCAGAAACAACTAAGAAATACGAAGAAGGGAGGGTGATAGAGAGTATAGTAGAAAGGGAAAGGGTGAAATGGGAAAGGAAGAAAGAGGACGAAAGAATATTGGAACAGATGAGAAGTGAAGTGATGGAGGAATTAAAGAGGAAAAGGGAGGAAAATAGTAGGGAGATGGAGGAGAGAAATGAAGAAGAAAGAGAGGATAGGAGAAGGGAGAGTGGAGCATGGGGGGATGTATGTAGAAACACAGAAGTAGCCACAACATCAGCACAAAGGGGAGCGGTTGATGAAGGAGGAAAAGGAGAATTGGACCTAATAGACTTACAAACAGTAACGATCAAGGGGAAAAAGACTAGCTTTTGTAGTGAGGAAGAAGAAGGAGTGGAAAAGGAAGGAAGAAACAGTGAAAGGGAAAGCTTAGATAAACTATACATCACCCGGACCAACACAGACTCACCATGGATCAGTAGGAGAAAGGAGGAGCTGGGGAGAAGTGAGGAGAGAGAGCAAGGAATAGCGGAAAGACAGGCACATGAGGGAGCATCATCCCCATCACGCCCTCCTCCATCGCACCCTACATGTTCAACCACCTCACGTTCATTACGCAAAATAAAACTCGCCCCCTTCACAGACGAACTGACACCATATGCATGTCGGCTTAGAGACCTCCCTAGTCGCAGGCAGGAAAGACGAATACACATGCCCACATTAAATACAGGAAATGATGGAAGAAGGGGAAAAGATGGAGAGGAAAGAGTTACGAGCAGGGGAAATATGGACGAAGTTGAAGATGTAGAAGAAAGAGAAGAGGAGGAAGGGTGTGAGGACTCGATATTATGGAACACGAAGGGGGAAACCAGACATAACTTAATGCCACTTTTGGAGAGAGGAGGGGTTAGACCACAGTATGTCCCTTGGAAGCATACCGATAAAGAAAATATAAAATGCAGGCTCCCATCATTAAGTGGAGGTGCGGGTAAGTGGATATATGAAATGGAAAAACACACCGCAGGACAGAAACTGGCAGTAGGAGATGTAAAGGGCCTTTTAATATCAATATTAGGGGATAGAGCGGATGACATTTGGAAGAGAGCGGGATTCCATGGGGTAACAATAACAAACACATCGCATGATGGGGCACCATTCGCGAACTGCAGACATACACTATGGCAGGCACTGAGGGTACAGTACCCAGACACATCAGACATAGGAGCAATTACCTCCCGCAAGATGCGTGAGAACGAAGATCCTGTTGATTATATCCAGGAAATCCAAGAGAAGTGGCGCATGGAAACTAGGGAACAATGGGATAAAACACCAGCAATATTTTACCATATACTGGTACAAGGGCTCCCAGAAGGAGTTCAGAAACAACTAAAGAAAGTAGTGGGAATGGAAGCAAAACCATGGCCAGAAATACAACTGACTATAGTGCATCATTGCAGGACATGGCAAGGAAAAATGAAACAAAAGGAAGAAGACAGGAAAACGGAAGAGGCTAAACTAGTACAGAAAAAGCTTACTAAATATACAATGGAAAGGGCACTAATAACTACACCTACAACAATGACCCAAAGCCCCACACAAGTAGTGGCTGCACAAGATTCCTCTCAAATGCCACCTTCACCGGCTATAACACAACAGGCGCCACCAATCCAACCATACACGACCAACATGGGGGGAGGACAAACAATGGCAGGAGCTGGGTATTATAATTATAACAGGGGGAGAGGAGGAATTATGAGAGGGAGAGGATACGGATATAACACCCAACAGCAGGTGGGAGGACTTAGAAATTCCTACCCCACAGGGCAACCAGTATACCAGGACAACACAGGGAGCTTTCCATGGCAGAGTAGGGAACCACTGGTGTGTTGGAGCTGTGGACTTTTAGGGCACATGTCACGCACGTGTAGAGTTAGACCAGGAACACCATCATGGAGTGATCAGGGACAACCAAGGCCCTCACAGGAACAGCAGGGCCTACAACAACAGCAGACGTTGCAACAGGGAGATGAGCAACAGCAACAATTAATACAACAACAGCCACAAACATATTCACTGCCACAACAACAGGTAGCGATGACACAACAACCCCAAGCACAACAAACACAACTGGGTAGGGTGACGGTTTTGGGACACAACCCTTACACCGGAAATGGCCAGTCCTTGTACCCTCAATAGGACAGCCCACAGACGGCCTTGGTGTGTCCCATCCTGTCAGTAACACCTAATAGTGCGGAGGAACCACGCATAGAGGTAACGATAGGTGACAAAAAATTATCATTCCTTGTTGACACCGGGGCGACCCGGTCTTGCATAAGGGAAGGTAAATTCAAGATGTCAGACGAAGCCATGAACACCCAAGGATTCTCTGGGGCTAGAGGGTTGGTTCCCTTTACTGATAACATTCCCTTATCTATTGGAGATTATGATCTGTCAGTTCCACTTCTATATTATAGTGCCTCACCAGTAAATATAATGGGGAGAGACATAATGAACAGGTTGAATATGACGATCTCCTTTACTGAGGACGGCATAATTTGCTCTACTCCAGGGATTAACATGCTCACAGCACGACAGATTATGCAAGCATACTGCGGACAGACAGCGATTAGGGCGGAGCCAGTAGATGGCGAACTATTTCAGTATGGAACAGATATGGCAATTGCATGGATGCCAGGGATAGAAGGGAAAATATGGAGGAGGCCAGCAGCCTATCTGTTCAGACCAGAAACACCTGTTAATGAACCAGAAGGAAAGGTGGTTCTAATGGATATTGAGAGCATTATTGCAACAGCTGATTACATTGCTGTACATGCCCAAGACAGAGAAGGAAGAGCATTGAGGGCCATGATAGCATTAGCAGAAGGATGTAGGCTCACCCAGGTGTCAGAAGAGGAGTTGTTCTCAGATGAAAAGGAGGAAGGTGAAATGGTGTTTATGATGAGTGTGGAAATATGGCTAAGAGTGGCTTACAAACAAGTAGCACAGAAAATTGCAATGGCACTTGAGGCACCCGCATGCACCCCAGTCCCCTTCTTTAAGGAGGATATGTCAAAGGTACCCAAATCATTGTGGACTACTGGCCCCTATGACGTGGGGTGCATAAAAAGCATAGGGGGAGTAAGAATAAAATTGAAAAAAGGTGCAATACTCCCCAGAGTAAAACAGTACCCACTATCAAAAGAGGCAGATGAGGGCATATATGAAACCATAATGGCCCTTATAAATAATGGTATATTGGTCCCCTCAGAATCACCATGTAACACGGCTGTGTACCCAGTGCGCAAGGCTAAAGGGGGGTCTTGGCGCTTCATACAGGATCTCTGGCCCTTGAACAACATAGTAGAAGCGGAATATCCCGTAGCAGCAAACCCGGCCATGAAATTGTGTGGCATCCCAGCAGAAGCTTCACGATTTACAGTGATCGACCTTAAAAATGCTTTTTTCTCAATACCACTACACCCAGACTCACAAGATCTGACGAGCTTCACTTACAGAAACACAAAGTGGAAGCACACCAGATTGCCACAAGGGTATTGCGAATCACCCTCAATTTTCAATAGAGTAATACAGATGGATTTGGGTAACATTGAAGCGGAAAGCACAGTGTTACAGTATGTGGATGACATAATAATTTGCAGTACAAACGAAAGAACATGCAGAGAGGACTCCTTAAAGATGTTGACAATATTGGCTGAATAAGGTTACAAGGTAGACATGGAAAAGATACAGTACTGCCAAGAACAGGTACTTAACGTTGGTCAACTTATATCCCAACATGGAAGGAAGATTGCACCACAAAGAGCACAGGCCATTGCTAACACTCCAATGCCACAAACTGTGAGGGAACTGCAGCAGTTCCTGGGGCTGTGCAACTACTGTAGAGCATGGGTATTTGATTATAGCTCGTACATAGGACCCCTGCTTGAGGCGTTAAGGGAAGCTAATAAAGGGGAGAAAAAGCTGGGGTGGACGATGGAAATGAAAGAGGCTTTTGATGAATTGAAAGATGCGATATCAACTGCTCCGGTACTGGCATCCCCAGACTATGAGCGACAATTTTTTATATTTTCACATTGCGATTCAGCAGTAATGAAAGCAGTGTTGGCTCAAAAAACAAGCATGGGCTACAAACCAGTAGCATTTTACAGTGGCCACTTAGATCCTGTGATGTTAGGTCACTTCCCTTGCGAACAGGGTCTCGCCGCAGCTGCCTTTGCGGTGGAAAAAGCATCAGCAATCACCATGGGGTGCCCAACTACACTATTTGTGGAACATGCACTATTTGCGATATTGAATAAACCTAAATCCACCCTAACCACGCAAAGAGCATCAGGTTATGAGATCATTTTATCTAGAGCTGAACTATCAATTGTTAGATGTAGCACGGTCAACCCTGCAAGGTTCCTAGCAGAAGTAATTGAGGAGGGGGATTATGCCCATGACTGTACGCAAATAACTGAAATGTACTCATGTACTAGAAAGGTTGAAGAAAACGCACTAGAGGGAGGTGAGCTCTTGTTTATTGATGGGTCATCAACTATCGATCAAAGAGATGGTGTAAGGAGGACTGGGGCTGCAGTGGTGAAAATGATGGAGGTACCGGTGTGTGTGGCAATGAAATGTGTACAATTACCACAGCATTACTCCGCTCAAGCAGCAGAATTGGTTGCACTGATCTTGGCGTTGAAAGAAAGCTTTGACAAACGGGTGACCATATACTCCGACAGCGCATATGTTACATCTACTGTCCACTCAGGGCTGTCGAAATGGAGAAGAAGAGGGTTTAGGAGAGCTGATGGCACTCCAGTGCAACATGCCCTCTTATTGGCTGAACTAATTGAAGTAATAAATGACCCCCAAGAATTAGCTTTAGTAAAATGCACCGCACACACCAATGGTGAGGACCACGTCTCGAAGGGGAATGCAGCAGCAGACGCACATGCGAAATATGCTGCATACTTTGGTGAGATATGGAACCCCCCAGAGTCAGAGAGAGGGAGAGGGAGGGGAATGGCTAAGGAGATGTTAATAAGAGAAGGGTACACCCATCTCCCAGCCACACAGATTATGGAGCTACAAGCGGCTGCACCAATGGCCGAAAAAGAAATATGGGTAAAAAGAGGATGTACAATGTCACCGACCGACGCACTATGGCGCCAGGGTGGCACTGGAAAGGTTGTAATACCATTGGCACTTTTGAACACCGCCCTGAGCCAACTACATCATCCAGCCCACACAAGCAAGGAAGTAATTGCAGCACGAATTAGGGAAGACTGGTTCTGCCCCGAGTTAAATTCTCATGTGTCAAATTTTATCAGTAATTGTCTCACATGCCAACAGTTTACGGCCGGCCATACTCTAAAGGTGATAAGAGGTACTATACCCCGGCCAGAGGGACCGTTCAGGCATCTCCATATTGACTATGTTGATATGATCAACATATGTCAAGGAAATAGGTATATGATTGTAGTAGTATGCCCATTCTCTAGGTGGATTGAGGCAGGGCCCTGTTCACACCCAGATGCATTTAGAGCAGCTAAATTCCTAGTGAGGGAGGTCTTCCCCAGGTGGGGAGTGTGCGAGGTGTTAAGGTCAGACAACGGCCCACATTTCGCAAACGAAATGTTCCAGCACATCACATCCTTGCTGAACATCAAGCATAAATTTGCATGTGCATACCACCCACAGGCCAACGGTGTATGTGAACGCCTGAATGGCCTATTAAAGGAGGCAATTGCAGAGATACAGCAAACAACAAAGAAGAGTTGGTTATATTGCCTTCCATTAGCCCTATTTGAGCTAAGGAATAGACCAGGGTCCGACCACCACCTCACCCCTCACGATGTGGTTACCGGACGTCAAATGCGCCTTCCCCTAACGCCAACGTCAAGAGCATTTACCGACCACGAAAGCACAGCGAGTTTTCTTGGTGATGAAATGTACCAATATGTGTCTTCTTTGATTACTAGTGTAGTGTTTGTGTCTCAACAGCTCGAGCGCACACGGGGCGGGTCTAACAGCAATCAACAAGAAGACGCGGATAAAGAACTGGAAAAGGAAGGACTGTGTAAAATTGCTAAAGGTGACCACGTACTACTTCGCAATTTCAACAGGAAATGGAATAGTCCACGATTCACCGGCCCCCATCTGGTAGAGGAGGTATCAACGAGAGCAGTAAAGCTACAGGACAAGCGTGCCTGGAACCACCTACACGATGTAAAGATCTACAAACCCCAGACCCGCCCCAGCGCCACCGACAGGTCCATTGGGAGAACAGCAACAGCATCACCAACGGAGGAAGAAAGGTCTACCACGGCCAACGGCCCAAGTGTTCCCATACCCTGTCACTCCCCAGACTCCTCAGAGACAATAACTGAAGAAGAAAGGGGTGATCCCCAAACTGCCCACCCCATGGTCACACGCTCAAAGAGTAAAGATAATTGCGCCTGTTGAGCCCAAATCCCCTGCCCACCACCCACTGACCCTACCCCCATTGCAGTAATACCTGAATTGAAGGACATTGTCTCGCACACCTACACATGTAAACACGTGAATGCTCTCTTTTCTTTTCTCTCGCACATGCAGGAACTGCGTATTATTGTACTGCTAAGAAAGTAGATAACTAACAAATTCACTGCCCAGGAGTAGATGGTACCCTCAGACGATAACTACCCAGAAGAATTGTCACACCAATTTGTATATGAAATAAAAAGGCCAACGTACCTGAAAAGGAAAAGGGTATGTGTCTACTACACAGCATTCCTCTTGGCCATAGAATACTCAATGCCCCACCTCCACCCATATTTGCCTGCCCTAAGAGATAGATCGCTTAGATTAGCGTGGGAACAGCTCTTCGCCTGGGCACTGAATGACTATTTGATAGGGAGAGCTTAAAAAAAAAACAACAACTAACATTTAATAACCAGCATATTGAGAATTTTCAGGCGGGCAACTCTAACGTCGCAAGAATACGCTGCCGGACTGCAGCAAGGTAAGAGAAAAATGCCGGTGAAATTAGCATGTGTAATAAAAATAATAGGGATTTTCATGATCACCGGGTTCTTGGCTGCCTCTGTATGGCAGTACAGCTGTGCTATCAATATTATTGCTGCACCCAAACCTAACCCACCCCCATCCCCAGCTGCAACAGGTGTTACGTCAGGTGATATTAGTAAAATTGCGTACAAACAAAATAGAGTTCGACGCAGCACATACTCAGATAATAAAGGTATTGACAATTATATACAAGATTCAGCACACGTCTCAAACAACATATGGTACCAACACATGACCCGCATTGGTAAGCAGACAACAGAAGACAGCTGCTATGTTTGCTCATTAATACCATACGCCATGAGCGCTTCTCGAACATTTGTTGCCACAGAAATAGATGAAAAAACAGCACGATGCATAATATACTTGGCACTGTTCCAAACGAAAGGAAGATTTCAAGGGACAGTGGTGCATATGGTGTGGAAAACACGTGACTCATACACATACGAAAACAACTTCCTCAAGACTTATTTGAGTTACCACCAGAGCAGTTTACATGCTGAAGCATTCAGGTACATAACAAGTGGTCCTGCAAAAGGAGAAACAAAGAAAGTAACACTGCAGTATTTACCATGTGATTGGTACGCCACTGAAGTTCCTGGTAAACCAGGATGCTGGGAAAGGCCACTGGTGACGATAACGGGGAAGGTGTACTTGGACAACAAATGGGAGATAGGAGTGGTTGGCAGCAACATGGTGACAAAAGAAACTATTTCAACTATCGATGCACACAACCACAGATGTTGAACGACTTGGATCAAGTACGTGCCCATGCTCACGTGGATAGAGACGGATGAAGACCCAATAACAATACTGCCGCTGACTGCACCTAAGGTATGCTACCAACATAAAGGAGAGGTGGACGTAGGGTACAACACCAACTGTGCAAGCGTGATGGAGTTACCTGAGGGGGGAGCAGGAACAGCAGTAATAATGGACCATTACTGGGCCTGTGGAGAAAAGGCATACCACACACTGCCCCCTCTGTGGAATGGTGTATGCACGATGGTGCACGTCAATGTACCATCACTAGTGGTACCCCAGAAGCATGTGAATGTGGCGAACTTTCCCAAAATGGATGAAGGGGACAAGAGAAAGAAGAGATCTGCACCACCTCAGGAAGAGCCAGGAAACAGGACCAACGGCAATAATACTGTCCTAAACAGAAGGAAAAGACAAGGAGAACCTCTGACAGGAAATTACCTATGGGGAAGGTCGGAAACAGCACTCACTTCAATTCCGCCAGAACACAGACTATTCAGCAGAGCAGCAATGTTCTTCTCCTCAATAATACATCCGGGACTGCAGGCTTATGCAAACGCAAAATGGCTCCAGATAACTAGATGGGAACTAATGATGACCATCAATTCTACAGTAAATGGATTCAACGCAATAAAAGAGGAGCTGCGAGCTATAAGGATGGTAGCACTTCAGAACAGATATGTATTGGACCTCCTCACGGCCATGGAAGGAGGAGTGTGCGCAAAGATAGGACAATCATGCTGCACGTTCATTCCTGCCAACGATGCTGACAACGGTACACTGACAGAAGCAGTTTCACAATTGGCCCAGATGCACTCCAAAATGATGGATGAAAGTAAAGGTGTGAAAAAGGATGAGAGCTGGTTTTCGCTATTATGGTCATGGATGCCATCTTGGCTGTCAGATGGACTGAAAATTATAGTTGGTTGTACTATTTTGGCTGGAGCTACACTGATCATAATAAGATTTTGGAAGGCCCGGAAGGCACGCACCACTGACGAATTGCTTGAAATGGTCGGTATGCACCCCTTGATGCCAGCAGATGACGGCCAGCACACAGGCATAATAATACAAGAGAGAGAGAAATTGCGCAACCAGATCATCACCAACCACCTGGACCCACCATCGGTGAAGATCGAGAACCCAAGAAATCCCAGGAGCTACATAGGAAAATGGGTATACTGTACTCCTGGAGGAACATGTGAATATATGTATTGGTCATTTGAAGATCATGTTAACCATTATGGACATTTGGCAGGAATAACTAAGATATGGAGAGTAAGAGGAGTTAACGAAAAGGATATGTTTGTGGTCGACAAGTCGACCAGAGGGGGGACTGAAGTGGGAGAATGGAAAAACAGGCTCCCGTCCTTCCCCTCTCGCGCCTGGCCTAAAGGATCACGGCCCAGACACCCGCCACGAGAAGAGTTTGCCCATCTACCAGACGACCAAATACCCTGGTACAGGAACATACGGATGTGTCCATCTGCCTGCCCAGCAGCCCGCCCTGCCCATGCCGATACCTGCGGCACGGATCAACTAGACTAAAACCTACACGTCGTTAGAGATGCCATGACGACCTAGCCAACGGTCAGCACACCTGTGCAAATATACACACCGGACACTCCCGCACCAATCTACACAAAGAATATACTCAGTGCTATGACGTAAGTGACAAACATACTCACGGACGTGCATCTTTATTATTTTCCACATAGGCTCTCAAAATGCAGAAACGCAAGATGCATCATGAACTCATCTAAAGAGCTTGCTTACGCTTCTCCTAAACCCAGGTGCCATAATGAGAAATATAACGAAGACACGATACTGGTCATAAGACAATATGATACTATAACCTAAAGCGCCTGTGCACCAAAAGGTTCCACCTATACACCAGGCCTGAGTAGGCCACAAGTAAGAGCTCCCATGGACGTTAAAAGAACAAGAGTCAGGTTGCTGATCCTGCAGAATGAGCCTGGCGAAAGCAGACAGCCAAGGTCGTAATGTTGCAAACCCACATTCCAAAAGCAGACCATCAAGGGCACGATGTTGCAACCTCGCACGCCGCGCACCAACGTTAAAGTCGCACCTGCAAATTAAACCAGGCACACAGTGGGAAAACAATATTAATTGTGCAGAATTCTGCCTCAAACACGGTCCCACCTCACGTGACCAAGCCGAACCTGACAGGATGCCAAGCCCAGGAGAAAGAAGGCGTCTGGATCCCTCGTTACAAGACACAGGCAGATACACTTAAAAGGCTCAATGGACATCTGCGACAGTGGGAGTAGTCGGCCTTCCAGCTCATGAATAAATCCTCACATTGTCTGCACGTACTCATAGTGAAACATTGTTGCAAATGACAGGTACACCGAGAGCTGGGAACAGCGATGGTCCCTGGCTGGGAAGCTCTCGGACGCACCAATCAGAACATGGGGCTCTTATCACTGACGCCATTAACATTAACCAATCATCAGAAGTCTTCATGTAACAATTCTCATGTATCTAATTGTAGGGACAACCCAGATATATCACCTGACTAACCCTTGTCCACTAATATTGTTCTCTATACGTATGCTATACTAACCCTACCACTCGAGCAACCAATTAAGAGTGGCGATAGGTTTTTTGCTAACTTTCTAAGGTGACGCAAGTAGCGCGTCATACTAAGGTAAAAAGGGCCTGCGAGCCCCACGATTGTGTGTGTGTCAGGACGGACGCGTACGATCCTTGACCCATCCCTGCCGTTTTTGTATAATAAACAGCAGAGTCACCTTGCTTCTTGTGTGTGTCTCATACTCTATCTCTTCTGGGATATAAGGGAGGAGTTGGGGCCTCCCTGCCCGGAGGTCTGCGGACGGCCCGGCCGACCCCGGCAGAATTTTCTCCCCGACACTAGATAATTATAAGACCATGGAGGGATATGCCAGAAATAAGGTTACCAAGTGGTCCCCACATCCTATATCATTGGCGGGTAGGTCTCCCTAGTTAAAATGATCCTTTTGCCCAAGCTTCTGTATTACCAATGTTCCACTCTGGCCAGGCAAAGCATTCTTCACTAGGATACATGGCATGCTTGCACAGTTATTATGGCATGCAGGGGCTGAACGCAAGAAATGGGTTAACATGACTCCGTGCTATGCAGAAGGGGGATTTGCAGCCTCTCACCTGGAGTTCTTAGTTGGCGGCACAGGCCCTTTTTGCATCTCACTGGTATGGGACTGCTCCACATCCCCCCATGTAAAACTGTAAACATTGGCCGCAGGTAGGTCAGACCTCAGGACACTCATACTAGATGGGAGGTAGACAGACAACTACCCATTTGTCCCTGTGCACATGGCAATGCTTGCGTGGCGCTCAATCTTCATCCAGACAGGGGCACGCCACCCATACTACAAATGGCTTCCCCTATGGAAATTCCTGGGATTTGGCCCACATGGGAAAAGATGGTGAGCAGACACTGGGAAAGTCTGGGATATCATGCTCTAGGTGATCTATTTCCCGATGGGTCCTTCATCTCCACACAAACCTGACGTCCAGAAAACAAAGACACGTCCACTGAATGGATACAATACTAAAAGCTAAGAGCAGCAGTCACCTCGTGGTGGCCCGACTACCCCTCTGAACCCCCAGAAAACTCTAAGCTGATGTACATAGCCAACTCTAATGCCCGTCCTGGTATCCTTTCCACTCTATATAAAACGATTCCGCTCAAAACAACCCATATGACTCTCACAACCAAGGACAAATGAGCAAAGGATCTAGGGTCAGAGCTGTCGGATGTACACTGGAGAATTATACTCGAAATGTTTCTTAAATCCAGGTTTAGACTTATGCAATACAAACTCCTGAACAGGCTTTACTACACCCCCAAGAAGCTGGTTAAAATGCCTGGCATGGGAGAAAAGTTATGCCATCTGTGCCATCATCCAAACGCTGACCATCTGCATATGTTCTAGAAGTGTCCCTCCCTCAGGGACTTCTGGGTTTCAGTTAAAAAGACCCTGTCAGACATTGGTAATGTTTCACTGGTCCCCACCCCAATGGGAGCACTATTCAGGGGGTGGACTACATTTTTCCAATAAATGTCTCCGCTCATGCGTCAACATGGGCTGCATGATGGCTAAACGATGTATATTGTTGAGATGGAAAGAGAGATACCCACCTTCCACTGAAACCTGGCCATTGGTCTTAACGTGGGCACACAACTGTGAAGATGCTTCTATAGCGACACTGCCCACTACATCCAGACCTAAGGACACTTGAGCGGAATGCCCATCCTACTTAGCCACCCAAGCCCAGGAGTGGAACTACAAGGGGTGGTTAGACTGCAGTCATTACCTATTTGAAAACTGTTGTCTTAATCCATTTCTAATGCAGACCAACTGTTGACCCGCTATGTCTAATCCTACCCGCTACTACCCATATCCAATTATGCACTGTAATCCTGATATTATCTTCTGTGTTATGCGCTGTACCTGCCCAGTTTAAATAAAGTTTAAAAAAAAAAGAACAATTCATGCGCATGTGCGCCGATTTATACGGGCGCCCATTGATTCACGCAAATGTCCTTCGGTGACTTTAAAGGAAAGGACCTTGAGATGTGACTTTGTGTGTGGCGATCTTTAAAACAGGCTGACTCAGTCATTTCTATGGGAAACTACAGAGCGGTATGCAAGAATGCTTCTGAATTATACAGTGATGTCGATCGAGTGAGTTAAACAGTTACTATTACAGTCAATGACCAGGCAATCACCTATATGCTACGTACACAAGAAGGCTTCTGAAATATACTGTGATGTCGATCGAATTGCGAGCTAAGCAGTTACAATTACAGTGAATGATCAGACTATCCCCTATATTCTAAACCACGTCATACTTTTCCCTGCAAAAGGAACTTGAACTTGTAATAATTATCACGATTAAACAAGATGCAAGGAATTACCATTCATCCTCCTCAACCATTTTTGGCTACAGTAGATGAAGCTTCCATTCCATGGAGAGAATGGTATGCGTGTTGGAGAAATTATATAGACACTATTGACAATGGAACCTTCAAAGCAATTAAAAAGAAAAATTGCATTTACACTCCTTCAGTCCGGAAGGGCACAGAGTGTATAGGGAGTTGCCTCCCCAAAGAAGCGAAGAAGGAGATGCAGATGGTGCTGATGAATATGAGTTGGCGATAGAAGCTCTTGACAATTATGATCAACCCAAAACCAATGTAGCAGTGAATCGATATTATTTCTACACGAGGAAACAGGAAGTGAGTGAAACTGTAAACAAGTATGTTAATGTGCTAAAAAAGCTGGCCGCAAGCTGCAATTTCGGCAGAGGCGTGACTCAGGATGAATCGATCAGAGATTAAATTATCATCAATTCTAACAGTACCGTGGTTCAAGAAAGGTTATGGATGTGTGGCGATCTGTCTCTAGATGAAGAAATGGGTATTGCCAAAAAGGTAGAACATACTGTAACATGCAGCAAGGTTATCAAGGATTGTGAAAATGACTTGGGGACAAAGACGACTCAAGTGAATGTAGTGCAGGAGAAGGAAGTATCTAAGGTGATTAATTCAGTGAGAAGCAAAGAGTGGAAAAACAAAAAATGTACTAAGTGTCCTACAGAAAGGCACAGAGGGGAGAACAGGGAAAGAATATATATGGGAAGGTGTTTTAAATGTGGCAAAAAGGGACATTATGCAAATTCGCAATATTGTCCGGCACTGAACAAGAAATGTTCGAATTGTGGAATGAAAGGTCCTTTCTGTGTAGTATGCAAGAATAAAAAATCCAATCAAAGGATAAAATGTGTAAAAGAAGAATAGAGACAGGAAGTAGAAGTAGTCATGATGGTTAGAAGCAATAACAAAAAGACCACTCACAAACCATGTTTCAGATTGGTGGTATAGTTTCAGAACTTACAGTTGATTCAGGTTCCCCTTATACCATTATAATTAAAGAGAAGTGGCAGGAGTTAAGCCCAAAGGGATTTAACCCTGTCCTAACAAAAGTCAGATATCAGGAATCCTGGAGGTTTTGAAGGTTCAGTGATTCAGATATTGGGATACAGACTTGAATTTAAGGGCAGGTTAGCAGAAGTTAAAGTATATGTTGGGATGTTTTGGGATGGGAATATCAGGTTAAACTGCAGATTAAATTAAATGCTGAGGGACAGGATCCTATTTCCATAGTGATGGCCAACAATGGATGTGTTGAGCTTGGATATGTCAGAGGTAAGGAAAAATAATAATTTCCAACTGGGTTTAGAGAGAACATTGGAAAACTTCAAGGATACAAACATAAGCTGTTAGTGGAGCCTGATGTTCAACCCATATTGCATGCAGTGAGACATATACCTATAGCCTTAAGAGAGGATTTTAAAGCAGAAATGAACAGGTTGAAGGGTGAAGGAGTGATTGAAGAAGTTGATGCATTTGAGTGGGTATTTCCCATTGTGGTTGCCAGGAAACCTAATGGCAAAGTGAGGATATGCATGACTCTAAGAGAATTGAACAAAGCCATAATTGTAGAAAAGTATATTTTGTCAGTTATCTCTTAAATGTTGAATTTAATTGCTGGAGCCGAGATGTTCTCCACTATTGGCTTGTTAGCTGCTTATAACCAAATACAGCTACATCATGATTCTAAAAAATCTACTACCTTTATTACTCCATTTGGCATGCATAGGTATGCTAGAATGCCATTTGGTCTGGCTTCGGCCTCTGCAGTATTTCAAAGAGTAATGTCACACTTACTAGAAGGGATTCCTGGTGTATATGTTTTCCAATACGATATCTTAGTGTGTGGACAAGGCATGGAGAAACATGATCCAAGGCTGTGTACAGTATTACAAATATTAGAGGGGAAAATGATTGACTATGGACTATACCAAGTGTAACTTTGGTAGTGATGAAGTATCTAAGGGTGGTTTTAGGCCCAAATTTAAAGCTATGGGAGCTAAGGCACCTTATCCCTGCAGCAAGGATGATGTACGTTCTTTCTTAGGGTTAGCAGAGTTTTATAAAACATTTGTTGAACATTTTGCAGAAATAACCCAACCATTGACAGAAATGATGAAGAAAAATGTGAAATCTATTTGGAATAGTGAACATGAGAAATGTGTGGACACTGTAAAGAAATGTATTCTTGAAGCACCACTATTAGGTGGATTTGTTCCAGGAAGAAAATCTATGATCACAGTTGATGCCAGTGGCAAGGGATGAGGTGCTGTTGTATCTCAAATTGCAGGAGAGGGAAAAAATTATAATGTTCGCTTCGAGAGCTGTAAATGACACATAAGCACAATATTCCGTGATTGAAAGGGAATTACTAGCATGTTGTTGGGGAGCAGAACATTTGAGGCAATGTGTGTCAGGAGAGAAATTCATGATCAAAACTGTTAACAAACCTTTAGTATAAGTATTAACTGTTAAAGGTATGTCTAAATCTACACCAAGGATTGCCAGGTTAAGTCTTAAAATTATTGGAGTACAATTGTGGGATCGAATATTTTCCAGGGAAAATAAATTGTATTGCTGATTTTCTGTCCAGAATGCCTTGTGAGAAATGTATAGAAGGGGAAAATACAGAAGTTGAATCAGAACATGAAGTGGGTGAGCAAGTACCTGGAGTACTCAAAGTGTGAACAGAAAAAAGTAGAGAGAAAAATATGCAGAAGACAAGATTTTAATTCAAGTAATAAAATGGATAGTGGATGGTTGGCCAGATAAAATTGATGATGAATTCAAAGTTTATTTTGTTGCTAGAGATGAGTTAACTATTGGAGGTGGGGGAGTTCCTGGGGGGTATTAAGATGACACCACCAGAAATATTGAAAGAAGAGATAATAATGTTGGCTCATGAAGATCATCCTGGATTGTCAGAGATGTTTGTGCTTGTGTGCAGCTTGCAACAAGTGTGATAGAAATATGGTCACTGAGAAATCACCTTTAACTCAGATTCCGGTTGTGGGTGGCCATGGACGGAATTGGCTGTTGATGTGTTTGGTACTTATGAGGGGCTTGGGTTTGAAAATATATTCTTGTTGGTATTAGTGGACAGATACACCAAATGGCCTGAAGTTGCAGCTATGGCTTGTGTTGCGGCAAAGAGGGTCATTGAGTTTTTAGAGAAGATGTTTAGAAAAGGAGTACCACATGTGATTATGAGTGATCATGGTTCACAATTTTGCAGTTAGGAAATCAGTAGTAAGTATGTTGATAAGATGGGTTTCCAATGGAAATATTCAGCTATGTATCATCCAGAAAATAATGGAATGGTGGAAAGGCTTAATAGAGTGATTGGTGATTGTGTACGATTGGCACTGGCAAATGATTGGACTGGAAGGAAAATCTTGGTGATTTGTTGTGGTTTATGAGAATAACACCACATAGTACTACTGGAGTTTTTCATTTTAGGTTGATGAGGGGCAGAGAACCTAACAGTAAATTGTGCCCGTCTTGGTTGAATGATGTGGTAGGGATACCGTTTGTAGGATTTTGTTGCCAACAAAATGTTGCTAAGTCAGCAGAAATACAAACAATATCATGATAGGAAGTTTAAAGGAAATATTGCCTGGAAATGGGAGGGATTTTATGTAGGTGATGCTGTTAGAGTGAGAAAGGGAAGAATGAATAGAAAAGGAGGTTCCAAATATTCTGAAGCTGTAAAGGTTATTGAGTGTCTTAAAGGAGCAGTCAGAGTAGAAGGCGGATCTGTTTGAAATTTTAACAGGGTGTTCAAATTGTTAAGAGAAAAGGTAAAAGAAGATAAGAATGTTGTAATGAGAAAATGGGATCACTGAACTATGCTTTAAGGGTACAAGGAAACAGTGCCAATAGGAAAGAACATTTCAATGGACAAGAAAACAGTACTAATAGGTATGAGAATGTCAATGGTAATGGGGAGGTTAATCAGGGTGCTAGGTTGGATAATCATTCCACTCATACTGGTGTTAAGAGAAGCTCAAGGGTGCATAGGTTACGTGGCAAATTTAAGGAATTCATGCTGTATAAATAAGTAGGTTATAGTGCACATTTTCTTTCATAGGCATATGGTGTGCTTCGTTAATGTTTATCATTTTATTGCTTGTAAACCTTATTTTCAGAGACGATCAACAGATACATTCAGAGACTATCAACAGAGTTGTCTGAATATTCCATATTATGCATATGGACCATGTTTTTACTATCAGTATGTTATTGGATGTGTATCATTTAATTGCTTTAATTGTTATAATAGTAATATATGTACATTGTTGGATTTATTCATGTCAGATGGAGGGGGATGTGTAGTATTCATAGCATTCGTTGTATAGAACTAAGTATGGAATTGTAGGATGGAGAGGGGTTGGAATGTAGAAGGGGTGTGGTTTGAGGGTTCTGGAAGTGGTGGTTAGAAGAGAGATGAGAGAGAGAGGAAGGCATTGATGTTGTGGGGCCTGTTACTGATGTACGATACCTTTATGTCATATAATAACGAAGTGTTCATATTACTTCTGAAGATTGTACATCCTTGCTTCATTGGGTGAGACTTGGAATATTTCTCTTTGGAAGAGTAGGGTTAACCAGGACTTAAAGGCTTGTTAAAAGTGGCTTCCTTTTTATGATAGACTGTGATGTCCCCGGAGGGAAAGAGACTGTTAAGAATAGGTTTAAGACTTTTATTTTTATTTGAATCGGCACTACAAGGTGCTGGGATGGGCCAACTCAAAACAATGTGCGTACCTTATTATTTTGTAGAGTCTTATCCAAGCTCTTGTAGACATTTTTCCAACCCTAACCTTGAAATTCCAGTATTCAATGAAACCTACGTAACCCTGAATGATGTGCCAGCCGTAGATCATTGCTCAACTTTCCAAGATAACTTTACTTATTTCAGTCAGTCTAGCTTTTCTCGATGACTGGTGGTGGCCTTTCGTTGTGGGAGGTGATGGACGCAAGGTGGCATAGCCAGGATTGACTAGCAAGTGGGGCCTGAAGCTAATGTAGTTGAGTCCACCGCAGTGACATTAATATCTGTAAATACCCACACATCGCTGCTGAGTGGGCATTTACAGATTTTGGGCGGGCCTTGCCCGCTCAGGCCCTACCCTGTCTATGCCTCTGGCAGAAGCGACTGCTACTTGTCTTCTGAACGGCATTTTTGTACGTGTTTTCCGTTCCTTCATGTTTCTGTAGATTACCTTTTCATGACTCGAGCGGAGGTGTGAGCGGGGCATTGGACGACTGTTGTTGGGAATCAAGGGGACTGCTCATTAAGGTCAAGGGGGTCTTCTCTGTGCATACGGATGTGAGTCTGTGCAAAGTGATAAGAGATTACTCGCTTAATTCTAGAGTAAAGATGTGCTCTAGCACCTTGAAATGTCTGAGTGCTAGGTGGAATTATCAAGAAAATACTTCGGACCCAATAGCCGACAGACTCAAAGGAGATGGTAAAATACTGCTTTAATCTCAAGAAGTAAAGCAGGGCAAATAAATACTAATCACAATATCTTTTCGATCATATTTATTTTATATAATGCTAGACGCATTCTCTACGAGGTCATCCTACATGGCAACTTGAAAAACCTATCGAGGCGTGGGATTGGATTAAGGGATCATATCGACTTATAGAAAATGTGCATGTTAGTCTCTCATTGGTGGGCTCTTTTCTGGAAGACGCTGTCAGGATTAGTCAGGCGAGTACTAAGGCAGCGAATATGGCAAGGGAAATGTGCACCCAGGAACAACGACTCAGGTATGCTAGAACCCAGGAGTGCAAAATAGAGTGTGACATCAAAACCAATATATGAAAAGGGATGTGGGGTAAGCACCTGACCGCGAGGAAAGTCGGCAAGCACCTTACCCCCAATTGCTGTTACAGGTACTGACAGCGCTAAACCCACGTGGAGGGCCAGCAATGACAGGATCTGTGTACTAACACTCTTGATGGTATTACATAAGGGAACTTAGGAACTGTACTCACGAGGACGAGATACACCTCTTGAATGTCAGCTAGCCCACGAATCCTGTTGATGAATCTGGGACCCAGAAAGGCTATAACAGCAATGGGAGAAGTAGGGAGGTCCAGAGGACAAGGGCTGAAGGCAGCCGGAATGAGGCAGGCTGCCGGGCAGGGAGCCCAGAGGACAAGGGCTGAGGCTGGGAATCAGCAGAGCGAGATCCGCTGCTATGTGGAGAGCCCGCAGGGCAAGGGCGGAGGCTGGAAGGCAGCAGAGCGAGATCCGCTGCAATGTGGAGAGCCCGGCAGGACAAGGGCGGAGACTGGAAGGCAGCGGAGCGTGATCCGCTGCAGAAACTAAATACCTAAGTTGGAATAGGGATAACAAACTAGTGGGGAAAACATAAGCATTCACACAGGAGCTAGCTACCACCACACACCACACCTAATGATCAAATGGGAAATGGATGCAGAGGTGCAATGGAAAACATGGAATGGATCCTCTAGAAAGTAAGGATCAGGAGCAGGGAAAAACGAAATTACCTATGCAAACTCTCCCTACCCCTCCAAGGAAAAGACAGGAAACTAAACTAAGAGGAAGGCTAAGGCAAATGGGTAACAGCAGCAAAGGACAGAGTCAAAGAAATATAGAACACAGACAAACTGGGCTGCATCTAAAAGGGGAAAGCACTGAGAATTGCTGCCTGCAAACAGGGGAAGACAAAAAGGGAAATCAAGGGAGCAGAAATCAATTAGCGCATGAATCCGAAATTCAGGGCGGAGGAAACAAGAAAACAGGAACAAGGAAGTAGGTACAAAGGCAAGGAACCAGGAACCAGGGACTAGTCAAAAACAGGAACACTGCAAACGATGACCAGCGCTGGACTGAAGTGAGACTGAGGCTTTTAAAGCTGTTTAACGAGCACACGCCTCAGGTGTGCTGACTGCTGCACCTGCAGCCACAGGTGTTGCCTATCCTCCACCCAACCTTGTCCTGCAAGGGTGGAGGTGGAGCAGTGGGCCAGGCATTCTGGGAAGCACAGTCATTTGGTTAAAGAAGCATGCTGGCTGCCAAAAACCTGGAATGGATCCGGAAGGGAAGTAGTTTGGAAAATAGGGATTTAGCGCTCCCAATTCATTACAGCACTGTGGCATTAGGTTCGGAGGAAATGTCCAGCAAGGAATAAGCCCCAAAACATGCCCCCAAGTGGCGGGAACGGGAGCGAAGGGAGCGAGTCGTGACAGACGCACCCTGAGCTACTTCGAAACACGTGGTGCATGGCCGTCCTCCTAGCAGAAAATGTGGCAGCGGAATAATACGTTGCAACATTATATGTAAAGGTGCATGGCAGGCTATTCTAATTTGTTGGCAACCCAACTCCAAACTTGGACATTCTGCTTGTTAGCAGCACGTACATAGAAACAAAAGCCAGGTGCTTGGAGATATGTCAGTTTTCCCCTTATTTCCCCAATTAGGCCACTCTCTCTCATCGGTAGGCCTCATGTCTTTTGTTTGAAGGTTGACCTTGCCAGTCTGTACTGTCTCAGGACATTTGGGGGCGTGTAGGCACATCATTATCTTAGCTTCAATTTAATGAATAACCCTTGTTTGTGAGCTCTTCATCACGTGATACAAGACCGTGAAATCGTCCATATCAACCGTGCTTTTAACATCATTTGATTCAATTGTGCTAGGTGAAGTTGCTTCTCTAGGCCTTTAGGAACTCGCTCACTCTATCCCATAATAACTTCATGCCCTTTTAATTATCCAATATTTGGCATCAGTAAATGTTCGTGTCCCTCCTAATCTTCAGGAAGTATGTCCTTGTGCATGATCTGCTTGTATACTGCCTTTGTGCTTTTCCTGCATCTCTCGAAATAGCCTCCTTGGTTTTGAGTCAATGTACTCTTTTATTCTGCAACGTTAAAACAGTTTCTTCATCGTCTATCCGTATTAAGATCATAGGCTCATATTTTGAGGTAACTGGGTTGACTGAAATAAGCCCTCTTGTTTTGTCATGGTTTATTACACGGTCACACTCAACTCAGGGAGTTCCTTTCCCCCAATCAAGGTGGCACACAACAAAGCACTATTATTTTGTTAAGGTTCAATTTGGTAAGGCCTCCAACCCGTCTCGCACCCAATCCCAACAAATACCCTGTGCCACAATGGCCTAGGAACCAGGCTGTTGTATAGTAAGAATATAGATGTATTGATTCCAAGATGGCCACCACCTGGTGGGAAAAGCAGTTTGTAAGCCGATAATAACTCCAAAACAGCCCTAAGCCACGATCGGAACACCATATGAAGCAGGGGATTTGAGTCCGACCGGGGGAAACAATGAAAAACTGTGACCGTAGGGCTACGGAGACCCCAGAGAACACCCTTGGCGTGGTGCTGACAATCAGAGCGGAGTGGAGCACGGAACCTGCCGCAACATTTGGTGGCGAGGAGGTGCTCCAACGCACTACCGCACAGGACCCCGTAGATTGAAGCCGGAGCACAGACGCAGCGGTCCTGACCTGAGCCTATGACAGAGGTAGAAGATTTACGGCCAGCCAGACCGCACAAATTACTTCCCCAAAAGTGACTATCCCGAGGATCGGGGGGCTCGGCCAGCAGCCCGCAAAAACAAAGGACCCTAAGAAATAAAGGCTCTCCCCAGGAGAGGAGACGGAGAGAGCTGCCCCCCCCCCATTCACAAGAAACGACAAATGGAAAATCAGAACAACACACACAGTGCCTTGACCGTGTCACTATCTCCCCGGAAAACCTTGGTGCAGCAATCTGAAGATCTGTGGGCCCCATCAGCGCTCTATGTTGTAACCCACCAGCAGCGGAGGTAAAGAAAGCTTGCCCCCTCTTCTCCCGCACCCCAAAGGACGCATAGGGCGCAAGCACAAGGACCATCACAGAGCTGGGGTGGGGATTAGCAGGCCCCTTACGGTCCCCTGAAAACCCTCCTCCAAAGCTGGGAGCGAAAAATTGGACCTTCAGCAGATATTGGGCCCGCAACATACAGACTGTAACAGCCCAGAAACACACAATAGAACCATGTGGATTGGAACTGTGATACCCTCCAGGCTGAGGGGAATGGGCCGCACAGATACCCCAGAAGGGTGGAAATGGAGACGCCTCTCAACTGAAGAATGCAAACGCTCAGAATGGCGACTGGAACAAACTAAGAGGGGAACAACTGCCCCTTGATCACTATTGCACCACCTTGAAGGGATCTACGCTTCCCACAAAAGACCAGAAGGCCAACCCACGCATGATAGCAAAGACCTAGATACCCTCTGAAGGTGCAGCTTTAAGGACAGTGTACCCAATTACCTCTCAGAAAGCAGAAACGTTCCAAAACAAAGGCGCAACTAAAGACCACTGTGCACAGAGCAAGCATAATAAAGGGGTAATCCAATCTAACCACCACACCATAATCCCCCCAGGGGAATATTGGACAAGGACACACATTGCACCCAAAAGACACCCAGTGACACCTAATGGGCGCAACAAGAGACCCTCTATACGGGCCCAAGATACAGATGCCAGGGCCCAAAACCAAGAACACCTTGGCAAGGGCTAAAACACCATCCAGGCCACGAAATGGACAATTGGAACTCTGCTGGAGACATTTGGAAGGAAACCAGCACAAGAACAACACAGAAGAAGTAGGTGCCAAAGGAGACGTGGAAAACATCTCAACTACGGCCCTAAATAAGGAAGAACTACAAGAGTGTTTAAGGATCATGGAAAATAGAATGATGGAATCTCTCCATACCCAACGAAGTACAATAAAAGAGGAACTAAGATCCTCCTTGCAAGAGGTGAAAAGAGATATCACAGAACTTGGCAAAAGAGTAGATGCCACAGAACAGGGTCTCTCTGAGACAACGGAAGACTTTCAACAGAACAGCATCCGCCTTGAACAGATTGCTTGAGCAACACACAACTTGGAAATACAAGCAGAAGACCTTGAGAATAGATTGCAGAGGTCTAATATAAGGGTCAAAGGCCTGGACTAAACAATAGGGGACAAGGACCTCAAGGATACAATGCAGCAATACTTCAGCAGCATGCTCGACAGCACATCACCAGAAAGCATCCTTATCGACAAAATACATAGAGTGGGGCCCAAGAGAAACAAACCTGGTTCTAGGCCAAGAGATGTCCTGATGGCAATGACATGATACTCAATGAAGGAGGAGATACTACAAGCAGCACCAAAACAACAAACGGTCACCATCAACGGAAACCAGATCCAACTGTTTCAAGACCTAGCACTCTCCACATTACACAAAAGGAGACTACTACAGTCGATCACAAGGACACTAAAAGACAAAGGAATCACCTACAAATGGGCATACCCCTTTGGCCTGCAGTTCATGTGGGAAGGCAAGCATCAGAGGATCTCCACCTTTCAAAGAAGACATGTTCCTGCTGCAAATCGAAGTGGAGGAACTCCGACGGAGCAAAGAAGTGAAACAAACCCAGAGAGAGGAAGGTCGCAGGCAATGGGAATGGTCCTCTAACAATAGAAGAATGAGAGGCACAGATAGGGATGTCCTTGCACAGGAGAACATGGGGAGAATACTAATCCAATGCTCTGAGGGGGACTCAGAGAAGGCTCAACAAATCCTCGGTCCCAGAAGATGGGAGAGTGGGGTGGGGAGGGTAGGGGGGATGAGACTCTTGAAGTTATTAATGTTGAAGTTCAGTTATGGTGGAAATGTTCTAGATTTGGTTCACGACAAAACAGAAAGCGTGGCACTTGCTGTGGGGGAAAATACGACATACAATGAGGAATAGTTGATACCGAGACCATGACTAAGTTGAATGTCATAACCCTAAATGTGCAAGGGCGAAATTCACCAGGGAGGCGACGCTCCATTCTAACCCGATTACGAGAGTTTCAAGCAGCAATAGTCTTCCTAGAAGAAACTCACCTACTCCCGATAGACGAACAAAGAATGCTCCATAGAGCATTCCCCAAACAATAGTTTGCTTCAAGCGGAAAGAAAACCAAAGGGATAGCAATCCTACTAAGCACTGGGGTAGCATTTAAGAAACGGCCCATATACAGAGACACAGAGGGTAGATTCTTGCTCAGCAAAGGGACGCTAAATTATCAAACGTATACACTTATCACGAGATACGCTCTAAATGAAAGGTAGGACCTGTTCCTGGGAGACATATTGCAGAAATTGGGGAGTTGGTGTGAAAGACACATTATAATTGGGGCAGACTTCAATTGTGTAATGGACCCAGTCTTAGACAAACCCCCCTTCATCAGCTGCTGACAGAAGAAACAGGCAGGCACTGGGCAAATTGTTTAGGGACCTACAAGATGTGGAAACGTGGAGATTTTTCCATGAGGAAGAAAAGGAATTCACCCACTACTCAGCAGTGCATAAAGGGTACTCACGAATAGATATGATTTTGGTCTCAACGACACTAATCCCACAAATTGACAAGGTACAAATAGGAGTCCAATACCTGTCTGATCACGCCCCTGTCCTCCTACAAATAGTCCCCACAAAAGAGAGGCCCCGAGTCCGTGAAAACTGGAGGCTGAATGAAACGATGCTTAGAGGCTTTGCCCTTAGAGCACACATGGAGGAAGTGCTGAATACCTATTTTCAAGACAACGATAATGGGGAAACAAACTGAGGAGTAATTTGGGATGCATGATAGGTGGGCGCCCAGAGAGAACTCATATCGCAAGCCACAGCATACATACGGGAGAGGGGGCTCATCACGCAGAAACTTGAGATAGAACTACGGGAGGCAGAAGCGCACCACAAAGCTAGACAAACACCTAAAACATTAAGAACCCTCTGTAAGGTCAGAGCTCAACTCGAAACCCATGTGGCGGCTCGTACCGCACAATCACTGTTACAAACTAAACAAACATATTATGTGCATGGGGGAAGCCAACAAATTATTAGCAGCCAAACTAAATAAACAGAGGTTCCGTTACTAAATAGTGCAGTTCAAAAACGCAAAAGAGGAAACAAGCACATCGGAGGAGGAGAAGCTATAGATTATGGAGAAGCTCCACCAGGGCCTTCTCGAAAGGGAGAAACTCTCCCAACAAGCACAAACAGACTACATGTCAAAATTCGCCTTGCCCCAAATAACTGAAGAAGACAACCTTAACTTGCAGGCCCCCATTACAGCAGAGGAGATAAGTGACACCATAACACACCTCCCTCCCAACAAAACCCCAGGACCAGGTGAGTTGGGGAACGGATAATACAAAACATTATGGAACCAACTGTTAGGCCCACTAACAAAACTTTTCAACCACACAAGGGAAGACAGAACCATTACGCCTGACATGGGAAACTCAACCACTGTCCTGATCCTTAAACCCAGGAAAGATTCTACAGAATGCACAAGCTACAGACAGATCTCATTGCTCAACAGCGATGCCAATCTTTACGCAAAAATCCTTGCAACTAAGCTGGCAAAAGTATTACCCAAAATTATCCACGAGGACCAGGCAGGGTTTATAGTGGGAAGGCACATGCAGGACAACGTTAGGAGAGCGGTGGATATAATAGACCTAGGGATTAGGACGGGACAGAACTTTTCTATAGCAGCCCTTGACGCACAGCGCGGCATTTGATAGCCTAGACTGGACATATCTAAACCTGGTCCTGGCGATATATGTCTGTGATCCCACATTTGTTAAAATGGTGCTAGCGAACTTCCAGCTCCCCTCAACAACCTTTATGGTCAATGGAAGACCCACAACAAGAATACAAATACATAGGGGTATGCAACAGGGCTGCCCGCTCTCCCCCCTGATCTTTGCAATGGCAATGGAACCAGTAGCAGAAATTGTAAGACAAGACCCAGAAGTAAAGGGGGTTGTGGCAGGGGGAATAACACACAAGATCGCATTATATGTCGACAATATCTTACTGCTCCTTAAAGATTCCATTACCTCGCTCCCCAAAGCATTGGAGAGGTTACAGGAGTTCACCCAGATATCTGGGTTCACCATTAACTACACCAAATCAAAGGCCCTGAAAATAACAGAAGAAAAAGGGGTGGTTGAAGTAATAAAGACACAATACCCACTAATCTGGGAACCAAAGACCATAGAATACCTATGCATTTTACTAACAAAATAATACAAACATTTATATGGGGCAAACATAACACCACTATGGGAACAGTTAAAAGAAGACTTACATAGATGGGATGCCCAGGAACTGTCTTGGTTTGCACGCATTGCCACAATAAAGATGACGCTACTACCCCATCTATTGTATGTGGTTAGCTCCCTTCCAGTTGAAATTCCTCTCAAAATGAGCAAGGCTCTGCAAAAAGAAGTGGTCACCTTCGTGTGGCATGGGAAAAAATCTAGAATACAAAAAAGTGTCCTGACGAGACCACCTTTATTGGGAGGACTTAGGGTCCCTGATATCGAGAGATATATCTTGGCATCCCAAATAGCACCAATGCTGAAATGGATGGGAGGGAATACCCTCAATGGGTGGATGGAAATAGAGCAAGGAGTGACAAACAATCCCCTAGGATCATCACATGCACTGCAGTCAGAGGGCCAGGGGAGCAGAAGGACAGCTACTGGAAGCTACCCGAGTATCACTGAAGAGATGGGATAAAGCACTCAAGAAGCGCCACATTACACCAGACCTAGAACGCTTTCCCCCAATGGCGCACAACCTAGATTTCACCCCGGGAATGCAGGCGGGTTCTGGGAAAACTGGGGACAAGCACGGACGATCCACTGGGAGATCTCTTTCAGGAGGGAACCCCTTTGGTATTCGAAGACTGTAAGCAGAAATTTGGCCTTGGAGAAAATAAGAGATACAAATACATACAAATAAGGCACTGGATCTCTCAGAAGGAAGTTAAAAAGGCAGCCACCAGAGCCCTTCTGGGACTGGAGCTCACCCTGCAGGAGGGTGTACCCTTGAAAGCACTAGCAAACATTTACAGATTAATAGATAGGGCACAAATGGAGGACAAAATTTCATACAAAGACAATTGGGAGGGGTATCTCGGCACCCCCATTACGGAGGAGGAATGGGGACAAATATGGAAGAGGGCACAAAAAACGTCCAAGTGCACTGCTGTCAAGGGGACAACATACACCATATGCACCAGGTGGTACCTAACCCCACATAGGCTCCACAAAATGAATCCCTCATACCCCCCCCCAATTACTGGAGGCAATGTGGAAACAGGGGAGACTTAAATCACATGTGGTGGACCTGTCCCAAGGCTGTGATGTATTGGAAAGAAGTTTTGGGACTTATAAAAGAAATTACAGGGAGACAACTACCATGGGACCCAAAGGTAATCCTACTGGGAGCTGAGGTGGAAGGAACATATGCGGCAACAGGAAATAACGCCTCCCTCATCACTCAATTATTAATGGCGGCCAGGATGACCCTGGCCCAAAGCTGGAAAAACCCAGAGGGTCCAGTGATAGCATGCTGGTGGGTTAAAAAATAGACCATATTAGCAATGCAAAAATTGGGAGCCCTGAGAAAGCGAAAGCATCAAAAATGTTTGGCAATTTAGGACCCATTCATAGACTTTGTTAAAGACAGGGAAGCTTACTGCTTCAGACCAAGGCTAATGAGAGTGATCCTGAACTGAAGCCTCTTAGATGTGCGAGGTGAAGAATACCACTATAGACAAAGCCAAGGTAATCGAGAACTCTAAAGGGTGAACAAACCACAGACAAGATCAACCATCGCCGTGGATGTCTGAACCATCCCAGTTAGGGGGGAGGAGTAGGCAGGGTGTAAAAGTTGTTAATGTTATCATTATGGTTACACTCTGAGAATCTATGTGCAATTGCAACCTGGACTTAAATCTTTATGATATGATAAGTTACAGAGAATTGAGCTTGTGATATTCCGATGACTTGTAACCCTTTTTGTTTGCAAAAATGAAAATAAAGTTTGGAGCAAAAAAGAACATGGATGTAGTAACTTATTTAAACAAAATGTGACAAACAGACTAACATCAACAACCAATACTGTGGCAACACAAGAACAAAAATGGCTTCCGTAATGGCACCAACACAGAGATAACATTAAGATATGCAGTCACAATTTCCTGCAGCTTTCTTTTCAAATCGCCCACCAATACAGAAAAAAACAATTCAATGCACACATTGATTACTGATTTGGTTATAATACTTTTTCTCCCAGCAACCCCCACCCACCAAACATCAATTGGACTTGACCCTCTGAATTGAAGGCAAGTGGCAGAGAGTGGGAACACAATGGGAAAATCGTTTTGGGTTCTGATAGAAAAATGCACTCTTTCGAACAGATGTAATTAATATAAAGGAAAGAAAAACTGTTGGAAAAATCATTTTGCTGCATCTAAAAAGAACAGGCAGGGCTTTGTGGTTTGGGCCAGAGCATAATGGAAACAAAGGGTCTGTTTCGTTTTTTCCACCATACACACAAAGGAAATACAAGGTTCACACTTCTGAGTTAAAATGAAGGGGACTAATGGGGAATTTTGTTTGCACCCTGCACACTCACTTGGAAACAGGGTTTTGGGATTAATCATTTTCAATTAAGGACATCCCTTTCTGTACCGAGGTCAGGGGATTTCTTACCAATAGTCAATCAAGTCTTTATGTCTTTACCGGCTCGAAACACACTGGGGGAGCTTGTTCGTTTTGAATGCTAACAAAACATATCCCGTGATTTCTATAGGGCAATTAATTGATTTACTTTAAATATGCTAAGGATCTACACATACAAACAGGGTATTTTGCTATGGGGAAATAATTAAAACAATACTTGAAATTGCAGGGCCTACACAATCTATGGCTTGGGATCGTTTTAATTACAGGTGAGGCATTAAAGTGGGCATCAGGGAACAGCAGAGCACCTCTGGGACAGCAAGGGTGTCAGTCAAGAATAGTCCCCTCTGGCTCCTCCAAGGGGTCACAGTCAGCTTCTATGTCTCCTGGTCCCTGGCTCCAATTCAAGATTTGGGGCCTCTCTGCTTCGGTGTTTCACGCAAGAGTTCATCAGCAGGTTGCCTCCCGGAATAAAGTGAAAAACCCCAGTTCTAATGCAAACTGGTCTACTTATAGGGAAATTGACATCACAATGTGTCATGATTCCTGCGGAAGGTATTGGTTGATTCTCTCCACCCTCCTCCCAACTGTGTGCTAATAGGACAAGGAGTTGAGGGGTGTGAGTTAGGAAAGCTGAGGGAGGAGAAAGCATTGTACATTTTAAGGCAAATCAGATCATGCTAATCTGAAGTCTGCAAGCCCTTCCTGTGCAGAGATACTGTTTCTCTTTGTTTACTCAGGAGCCGCATCAGTGAAAAATATGACGCTTCATAGTTCCCATGTTATTTTTACCCTTCACCCTCACACCAACTTTCAAATCTCACAAAATCATGGGAAGGCCCAAATAAAATTTTACTTAATAACTTATGTTATGTTTATCACACACAAATCATGTTGGCATGGTTCAAGGGGGATTGCTGTCACCTTTAATAAAAGTCTGTAATGAGAGTTATGGCATATACGCTGCCTTTTTATGCAATAAAATGTATTTTTCTATTAATCAAATCCCAGCTTCACAGGCCTCACTCTCTCTAGCCCCCACCTTTGTTCCTCTAAGTTTTGTTTATCCTTAAGCATGTGACCAGCCAGATGCTGGCTCTTGTTTATCTCAGCCAATCCCCCTTGGCCTCCCAATGATCCTGGCTACAGCTTTAATGTGCATTTTATGGGAGTTGTGACCCCAAGGTCACTTCTGCTGAAAAAACAGGCAGGGCTTTATCTATTTCCACCGTGGTTTCCATCAATTGCAGTGCATTTCTTTGTATTTTTAAGCAATGGACCTGATTGATTGTTGACAACCAACCTCCCTCTCCGGGACAAGCAGAGGAAAGGTCTTAGAGGTTAAAGTGGCATTTTAGTAGGAATGCCCAGCTGCATGTACAGTTCTGCAAGAAATGGCTTTTAAGCTCACACGCAATACATTTTACAATGAGCATTTTACAAGGCATCCGACCCTTATATCCATGTGCAATGTCTTTCCTTTATTCTCACAGTTAGAGAAGACATGAGTATCACGTCTGGAGTGTCCATACACAGCGCAGTTATACTAGAACATCATGTTCACCTTGAAACCAAGTGAGCACTTCTCTTTGCATGCTGTCACTGGGTTGGGGAAAAGGAAGTTCTTTTATTTCTTATAATTGCAATAAGCTTGGTTTCACTTGAGATTTCTGGATCACAATCTGGCATTACATTGAAGATAATGGACACAATGCTATCTGTCTCTTTAAGTAAAAAGTGTAGCTTTCCATGGATTTAGTAAAACAGCATTTTCATCCGCATGTCTTTCTCTTTCCTTGCTGAAATCTGTTGCGCATATCTTTGCACTTTTGAACTTCCCAGCATATGCCTCATTCATTTGAGATTTAGGCTTGTCTTTAGTTCAAAAGGCCTCATGTCTGACATCCCCATTTCTGTGCTGTGCTAGCTTTAAACTTCAATGGGACTCCACCTTGGCCAGTTTCCTTCAAATCACTCTGGCCTCTTTATTGCTGGCATTCAGGGGCTATATTTTACCCCACAATAAGCAAGTCTCTATGTATTCTTTCTACCTTGCGTTTCAGCGTATTTACAATTATTGACCAGGGGTCACTTCATTCTTCTTTGTGTTCACACACACTGCATCATGAGGTACATATTTCTCTCAGTGTTCCACTTACATCATTTTTCTTAAGTATTTTTATATCATTTCAACATAGGTTCATATATCTTCTTTGGGACATTATTTTGCTTTTACTAGACTTTGTTTAACATACACATGTCACACACCATTTTATTCATGGCTGCATTCCGGCACCTCTGCAAGGGACATCTTTCTTGGTAGCTTTCCTCCACTGTTTCAACGTGAGGGTATCGGACATCTTTCTTGGTAGCTTTCCTCCACTGTTTCAATGTGAGGGTATCTATCTTCTGAACGGCTGCCTGAGTGCATACTGTCTTTCATATAGTCGACGTGGTATGGGCATGTTGCATAACCTTATGCATGGGTTCCCAAATGTGGCTCCTTGTCTGTCATTCCAATAGGGTGGGGGCGAGGGGACGGCGACTAGGGAGAATGTGTCCACTTGCTCCTCTACAAATACCTCTTTGGACAGTTGAGAAATCTCATGCATGGCTCCCTCTCTCAGCACTATAATGTGGAAAGTAGCGACAATGCAAAGATGCAGAGGGAAAGCCATGCTGTAGTCTCCCACTCCATACAACGAGGCGACGGGGTGAAGGTGTACCTGCCCACCACAGTAATAGGCATAGTTTCCAAGTACACCCCACCTTGTGTATGAATTTAACAAAAGGTGGCAGGTGGATGATGAGTCATGTTGCCTTTTAAAAAAGTAGGAAATATTGCTCAGATTACTTACTGGTAATATTCATTACTCCTACACTGCCTCGTCCCAGTAGAGAGAAAAGTAAGGATTTCCAGAGACTGGAGGTCCGACACATACACCACAATCATCAATCACAATAGTCTTGAAACCATTGCTTCCAATTAAGGTAATAATGGATGCCTAGAGCAAGAAGATCTCAGCACTAAGAGAACACACAGAGACAAGTATCCACCAGAGGCACGGAGCAAAACAAGAAGGAGTGAATAGAGAGACCAT
The DNA here is from genome assembly GCF_040938575.1 of Ambystoma mexicanum. Lineage (NCBI taxonomy): Eukaryota > Metazoa > Chordata > Amphibia > Caudata > Ambystomatidae > Ambystoma > Ambystoma mexicanum. The sequence goes on from NC_090940.1 coordinate 557,414,434, forward strand.
TGAAAAGAAAGAAAGACATCTACACCATAGGGAGTGAGGAAAACTCTACAGCGGTTGAGAGACGATGAACTATATTAAACGGGTCCACTCCCTAGAAAGGGAGAAGGTATCAAATCCTCTCAGCAGCGCATGCGCATCCCCTATAATGCGCGCTAGGTTGATTGCACGGAGCCCCTGCAGGAGAATATGTGGTAAGCTCCCTACTCAAGCGTTAGACGACAGCATGAACTGTGAGCAGCAGTGATCCTCGCTACCTAGACCTCATTTCCAGCAATGAGGGTAGTTATTTGCTGTAGCGTTGAATGAAGTTTGCTCAATTGTGTGATCGTTGCTATGAAGTAGCCCTTTAGGCCACCAATTTCACAGTCAATTTTGTGAGATCATATCCAACTATCGCAGCTTTGATAAACAATCTCCACTTTCTTATAGTGAGATGTTAAATCTGTTCACAAAAGGATCTCATCTCGGCCTCCAAGTCCCTGTTTCCATGACTTACTCCTGCTCTGTATCTGCGGATGCCTGCTGGGTCTACAGCTGGCGGTGTAGTATGTAGAAACCTCAGCAATATACTTCGGGTCTGCATGCATCAATAATCTCTCCCCGCTAACCAAAGCCATCCGCACCCCTCTTCCGCTCTTTCAGATCCGCTGTATATGCACATGGCAGCGGTGTGTGATATACATCTCAATAAACATAACATTGATGGTTGCCACAGCCAAATGTCGATGTCCTATTTCTGCTGTGCCGCCGCCATCTGAATCCAATAGAAGGTGCTGTCTATTGCCTGTGATGGCTTTCTATGATACTGGACTGTACCTTTCAAGAGACAAAGTTAAGCATTTCACCACACTTACCTAGCAGACCTCTCCCTCTTCTTTCATAGTCCCTTTGCAGTCCCACATTTCAATTATTCAATATATGTTTCTTCTGAACATTCTACATTTACAAAATGTCTCTGCTACACAAAAAAACTTCACAAATAGAATCATTACATAGTGTTAATATTGTAATAGCGTAAATGTGTGCCTTACAACCATTAGTGAGAATGAAACCTCCATGTGAGCGCCTTTTGTCTCATTCTTAAAGTGTGTACATTTTGTCTAGACTGTCTAGGAGATGGCCCTAGACCAGTAGCCGAGCTGTTTACATTGGTCTAGGAGATGGCAGTGGCTGATGCCCTAGACCAGTAGCCGAGCTCTTTACATTGGTCTAGGAGATGGCAGTGGCTGATGCCCTAGACCGGTAGCCGAGCTGTTTACATTGGTCTAGGAGATGCCAGTGGCTGATGCCCTAGACCGGTAGCCGAGCTGTTTACATTGGTCTAGGAGATGGCAGTGGCTGATGCCCTAGACCGGTAGCGGAGCTGTTTACCTTTGTCTAGGAGATGGCAGTGGATGATGCCCTAGACCGGTAGCCGAGCTGTTTACATTGGTCTAGGAGATGCCAGTGGCTGATGCCCTAGACCGGTAGCGGAGCTGTTTACCTTGGTCTAGGAGATGGCAGTGGCTGATGCCCTAGACTGGTAGCCGAGCTGTTTACCTTTGTCTAGGAGATGGCAGTGGCTGATGCCCTAGCCGAGCTGTTTACCTTTGTCTAGGAGATGGCAGTGGCTGATGCCCTAGACTGGTAGCCGAGCTGTTTTGGGGTTTGTAGCCCACTGTTGATACTGAATTCCTCGAGCTTACTCTCCAGCAGATCAAGACAATGTTAAATGGAATTTGAAGGGGCCTTCCCGCCATTGGTATGGCCCTGCTTCACTGAAGCAGTCTCGTCCGACATTGCTCGGCGTGCTATAAACAAACAAATAAATAAATAAATAAGCAGAACTCGGCATACTACGCAGATCGCATTTAGTATTAAGAATAACGTATTGTGGCCAGTTGGGATGGACTGTGCCTTGCCTCTGTTCAGGTGGAGATGTACATTAATATGTGTGGCATGCTGGCGCGTGGGCCACTGTGAGTGTATCCGAGCACAAAGGGAGCACTTTGGCGGAAGTAAAGCAGACATCAGATAATCCCTGTATGCCATCACAAACACGAATGACATGCCCACACAAAAAGGGAAGATTGTAAGGCCACACTGAGGGCCCATCAGTACCTAGAAGGAGGCCAGGCCTAGAAGACGCTGCATACACAGAAACAGCATAGCATCCAACACACTGCACAACGTGCACACAAGCCATCCTTCATGCAGGACTTCACAGTCTGATCATTCACAGTATCTGGCAGCCACGCTTCCATGCAGGCACTAAACCGGAGGACTAAGCCACCATTCTTGAAAGGTATATGGTAATGTTGTCCATGTACATAATGTTGCCATACATATAGTCGCCAGGAAATGGCATAGGCGTTGCTGGGGGGGGGGGCGATGGGGCTATAGCCCGGGTCTTTTGGTTGTAGCCCCTGATAGAAGCTCAGGGTCTACAACCAAAAGGCTAGCTCGCCCCGAGTCCCGAAAGTACCAACATTAGTGAAGCCCCTGATGTTTTCCAGACCTAGCAACACCCCTGCATAGGCAACATTATATATGGGGACAATATATGGGGTAATGGGAGCAGGGGTTGCAGGGGTGTTTCTAATTATAATGTCTTTGCAAAAAAAAGGGCGCCATTCTTGCATAATGACATTTTGGCGGGGACATTATCACATGGAACCTCTTGAAACCACTCACCACAAGAATCAAGTGACAAGCATGAGTGGACATCCAAGATAGCCTTAACATACATGCCAACATTATCCAGGCCATTTGGGAGGTCCTGGTCCAGTCCTGATTTTACCTTTGCATTCTGGGACTTGTAGTCCTGCATTTCCTCATTATAAAACCAGGACTATAAGTTCCAGAATGCAAAGTTAAAACCAGGACTGCACCAACGTCTTACAAATCGACAATGTTGGTATGCATGCATCCATTCTTTGCCGGAATTGGGCGCTCCGTCCCCCTGTCCCAAGAGTTTTTTTTAATTTAAAAATCCTGTTCCAGTTTTGGGGAAATGGTGTGTCCACTGGAACACTCCCACATCGACTTCAGGGTGAGATACAATATAACAATTCAACATTTCAAGGTGACATTTATAAACCAAACACACATTAAAGTTTTGTCATTTTACACATCTCCAACATCCTGGGGATGAGCTCGAACCCCCAACCTTTGCGGCAGCAGCCACACGCATAAACTGCTCTCCCCACAGAGCCTGGTTGCGAGTTAGATACATACCAAGCCAGGCCTGAAATAGCAACCAGGGTATAAACTGTATTTGCTTTTAGCAGGCTTACTTTCACATCATTACTATTCTGGAGAAAAGCTACAAATGGAACGAATTTACTGTGCGATCCAATGGTGGAAGGGTTTTGGGGCGGGGGAGGGGGTCCAATCCTACTTTAATGTTTATGCCCGGTGCGTTTTCTATTTTGAAAAGCTGCTCACCCTAAACAATGCCAAGATTAAGACTTCTAGGGCACTCCATGCCACCAGGGTCAGCATGCCCCCAATTCGGGGTTTTCATTTCTCTAGCCATTGCATTTGGGGTATTGTAGTTTTGGGTACTTCACTTGAATACAGTGGAATAAAGAAAAATATAAGCAAGGCCTAGGACTTGAATAGGATATGTCGCGCGAACTATAGTCACGTGACTATGCTAATGGGGCTTCCCAAAGCTTACATAACATAGCATTAGAAAAACAATGGCAAACACATCCTATACCATGAATTACATCTAAATGGGGTGCGCTTATCTACTGCATTTCACGTGCACAGTTTTCACCGGGCAGCACCCAGCAAATAAAATCACTCCTACGCATCTGCACCATATACGTGCAATGGTGAAAAAAGGTGTCTCCGCCTATTTTACTCAGGTTTACATGACTGGACCCCGCCATGCATTGCGCTCTTCATTTCTTGCGTCCATCCACCATCGGCAAAATGTCACCGAACGTCGGCGACGGTGACGCAATGTTGTAATCACTTGACACAAGTGGGAGAATGGGTGTGTGGGTGTGTGGATGTCTGTGGGGAGAGGGGGGCGGGGCGTCCTCCAGGAAAAGACAAAAGGGTCCAGGATGTATTAGTGCTGTGTATTAAGAGCATCTTGCAGACTCGGATCGCCGGCCTCCCATTGGCTGCCCGGGCGCTGGGCTCTTGTAATCTCTGTCGCACAGGCGCGGCGTTGCGTCTCTCCGCCAGACGAAGCCCCCGTGCAATGCCTATTGATTTAGCCGCTCTTTGTTGGCGTCGCAGTGCATGGATCCGGGCGGCCGGCCTGTAATGAGCTCCTGGGGTCACTGCCACTGGGGCTGGGGAGGGCAAGTCTTGCAGTTAAGACGTGGGAAGCGCGTTGTCACGGGTCTGGATTCCAATATGCAAAGGAGGCCGATTTAGCTGCAAACCTTCTCGCTCAAATTCACTACACCCTTGAAGTGTTCCTAGTAGAAGATAGTCAAGTTTTCTGCCTCTGAGGTCACTCAGTGCGAGTAGTAAGCAGAGGACATAGCTCACCATCAGGGCTTTAAGTGTGTCAGGACTAGCTGGGGTTGAGCCCCGGCAGGCTCAGAAATATGGTTTTGAGGCGTGGCCCTGCCGGGCTCCCTAATGTCCCCTGGCAGCCCTAGAGGACAAAGATTTTCTTCGGAAGCCTGAAGCTCCCACTCATGTCCGAGAGCTTCAGGCATCAGAAAAAAATGCCTTTGCTCCATAATGGTGGAACCAGCACCGCGAGGCATCCCTTTAACCAAAAGTTGCCCGTGGGCCGGTGCCACCGTTATAGAAGAAAAGATGAGGCTGATGCAGGCCAATGCCTCTTTTTCTAAAGCCTAAAGCTCTGGCTCATTCGCGGGAGCTTCAGGCTTTAGGAAGCATGGCCTCCGCTACCTGCGGCCTCACCTTTTCAGCCTTAATGGTGCTTGTGCCCCTCGTCAAATGCCTGGCAAGGAGCAGCGCCACCATTAAGGCTGAAAAATGTGGCGCTGTCTCCCGCCAGGCATCCCTTTAGGTAATAAATGCAGAGATCAGAAACCTCTTGCCCTGGGGGCAGAAGGTGCAGATCTCTACAAAGGGCTGCCTGGTGGGGGGGCTGTAGCCCATTAAGACGAGGCCCGTCAAGGGGGCGCGGCCTACCGAGCTGGCAGGTGACTCCCCTGCTGCCAGGCCACGCCCCCTTGATGAGCCTAGGCTCATTTTCCCAAGGGACTGCTCACCACGCTACCTCCCGAATTCATCATTACAAGGGGGGGTGGGTTCTATAAATGAAAGCCACCTGTTTAAAGTCTCTGCGAAAAAGCCCACTTTTTATTGCTGCCTTGGAGCATCCTCAAATGAGGAAACCCTTCAAACTCCTCAGAACAAGTGCTCCCAGGCCTCCACCCAGCCTGGCCTCGGCCACTGTGATTTGTCCGTGGTGTCCCCCGGTCTCCTGGGCAGAGGCGTAGCCAGGATTGTCTAACAAGTGGGGCCTGAGGCTAATGTAGTTGTGCCCACCGCAGTCGCACGAACAACTGCAAATGACCACATAGCGCTGCTGATTGGGCATTTACAGATTTTGGGTGGGCCTTGCCTGTTCAAGCCCTGCCCTCTCTACACCTCTGCTCCCGGGCCCCGCCCAAACCCTCCATGAGAGGTTTACCCTCTTCCCAGGCCCACCTGATCCCCTCAAAGCCAGGGACGTCATTTGGGGGTCGCCAGAGGTCGCAAGAGCGACCGCTGCCGATTGGCCAGCGACCTCTGTCACTCTCTTGCGACCTCTGGCATTTCCTCCAATCAGAGGAGGAGGGGGCGTGGCCACCACTCAAGCGGTGCAGCGTGCTGGTGGTCCTCCATTTTGTGAGCACTGCAGCGAAGCCAGCGTGCAGCAGCAGCTTCGTGGTTTCTCTTGGTGCCAGAAAGTCCAGGCCAACTAACTTCTTCCAAGCTAACACACAGCGGTGAGTCAGTCTGTGTTGTGTGTGTGACTGAGGTCGGGGGCGAGCGGGTGTGTGTGAGCTGCTGGGTGGATTAATGTTGCTGGCGTGTGCCGCCGTAGGCCCCAGGCCAGTGCCTTAAGTGGCACTACAAATCGAGCCGGGGCCCATCGAGGGAGCGTGGCCCAACAACGTGGTCTTGATGGGCCGTTAGGCCACGCCCCCTTGACGAGCCCCGGCTCAATGGGCTACTGGCACCCCTGCCAGGCAGCCTTTTGTAGAGATTAGCACCCTCTCCCCTATGGGGGAGAGGGTGCTGATCTCTGCATTTATTTTGTATAGGCTTGCCTGGCAGGGGACAGCGCCTCGCCTATTCAGCCTTAATGGTGGTGCTGCCCCTCGCCAGCTGGGGAGGGGCAGCGTCACCATTAAGGCTGAAAGGGTGAGGCCACTGGAAGCAGAGGCCTTTTTCCTAAAGACTGAAACTCCCGCGAATCCGCGGGAGCTTCAGTATTTAGGAAGCAAGGCCTCTGCTTCCAGCGGCCTCACCCTTTCAGCCTTAATGGTGGCGCCGGCCCACGTGCATCCCTTGATTAAAGGGATGCCTCGCAGGTGCGGCGCCACCATTATAGCTGAAAGGCATTTTTTTCTGAAGCCTGAAGCTCTCGCACACGAGCGAGAGTTTCAGGCTGTAGAAAAAAATGCCTTTTCGTGTAGTGGCCGGGGCTGCCCGGGGAGATTAGTGGGCCCCGGCAGGGCCCCGCCTCAAAACGAAATTTCGGAACCTGCCGGGGCCCAGCCCCGGCAGGCCCCGGCCCACTTAAAGCCCTGCCCCAGGCTGAGGTCAGATGTGTGCTCTTGTGGCATTCCCCTGCGGCCGCCAGGACCAGGTGGAGCCTAGGTTGCGTGTGTGCTGTGCTAGCCCACTACCCGCCTGCGGCCGCAGGCGGATAGCTTGGCACCTCAGGCGACAACAGCTACACGTGTTGCTTAATACCCAGAGGTTTCTAAGCATGGACCTGGGGATCGAACCTGTTTTGCTCCCACGTCGTCTTGCTTCCAGTTGCCCCTGAGCTAGGAATCTGCCCCACGGACTGTCGAGTTGCTAAGGTTTAGCCACCCCAGTTTCTCCCCCTTAGAGTCCCTAGAATATAGACAGTGGCCCCGATTTATAAAGTATCATGTGTGTCCCGGCCTTGCAATATTCTAAAATGTCATTGGCAAGGAATGTCAACATATGATATATTATGGCATTTATAACGCGCCTATACACAAAGTAAAACACAGTACCATTGGAGAATGATGAAGCTTCTCTCTGCCTCTTTCCATAGAATTGGGGGTTTTGTGAATTTACCTCATTGGCGAAGGAGCATGGATTCAATACAGCAACTAAGTGCGCTGCACACATCTGTAATACCTCAAATACTTACACACAATTGGAGCTAAAAGCCTAAAATCTGATTCCTCAAGCAGAATGTAATCAGGGTCCCAACACACTCCACTGGCAGGGTGCCTGTGGCCAAGGGCAGGGAGCTCTGCTTTCGGGGTGGGGGTGTGCATGCATGCAAATGTCTGCTTGCTCTAGTCTGTGTGTGCGTTTGTGGGATGTGGGGGGCCTGTATCTGGAGTGCTGCAGGGCTTGGTTGGCCCAAATCAGGGGGCTTTATCTGGAGTGTTGCGGGCTACGCTCTCGGCCCCCTAGCTGTGTGGTCTGTGCGCTCCCTGGTATCTGGAAGGGACCCCTGTGCCTGGGGTGCTTCTCTGGCCCCTGGGTCCGTGCTGTGGAGGTGTGTCTGGAGTGCAGGGTGTACTGTCTCTCTGTGGCCTCCCTTCTCTCACGCCTCCTTGACTGGGCAAGTGTGGTGGGAGTCGTGGAACCCTGCCGGTCCCTCACACAAAGGGGACATGTAGACTTTTCAACAGAGTCACTTCGCAGCACAATCGCTCCTTACCTGAGACAACTGTCCTTCCTGCATCTTCATTGAAATGCCTCCTATGCAGCAGAGATCATATTGAGTTGCTCAGTGCTCGCTGGAATCCAGCTCTGTGCATTCAAAATATCATCATCATAAAAATAATGGGCCAATGAATATCTGCCACAATAATCAGTTCTGCCTCTGGGTAAATAGTGAGGGGTTACGCTGCACGCCCCAGTTTCCCAGTGTATGACCTCACATGGTGATGGGACGTCACCATCCACCTCTTCCCAGCCACATTAGGGTCACTGGGTGTAGGGTATTCAGTTTCAGGAGTATAATTCGATAATATCACGTCACCCCAAGTGCTCATGTGAGTGAGGGGAGGCTAGATGTGCCGGGATGAGAGGTACCACAGGCTCCAGGGATGCCGGGAAACGGAGGGTGGAATAGGCTGCTGGGTGGCCGGATTGCAAGGTCAGAAGCAGGGCACTGCAGTTAATGGTAGTCTGGAAAGCACACCCCTCAGTGCGTTCAGTCAGTATCTTGTCTCTATGACAAATGATATTCTGGTGTGCTGTTGTACAAATGATTCTTCCATTCTGATAATTTGTTTTTTATTTTCAGACCAGCATCTTCATGTGGAGTTCCTTCCTTTCTGTGTCAGAATCTTCACCTTACATGCCACTGAAACAGCAGCCTCGGACACATCTGTCAAGCCACTGTTCTGCTCAATCTGGTAAGAAACTACATTTTAAGTCTTATGATCAGAGTGAAGGGTTGGGCATTATCCCAAAATCTATACAATAGTACTAATTGTTGGAATGTGTACCATTATGGAGAGGTGAGGGGTGTGGAGGACAATGAACATGTAGGAACAGAAACCTAGGCATATAAAGAGTGTTGGTGAGTGTGGGAGTAATGCAAAATGCAGCCAGGATTTTTTCCCCGTAAAATATGGGGACATGACTTATGAGGCTTTTGGTACTGAAGGTGGCATCGCTCAGTAATGCACTGTACACCTTGAACACATTTTGAACTAATCTTTTGGCAGCCAAAATAACACAAGAAGAAGAATTATTAAAAACTGTGGATGCCATACATGTTTTCTGGTGAAATATTCTCCCTCTCGCCTTTTATCCTGGCTTTCCCCTATCCCCATACCCGCCTATCCGTCCCTGTCCCCCCAGAATGTGATTTCGCTCTGTAGTCCTGTTGAACTAACAGGGCAGATCCAGATTAAGAGGGGATTTGGGTTCATACACTTCGCGTGGCAACATGGACCTTGACACTGCTACATATGATGATCCATTCTTGTATGAAATGTCACAAAACACTGATATCGTAACCATATATTTCTTAGTGTACTGAGGGGATAATGCTTTATGAGGCCACTTCCTGTGATGTCATGTGGAGGGCGTGGTCAAATGACATCACTTCCTGTGATGTCGAGTGGGGTGTGGTCAAATGACATCACTTCCTGTGATGTCACTCTTATGGGCGTGGCACTGTGATGTCACTTCCGCTACCCCTGGCGTTTTGGTGAAATGACGTCCCTGCTCAAAGCCCCCCCTCCACTAGAACCACTTGCCTGCTTGCCCTTCCTGCACCCCCTCTCCAGTCTTCAAAGCTTACTCACACCTCCGAAACCCTTGTGTTTTATTGGTATTGTACAAAATTACCTAATACCAAAAGTTTTACCACCAAAAGTCCGACCCCCAATTTTCTGCATATATCTATGTGGGGGGGGGGGTAAAGTGAATAAAAATGCATAGGGGTAAGGTGGAGGGCTGTGGGGGGCCTCCTCCCACATATATATTTGCGGAAAAATGTAGAAAAAAATGGGACTTTTGGAGGTTGGACTTTTGTATTCAGTAATTTCACGTAGATCCCTTTTAATGCAGGCTCCTGTGGACGATGTTTCCGGTGCGGCCACTTTTGTGGATGGTACGGGAAACGCAGTCCATACACCCAAAACGCAGGGGGTTGCAAATGCTGTGACAAAATGACGACTGCTCTGCAGGAGTACAGGGATGAGTAGTGGACTACAGTCCTACCCTGTCCCACATTCCTACTGTACCATTGGTGACCCCAGTCATAAGGGTGCCGCAGGCCCAGCTGGCAGGCATGCCTCCTTCGTCTCTTGGGGTACCGAGGGACGAGGGTAGGCTATACTCTTCAGGACAGATGTGAGCTTGCAAAGTAGGATCATAATGGGGCATCAAAACAAAAGACTGGCCAAGAAAGGTGCTATTAAAAAATGAATCTTTCATCAAAGCAAAAATGCACACAACTAATAAAAACACGAATAACCCACCCATGTAAGAGAACACATTGAATATGAACCCTTTGCAATGAAAGGGGGCACTCTGGGTCTCAAGAGAGGTGCACACAAGCAATACTTTAATCAGCAAAGCTAAAATCAATGAAGAATAGCTATTAAAGAAAAAGGTCAGGAGTGTTAACTTATATATCATTAGGGCCCCTTAAGGCAGGTCTTTGGGACAGAACTTCGGGAGGATAGCTCAGAGGCAACGTGCTCGCCTTGGAAGCAAGACAACACGGAGCAACACAGATTCGATCCCTAGGTCTGCGCTTAGAAACCTCTGGGTATTAAGCGCGTTATAAATAATCTATCATGTCATAACCACTCCAAATAACTTTTAGGCTTGTTCTTGGTGTTCAGCATGAACAGTACAGGCTTATAATGGTGGGTTCAGCGATGAGTTGGTTGAGTCAGCGACGAGTTGGTTGAGTCTGCGACGAGATGTTAGAGTCATTGCTCCCAATGGATCGAGTGTGTCAAGACAGTCACGTAGGCTCAAGATGGTCCAGAGGTGCGTTCCTGTAGCGGTGAGTGTCTTAAGTCTGGTGAATAAAAGGCAGGCAATGGTCGAGTCGGTGTCTTGAATCGGTCAGGCCAGCTCTAAAAGTTGCAACCATACAATCTGGGTTTTCAGTGGCGATCGGATTGAAAACAGCTGAAACACAGGCAGGAGATGGTCAAGTCATTTATACCTCGCCTGTACACAAGTGCAAATCAAAATCACAGGACTCTTCCTTAGTTATGGGCACTTCCAGAGTTTGTAGCAACATCATCAGGAGGGGATAGGGAACATGTCAGCTATTTCAGCGCAGCACTGGCAAAGGATGTAAAACTCTGAGGCCAAGGAAAGAGAGAGGGATAACCTCACCGGTACAGGAAATGTGTTTAGGTTCAAAGTTTTGGAAAATCTGTGTTTTAAACCCCACCTCAGTCCTAGGGAGAATAAATTGGTGGAGGATCCGATAATCCTGCACGTATCGTCTTTAGATTCTCCCACAATAAAACTAGCGCCTAGATACCTAATGGTTATGTGCGCTGCAAATAAATGCAAAATAAATAATATATAAAAATAGATCAAAGCAGAAAAATAGCTGATATGTGCCCAGGTGCAGGGGCGGCTTGGCTCTGTAGTCGATTAAAAGGCACCTGGAAGCACATGTTTCTCAGATGCCGAAAGATTGTAGACTTCTTGGAGAAAAACATCAATAGTGTGTATGTTAGTGTTTGCCAAAGAGGGAAAAACATTTTCAAGGGATATTCGCGCCACTACTAAGGGCTATTCGTGCCACTACTAAGGGGTATTTGCGCCACTACTAAGGGCTATTTGCACCACTACTAAGGGCTATTGGCACCACTACTAAGGGCTATTCGCACCACTACCAAGGCTATTCGTGCCACTACTAAGGGCTATTCACGCCACTACTAAGGGCTATTCGCGCCACTACTAAGGACTATTCGCGCCACTATCAAGGCTATTCGCGGCACTACTAAGGGCTATTCGCGCCACTACTAAGGGCTATTCGCACCACTATCAAGGCTATTCGCGCCACTACTAAGGGCTATTCGTGCCACTACTAAGGGCTATTTGAGCCACTACTTAGGGCTATTCGCGCCACTACCAAGGCTATTCGCGCCACTACTAAGGGCTATTCGCGCCACTACTAAGGGCTATTCGCGCCACTACTAAGGTCTATTCGCACCACTACCAAAGCTATTCGCGCCACTACTAAGGGCTATTCGTGCCACTACTAAGGGCTATTCGCGCCACTACTAAGGTCTATTCACACCACTACCAAGGCTATTCGTGCCACTACTAAGGGCTATTCGCGCCACTACTAAGGTCTATTCGCGCCACTACTAAGGGCTATTCGCGCCACTACTAAGGGCTATTCGCGCCACTACTAAGGGTTATTCCCACCACTAGTAAGGGCTATTGGCACCACTCCGTAGAGTTAGACCATGAGGCAGCGGAGGACACAGCGAGGAACGCCAGTGGCAGGACATCTGACTGCCTCAAAGTGGACGACTGTGAGGTCTTTATTTTCAAGTTCGGAGGAACAAGATAAAGGGACATAACCAAGATAGAAAAAGTCTACTATTTTACACAAATGCAAAGCGAGAAACTTGCTTGCATGAGAACCGCAGCGCTCACCATACTTCTTAAACCTGCAAGAATAACCTGCCGCACCAAGGTGCCTGGCACAGGAGAGCACACAATCTATGCAGTGTCGAAAGGCAAGAGAAGGCTATGATTTCATAAACAATAGGTTTCCCAACTCCAGACCTCGATGGCTGGGATCCTGACGGGTTTTCAGGACATCCCTCATTAATATTCATCAGGAGAAATTTGCATACGTTTAGAACCATTGTATGCAAATCTATTGCATGAATATTAATGAAGGGTATCCTGAAGACCCTGCAAGGATCCAGTCCTCGAGACCAATAGAAAGCCATAAATACATGCTAAAAATACAAACACAATGAGCACCAAACAAGGGCATGTCTGACACAAAAACATCTTTGCACGGTTCAAAGTGACTTTGCGCTGCTGAAAAGGGACTTTGCGCTTCCAACACAAACCCTGATTCATGGAACTGTGCAAAGTTATTTTGCACTGCAAAAATACGCTTTGCACAGTTCCATGAATCAGGGTTTGTGTCGGCAGTGCAAAGTCACTTCTCAGCAGTGCAAAGTCACTGTGAACCGTGCAAAGAATTCCATGAATCGGGCCCTAAGGGAGCATGGGCAGTAACACAGTGCATGCAGCAGAGGCCAGCCGAGAACACGGCCTGCTCACACTGTGCACACAGAGGCATGCCACCATCTCTGAAGGAACTTCTGATCACAGCCAATCTTGGCCTCATGCTCAACTGAACATCAGTTATATTTTATATTACTCTGAAAATAGACACTCTACAAACTACAAGCTCTGTGACAAAAAGGCAGGGACTGCAAACACAGATATGCACCTTGCACTCAACAAAGATGCCACCCACCCGCCTCCACCAATGGCAGGCTGATACCCAGCTACACATACAGAAAAGTGCCGTACTCCTCAGATCTGCAGTGGTCTTAATTCAGCCAGTCCCAGAAGACAGCAGAGACCACCCATCAGCAGTGAGGCCCACAAAGAAGCCAACACCAGCGTGCATGCCCACACATGACCGCTGGTAAGGCGTGCCTGTATTTCCGGCCGCACACAACAGACTTGCCTATTAGCACCAGAACCACCACCATCTGTGTGCTAGGAGGACAGCATCCAGCACCAGCTGCGGACCACCACAGTAACCCATAGTGTGATGCACATGCCTTCAAAATATACACATTGAGACCGTTTGGAGTAGAATCTGTCCGTCAATGCCTCGCCCCGATGCCTGCAGGCTGCCGGCGCATTATAAATACATAAATAAATAAATAAGCACAAATAAATAAATAAAGCCCATCATTTCATGGTGGGATGGAGAGATCCCGAAAAGCCTGGGGGCAGGGACTACACACCCTGGTACCAATAGCTCAGAGAAAGCTGAGCAGTGGGGTTCATTCATTGGGGGCTTGACATTGGCAGGGGGGGTGGGGGGGGCAACACCATCTTCCTCCCCAGCAGCCTGCTGAAGACTCCCGGCAAACTAGACGATTGGCCGCTCTTACCCAAACCGCAGCAGGGAGAGCAGACACCACCACATTCAGGAATGACACAGGTGACAGCAGCACACAACAAAGACCCCCCCCCCTAGATGCAATACAAGATATGAGCAAGCTCAGAGGCGGGGGAGGGGTGAACATGCCAGATACCAGCCTAGCTGAAAGGCGATGCAGGCCGGAGAATTACACCCACATGTACCCACCACCAAGGCAAAACAAACTGCACTGAACCAAAGACCTGGGAAGACATGTGTAGGCACTCCTGCGCACAGGCCCAGGTCCCTAGGTGTGCTGTGCTCGGTGAAAGAAGTAAGCGGGAACGGTCGGGAGCGGTGTTCCTCTACTTTTATTTTTTTCTGTTTACCATTCCTCTACTTTTTATGGCCATATTTACCAGTTTATACATAAGATTTACCCATTCATGTCCCTGTGCAAGTGTAAAGTTATAATTGGAGCCTTAGTTACGAGTCACTTAGACTATTGGAATGAATCGGTGGCAACACTTGTCGGTATCAGGTAATGTTATCCCCATATATATGGTCGCCATACATAATATCGCCAGGAAAAGGTCGTGGCAATATTATATGGGTGACCATATATATGGGGATAGGGGCAGCCAAAAAAAAAAGGGTTTGGGGGTTGCAGGGGTGTCCCCCGCATGTTCCATGCAGTAATGTCCCCACAAAAAACGGCCATTTTTCAGTGATATTTTTGCATGGCGATATTTTTGTGGGGACATTATTACATAGAACCCACTTGTCACATGTTGCACTATGCTTAAATAGCCCTCTCCCCGGCTGAGACCACATTTCCACTACTTTTTTCGTTACACTTCTACCGTTGGTTGTGCTACTTAAGTACTGTCAGTTGCGCCTTCCCTTTAAGTGTCGGGTGGAGTTGAGGAGTAAAACCCCCACCCACAAATAATGCTGGTGCACACACTAGAAGATCAAGCCCCTTTACTGGGAAGACATCAGTGGGAGTGCAGAGCGGGGTATGCCAACTCTGATGAACAGCATTGTTTCTTGTATGCGGGGGGCACCCCCGCAGTCCCCGAACCTGAAATTATCGAAGTATGAGTGCAGGGGACACCACCGCAACCCCTGCTCACTTACCTTGGTATTTTCGGATTTAGTATTTTATACCTATGCCGAATGCGGCACAACCGTATCTACGACCCTCTAGATACGATCTTTTCGGTCGATACCCAATCTTTTCACATACTTTTCATAGAAGACATAAATACAACTTTTTACTAATAATCACATACAAATAATTTGTTAAGATCATATGTGCAAAAGTAAAATAAAAAACGGATCCTAAAACTTTAATTCTTACTCATTTAGTAAAAACATTTCATAAAACCCTTATCTTACTAAAACTTACTAAAAGGTATCCTTCATTTAACAATTCATTATTCGCTTACAGATTTTTTGAAACCTCCAACTGCACGTTATATAAAGCCAGATGCAGTGACATAAATCGCGTATTGATACAGCGCTTCCAAAGGTGTCTACCTTTTGTTGTATCATAGCCCTGGATAAATCCCCCTTGTAGACACATGCATGAAAGCCCCAAAGTGTGGATTTCTGTGAGCACATGACACGCTGTTCCCATCAAATCTTTTGCAGTTTGCGTAATCTACAGTGTCTCTTAGTTCCTGGAATTTTGAGTTGGGGCCAGTATTCACTAAAACTGCCAATTGATCTACACGCAGTAAAATAAAAAATCTACGTACTGCGGGAGACGGACACTGTCTGAGATATGGTTTGGGGGGTAACTTGTATCTAGAGTCCACAAATCTGTTGTTTTTGCATGGTTTTAGTGAGGCTAAATGTTCATAATTGTGAGTCCAGCCCCACATTTCCAATTTCTTTGTGAACTTCTTCATACATTCTGACTCTCACTCCAATCGGCTGCCAGCCAGTGGTAGAAAACAGTTCCTCCGCTGCCACCCAAAAGTGGTTATATAGTCCATGCTGCTACTAGAATGATTCCTTACTAAGTTCTTGATTATTTTTATCAGATACGTGCATCAGTCCTGATATCACGTTACAGTATCCCAAAACCGAACTGAGCACGCTAATGCCAATTCTCAGACTGAAATGTTTTATTCAAACAAGTTAAGAAAAACAAATAATGGAAAAGTGTAAAAGGCTTACAATTATGATACCTAAGGCCTTTGATAAGACTAAAAACAAAAGCACAAAAAACGCTCTTTCACAACAAAAAGAACATTTGAGAAAGCGGGAAGATGAAAATAAGACTTGATTTCATGAGATAGAAAGGAAACAAATCCTATCTCTATGGAAAGGGTAGACAAATCCCAATCTCTATGGAAAGGGAAGACAAATCCCAATCTCTATGGAAAAGGTAGACAAATCCCAATCTCTATGGAAAGGGAAGACAAATCCCAATCTCTATGGAAAGGGTAGACACATCCCATTCTCTATGGAAAGGGAAGACAAATCCCAATCTGTATGGAAATGGTAGACAAATCCAAATCTATATGGAAAGGGAAGACAAATCCCAATCTCTATGGAAAGGGAAGACACATCCCAATCTCTATGGAAATGGTAGACAAATCCCAATCTCTATGGAAAGGGAAGACAAATACCATTCTCTATGGAAAGGGAAGACAAATCCTATCTCTATGGAAAGGGTAGACAAATCCCAATCTCTATGAAAAGGGAAGACAAATCCCAATCTCTATGGAAAGGGAAGACACATCCCAATCTCTATGGAAATGGTAGACAAATCCCAATCTCTATGGAAAGGGAAGACAAATCCCATTCTCTATGGAAAGGGAAGACAAATCCTATCTCTATGAAAAGGGTAGACAAATCCCAATCTCTATGGAAAGGGAAGACAAATTCCAATCTCTATGGAAAGGGAAGACAAATCCCAATCTCTATGGAAAGGGAAGACAAATTCCAATCTCTATGGAAAGGGTAGACAAATCTGTGGTTAATTCGGCATCAGTCACGTAAGGCACAGGACTTGAGGTTCTTGGTGCTTTTCACTTTTAAGTGCCAGGTGAGAAACTAGCGAGAGGGAAGCGCTTGCTAGTGAAAGGGTCATAGGCAGACAATGTGCCATGAAACCTTTGGGTGAATGTGCACTTTACAAGTTTTCATAACATAACATGCAGAGGCCCACCTTCGTGATAGTGCATAGTGATGGGAGCGCAGATTTAAAGCAGCTGAGGCATTCAATGGTACACATATGCATTAAGGTGCCTATACCAGTACTATCCAGATGTCTAATCAGAGCTCTGCCCCTTTTCTACGCGGTCGCATCAGGGGAAGTAGGCATTGATGGACTTAATCTCTCCTATGACTCACTGCAATGAGAAAGTGGCCTAATGCCATAGTGCAGTGATCGGTTGTAGGTCAAAGGATCGACAGTAAAAGGGTCGACAGGTCAAAGGATCGACACCAAAGTGTCGGCAGGTCAAAGGATCGAATTTTTTGTAATTTTTTTTCTCACATTTTTGTTTTGTTTTTTTGGGGGGGTACCCCCCCCCCCCCAACTCCCCTTTTTTTGCTAAAAAAACACTTTTTTTCCGATTAAAAAAAAAATGTGAAAAACAAATAAAAAATAATTTGATCCTTTGACCTGTCGACCCTTTGGTGTCGATCCTTTGACCTGTCGACCCTTTATATTCGATCCTTTGACTAGACACCGCAGTGATCAGCTTCATTTCTACTGCTCTGGCATGCAGGCTTCTCATTTTCGGGTTCATAACCTACCTTCTCAAGCGCTTGAGGTTCAGCAGAGTGTACTCATTGCGTTGGCATCTCTGTACACACTGGATGTCAGCGTGGAGGGCCAGTGCTTTGGACCTGTGGTACTTTCAGTGCCAGTGTGCCCATCTCCTAGGGCAGTGTCCAGAAGTGTCTCAGTAAGATGCACTACCAGTGCCATCTGTACCAGCTTGTGAAGCCATCTGAATAGTCATAGAGGAGTTATGGCAGCGCCAGCTGCATAGTGGTTGGCGGTGGTGTGATGCAGGTCGTTGAGTGGCATTGTTAATTTGTGTAGGTGTTGGCATGTGACATGCAGGTTTGTCTATATGATGTGCAGACAGGGATTTCTTGAGCTGCAACAGTGCTTGTTTACACTGTCTATTTGCATGAAGTGAAACCAACGTTTTGTCTCCCTTGTGTGTCTCAATTTATATAACTGTTGTTCTATGTCAGGGATCTGCAACCTTTGGCTCTCCAGATGGTTCAGACTACAACACCCATCAGCTCTAACCAGCATACCCAATGATGCTGGATCATGGATATCGTAGTGTTACAAAACTGGAGAGCCGCAGGTTGCAGACCCCTGTTCTATGTGTTCTGCTACTTTACTTGTGGGTAATCAAAAGTGGGCATTGTTCACTCAGTATGTCACTGTATTTCCTTACAGTGCTGCATTGGTGCTGGGATGTGTTCCATTTAATAATTTAGCGTTAATCACCCGTTCTAAAGACTGGAACAGGTGTTAACGTCCCGGGACCTGAGTTAAAGGCATTAAACGATGTTAACACCCGTTCCAGCCCTTGGAACGGGTGCTTAACGCTATTAGCACCCGTTCCACAGGCTGGAACGGGGCTAATTTAAACAACGTGCCATTCACAGAAAGAAAATACTGTACCAAGATGGCTGCCGTGGATTGGGAAGGCCATGCACTGTACAGAGCCACTTTTCCATTTCCATGGCGGCCTCACGGAGCGGAGCAGAAGTAGCAGCAGCTGCAGTGGCGGCACTCGCTGCTACCACAAGGAGAAAACTGGGAGGGGAGTTTGAAAAAAAAAAGAGTAGGGATGGTTGGGAAAAGATGGCAAGTGGGGGAACTGGCAGCTTGCAACGCGGGCTAGATCAGCAGTTTCAGCCTGCATTCGTAGCCTCCTGGTTAGCTGTCCCCCACACCCACCGTAGGATGCTAATAAAGCATTTGGACTGTTCATTTATTGTGTGTTCTCTTACTTGAGTTCTGTTCTGTTCTTGCCTTTGCAAGAGGAGTGTTTGTTCCTAGAGGGACTTTGGCAAAAACGCTTTGGGCTCCATTATACTTAGGATATTTGGCTTGTAAGTGTGGGAGGCAACGATCAGTATTTGTGCCATTTTCATTGTCAACTGCAAGTGGATGATTGGTGGGGTACCTTTGGGATGACGGTGTAGTTATGTTGTTGAGGTAGTAGCCGCTGACACGGTGTTTGGCAACTGCTGCTTAATCGCCTATGGATGCCTGTGTTCTTCAATTTAATAATCGTTTAAGACGTGACAATATTCTTGATTTTGCCTCTGACTCACAAACACCAATTGAGTATCCACACTCTCTGCCAATAGGGGTATCCCTGTTTGGACCCATTAACTTCTTGGCATATTGTGGAAGTGCATGAACATATGACAGGGCCATGTGGCATGGCAACTGGCATGTGTTGACAGTATGCACGCATGTGAGACTGAGTCTGCCCATATTAGCGTTGTACCTAGCATATGAAACTGTATACTTTGGCCTGGGAGGCTTTATCAAAGAAATGATGACTGCTCCTTGTATATGAAGCTATCCCCCGAGTGAGGGTGGACTTGGCATATAATAGCAAAATCTGGGCTTCTTAAACTCTGACCTCCATGGCACTAATCCTGGGTTTATTAGGGTGCGCATAGGGATGTAGGTGGTATTGCTGATTGACACAAATCTCAATATCCTGTGTGTTTTGGGCTTGTCTCTACCCACTGGTACGCTTTCCTCAGTCACATTCACTGTCCCCAAATGATGATATTTTCATCGGCTCTGTCTATGTCGTGTCCTTTCTAAGGTGGGATTACCCCCACCCCCATATTCCTTATGGCACCCTTTTCCTCCTTCCCACACCTTCACTGCGTTCCCCTACTCTTCTCGCTTTCTCTACATTGAAATGGAAAGCGGACTTGCTAAAATGTGTACCACGCTATTCTATCCAGTGGGAAAGTTGAGCATATCGGCCCTTTGGGTATCGTGCATGCAATGAATAGGGATGCAGAATACCTCTGACACCAAATAATCGAACCAACTCAGAAAGGTGGCAAAGGTGCTGTTTCATTAACAATTATCTAAAACAAGGAGTTACAACGGAGATCAACAGAAGTTTTCTCGAGCTCTCAGCGCATTGCTCATAAAAACATCCTTATATGCAAATAATATGTCAGCAATGATGTCATACTATGAGGAAAATGAGAAAAACCTATGAGGGATTGTGATACGTTCAAGGGGAACATCTAAGTATACTTTCCATAGGGGTTAGGATTGGGATTGGCTATCTACTGTCAGGTGGACAACTTATGCCTACCTCTAAAAACATGTCATCTTCAACACTATTAAGTACACAGTATATCTTTGGTCTTTAAACTATAATTCCCTTCATTGTATGGCCCGCTACAATTGGTTGGCATGCTCGTGCCATGTCTGGAACATTCGGTTCACTTAGCAGCATGTAAGCTCATACCAAGGTGCCAGGAGGTGGACTTGATTATTAGCCCATCATCTCTCATCACCCAAGCCTTCTGGCATGCAGATTAACTTTGAACTTTGCCTTGCAAAGTATCCTTGTCTGTGGGAATGTATGGGAGTACAGGCTTTCACTATCGTTGTTCTAGGACTCCATGCTCAACTCTATTTCCATCCTTGGTTCACGTGACAGGAGACCACGATTTGGTCCATTTTACAGCATTTAAATGTCTTAAATGAATAAAACTTGGCACACTTGGTGGTATTTCTTTGCACCTTAACAAGGGATGATTCAGCTTCACAGGTTCTCTGCCTTCAAGAATAGAAAACCGAACTTGGCTTCCGTTTGTGATACCAGGCCAGACAGCCTTGCCATTCATTTCCACGATCTCAGCTTATTCTTGCTGCAATAAAGTTCTCAGCCTTTCCGCTCCATTGGTCCGGGCTTACTAAATGCATGACACTGATGTCCAGTTTTTATACAATGGCGGCTTCACCTGCAGTCTATTTACTACGTGTAGCCAGCTTCTATGATCACTTAGTCTACTTGCGTGTCAGCATCTGTACAATCATTGAACAGTTGCATTTTCTGCAGTGCTTCAAATACGTGCAATCTTCTTTTCACATATGAAAGTTTACTCGATTCTTAACTTCGTCATCAGTTTCTATAAGATCCATGCATTCTTCTCAGCCAGTATTCCCAAGGCGTCACGCTCGTAAATTGTGATGACACCAGCTCCTCTTTTTGCTCCCTTTCATATTCATTCAGGGAGTTCCTCCCTCAGTTTATCATTTTTTCGGGGGTACATTTGATAGGATTTTCTCAGAGGATATCTTCTCTCAAACAATCACTGTGGAATTGGCACAATTGCTGGTGTTATGCAAGGCACAATCTCAGGCTTCAAACATATAGGAGGTAGGGGCAGGATTTACTGCAGAGGCATGTAACTGCTCCTCTACATTCCACCCTCCGGTCGAGTCATCGACCACCTCTTCAATGGTCTCCACATCTTGGTATTTTCTCTTGAAGAAGTGCTTATTTAGAGTCCAGATCTTCATCACCCCCCTCAGTGTGCCAGCTGATTTAACATGTTCATCTACACTCCAGGTCATGTAGTTGCCCTGTCCATTCGGATTACAATAAACCCATCATCCCAGGAACTTATGATTCTTTTGATACTGGAACTTCGCTCCTTCAGGTGCTACCTCTATGTATTTTCTGGCATCTTCATCAGTCAATTCCTTGGGTCCAAACCTGGATTCGACATCGATCAGGATCTTCATTCCTACTGCTTTTGTTGCCGTCTTCTTACATTGTCCAATTATTCTCGTGATCACACAGAATCCAAACATCACCATCACCAATATTGCTCCAAGAAACTTGAACATGTTTGCCATCCACTGCAGAATCCATGAGAATATGGAAGCAAACCAACTGTTATCTATAATGTCCCCTGTCATGTCTTCCATGTTGTTATGCAGGTTCGTTAGCAACGTTATGGCCTCAGTCAAGGTCCCATTCTCGTCATTGTGAGAAGGTTGAACATGCAACACAATGGCATGATTTTGGCGCAAACTCCTCCTTCCATCGCTGTGATCATATCAAGGACATATCTGTTGTGCAGGGTCATTAGTCGTATGGCCCTCAGCTCTTCTTTGATAGCATTGAATCCCTTTATAGTGGTGTTGATTGTCTGAAATAGCTCCCATCTCATAATATGTAACCACTTGGCATTGGCCATTGTCAAGATCCCAGGCATGAATATAGTCATAAATGCTGAAGCAGTCTTGCTGAACAACCCATGTTCATAAGGAATGGAGTCAAATGCTTCTATTGACTTGGCTGAGAAGTATTTCCCTCTTCTGGTTCGATTAAGAAATTCAAGCGATCTTCTTTTTCTCAAATGGGCATCTACTTTTGGAAATTCTCCAATGTTTAGGTCACTCAGAGGAATCACTAATGCTGGAACATGAATAAGTATCAAGGAACATGTTCCTCCCGAATATATAGGAGCTTCATGTAGGCCCTAGGCCCACAAGCCCAATATCGATCCATCAGGACGGCTGTCCCGGCTCCCATTCTAGAAACGTCAACTGTAGTTTTGCAGCCTTTGTTGTCACCCACATGCTTCTTTCCAAATCTTTGGAAGCACAATGTCACATTCGTCAACAGAACCACAACCATGAGACATGATTCATCTTCTACCCATGTCAGTAGTTTGGCATGCTGAGTCCATGACTTCAAACATCCATTGTTCACTCTCTGCACCTCTTGCACATATTCTGGTTTCAGTAGATGAGCTGCACAGGACATCAGTCCTCCTTCTCATCCCTTCTTGGACTTCACTCATCAATAGACTAATATTTGAGTTAGTTCCCAACATCCAGGTGATCCAGCTATTTGTGTTATATCAGGGACAATCCATTCTCTTCATGTCTTCAATGACTACCTCTTCCTGTCCTGCTGCAGGATACACAAGCATTATGTTCTCCCATGCAGGTTCCCTTTCCATCTGGGTAGTCTTGATATAATCATCCTGGAATGGAAACAACCATTTTGGTCTCAATCATAAAGTGGCCCAAATTCCCTGAAATTGTCCTCTGGTCATACATGCTGCAAGATGAATGAGGCACCTGGCATTGTTTTCTGGGATGTCACTGGAAATGAAAGTTTGCACTGTATTCATGGCATTGGAGATGAGAGCGCAGACATAGCAACTCTTATTAGATGTTTTTCCCCTACTTTCCTCATGTGCTGGTACCACATGTTATTACCCAAGTGTGCTGCATTAGCTAGATAGGTATTTATCCCCTCTTTATCTTCCCGTGCATCTCTCCAGCATCTTTTAGAATCCTTGTACCACTCATGAAGTATATCAAAGTAAGTTCCCATAGTAGGAATAACCATAGGAACCTCTACATCAGTTGAAGTACTAACATGATAAAGACTGTGAAAAATGAGAAACAAAAAGACAAAGAAAGTAATTGTACAGGCATATATTATGCACAAAAACATAGGCATCCATTTTTCGCACCATCCTGGTACTTATTACACTTGTTCATTCTCTAGAACCGTGCCGGCTTCTACATGTCTCATCTTTAATACAATCATCACATTTCTTTATACTTGCAACTGTAAGATTTGCTCAATTATTGCCACAAGAAGCCTTCTAATCAGTGGGCCATTTTTAGGATCCTATAAAAGTGTGAATATCAACACCTCTTCTAACAAGAGTAGAATAAGCTTGAAGTATAAACACAAAGACAGCAAGCACAAGTCGATGAACATCACTGTCAGTGAGTACCATATGGTGAGCTGCTTAGAACAGGTTTTCACCACGCATTTAATCTGGATACTGATCTTGTTTCCAATTTCTGATCAAGAACTGACTTTTAGGCATAACTTTGATGCTTCAATGTATTTCTAAAAGTTAATGTTTAAAATTCCTGAAATTCTTGGCAAGTCTTTGCACTCGTGCTAAAATATCTATAAGGAGTGTCCTCTGAATCTCAGTTCAATAAAAATTCTTTATCATCCACTGGTAGTTGCTTCATCATCCTCCTTCTTCGTCATTGATCGAGTCTGCACACGCTGTAATTCTTCTTCTTGTCTTGCTTCTGGATCAGTAATTGTGGGAGGGCAGGCCTCACCTTTCTAGGCCTTTACATCACGCAATTGAAGCCAAGGTTGTCTTCCTTAGACCTTTACAGCTGAAGGGGTTATATTCTCAATGTAAAAGGGACCATTGAACCGTGGCTCATGCCACTTTCTAGGAATGTTTTTAATGAGAACAAGGTCTCCAACATATAACATACATACAGGTGCTGATAGTAGTTGAATTGGGTTGGTTGTTGAATAGTTTTCTTCTGTGTTTTGAGACCAACCCCCCTTACGCTTGACTCGATCTGAAATGAGAGAGATGCTAGAGGTCATACATGTCAAATAGTCGTGCAATTCATCACCTAAAAGTTTAGCTACACTATGGGCATCAATTCTACTCCTAGATGGAGGTGTAAGGGGTGTGCTCATATGCCGCCCTGTCACTAGTTTGTGAGGGGTGAGGTGATGGTCTGATCCTGGCTGATTCCGAAGGGCATATAAATCTAGGGGTAGGCAATATAGCCATACCTTCTTCAAAGTCAATTTAATCTTGGCAATCCTTTCTTTAAGGAGGCCATTGAGTCTCTCACATATTCCGTTCACCTGCGGGTGATAAGCTGAAGAAAACTTGTGCTTTATATTCAATAAAAGCCCTATTTGTTCAAATAACTCATTAATAAAATGTGGCCCATTGTCGGATCACAGCACTTCACACACACCCCATCTGGGGAAGACTTTGTGGACTAAAAACTTTGCTGCACAAGTGGCATCAGGGTGTGTACATGGACCTGCCTCGATCCACCTAGAGAAGGGACATACCACCACTAATAGATACCTATATCCATTACGTACTTGCAGCATATCGACATATTTGATATGTATATGCTGCAACTGACCATTTGGTTGAGGTATTACCGCTCTATTGTTCTCAGTTTATGCCCAGCAGTAAACGTTTGACACACTATGCAGTTTAACATAAATAGTGAACGTGCTCCAACAAATTTGGAATGAACCAGTCCTCTGCAATTGTAGCAGCAAAACTCTCCCTAGTTACATGCGCGGGGTAATGCAGCTGTTCAAGCGCATCCTTTAATAATGCTACTGGCATCACTGGCTTTCCAGTGCTGTTTTGTGTCCATAATGCTGCTGTGAGGGATTAAGAACACCCCCTTCATTTCCATAATTCCTGCTCTTCCTGTGGTGCACTCCCTTGAATCTCCATTAGTTAGGTTATTGACAATTTATTAAACCCTTCTTGCACTAACATGGTTGTAACTACTTTCTCTTTAGTACTCTCAGTATCAAAGGTCCAAATATCAGGGGAATATGCAACCCTTTTGGCTTCTACATCTGCGGCTTCGTTCCCGCAAGAGATAGTCTGTTCGCTTAGTGTGCACTGTGCATTTAACAACCGCTATGGCTACTGCGAGTTGTAGTGCCATAATAAGCCTG
Organism: Ambystoma mexicanum; assembly: GCF_040938575.1. Taxonomy (NCBI): domain Eukaryota; kingdom Metazoa; phylum Chordata; class Amphibia; order Caudata; family Ambystomatidae; genus Ambystoma; species Ambystoma mexicanum. The sequence goes on from NC_090940.1 coordinate 557,439,742, forward strand.
TCCAATAAGGATGCATGCTGCACTGGAGTGCCGTCCGCACAGAGTTAGCACCTCCTTTTCCAACGTGCTAATCCATACACCGTACACCATCCCTTCCTGCCCTTCCTGTTTCTCGAGCGTGACAATAAGCGCAATACTAATATTGCTGTTTGCGCTGAAAAGTGAGACGGTAGCCTTGCACTTACCACAACTTCTAATTCTGCAATTAATCTGTGTCTAACTACCGCTGCACCTGAATGCCTTTCCCACTAGTCTGATCAATTTTCAAAGAACCATCAGTAAAGATAATGTCCCCTCCTGCCAAAGCATGTTCCTTCAAACGGGGTACTTCATCATAAAATTCAACATAATTAGCACAGTCATGCACATGATCACCTTCTTCTATTGGCTCAGCTATACACATGGCAGGATTTACTATTTTACATCTTACAATCTTAATCATTGGATTCGAAATCAGGCTTGTACCCCAATGTAGTTCTCTGAGTAAGCACTGCTGTCATGACTCTCCCATTTGTGTGCGAAAACAAACAACATTTCTCAGCATAATTGGGGATTCCTAAAACAGAGACTATACAAATTGCTTTTTTCAACTCCTCAAACTCTTCCTCCATTTCTTCAGTCCATTCTATTTTTAATTTATCCAAATGTGCTTTCTTTTAAGCTTGCTAAAGGGGTCTTGTGTATGTACTGTAATTAACCACCCAGGCTCTAACATAGTTGCATAACCCCTAAAACTGTTGGATCTTTTTCACTGTATTCAGCTTTGAGGATTTCATAATTGTCGAGTCTCTTGTAGGTGTCACCTTCATTCCTTCATGTGAAATCAGCTGCCCTACGTATAACACCTCTTTTGTCAGTATTGTAACTTCTCCTAGTCTACCTTATATCCCTTGTCTGCTAGAATAGTCATCAACTGAATAGAATCTTGTCTGCACTCATCTTCCATGGTGATACAAATTTAAATGTCATTGACGTATTGTATCACCACACTCTTAAGATCAATATTACCTAAATCCATCTGTAGGACTCTTAACGATCAATGGGGACTCACAGTACCCCTGGGGCAGCCTAGTATGTTTCAGTCGAGTTTGGCAGAATGTAAATAACGTCAAGTCTTGTGAATCTCTATGCAACGGGATCGTGAAAACACATTTTACAAATTGACCACAGTGAAATATCGAGCTTCCACCGGGATACTGCACAGTATCATCACCAGATTAGGAACTAGCGGAAACTCTGCATCTACAATCTGGTTAATCAGTCTCATATCTTGTAAAAATCTCCACGACCCTCCTTTTGATTGGATACACTGCAGTATTACATGATGATTCCGATGGCACCAGAATCCCTTGTTTCATGAATGCTGAAATGGTCTGAAATATACCTTAATCAGCCTCTCGAGACATGAGGTACTGTTTTGCTCGAGGTAAAATTGCTCCTGGCTTAAGCTTTATTTTAACTTCCCCTATTCCCTTTAACAAACCTACATCATAAGGGCCTATGGTCCAAAGGACGCTTGCAACCATCTCCAATTCTTCCTGAAAAAATGCTGGACACTACCGCATTATCGCCATTCGCTGTGGAACATGCCTCTTTTCTATCCTTATCCAGTATGTGATGCTCATAAATAACACCACTTCATCATCTGTTTGGTGTTCCCTGAACATGTCATCATCAGTTATGTCAGTCAATATATACCCTTCCACAAGAGCTTTTACTGTTCTCCATGGTCTACCCTCATCATCTACTCCTTTGAGCATTGGCATATCCTTTCATACTATGGCTGCTTCCAATTCTATAGGGATAGTCTGCCCCCCTCTTTTTCCATAGGTATTTGTGGTCTAAACAAAAACTCATCAGGTATCCTCACAATGTTTCCTACTAAGCCAGGTAGCCATGTCAGTAGAATGCTCACTCCATATAGAAAAATCTCTGGATTTACTGGGACGTCTCACAGAGCCACTTGCCCTGTGAACGCCAGTATACATTTTCCCACATTTAAATCGTGTATTCCTGGAGTGGAACACACTATTCCTTAATCAGTGAATGAAATCGTCATGTTAAGTTTTGCCATCAAATCTCGTCCCAAAATGTTAACTAGTGTCTGTCGTGAATATAACAAAGGAACAGACATGTCACATTCTCCTATAGAGACTGGTAATTCATTAGTAAAAGGAACTTGACTTGTAACTCTAGAGAACCCTTGAGCATTCATGGCAATTTCCGACATTGGGTATTTTCCCTCTCGTATACATGAACGAGTAGCTCCGGTGTCTACTAGAAAAGAAAAGGATCCTTGGTTCGTCTTGGGGTCTGGTGTCACAGATAGTACTGAACACATCAAGTCACCCTGTGAGCTGTCCTATTGTGGGTATAGGGTCATCCCCGTCCCTATGAAAGGATTTCCTGCTACCACAGTGGCACCTCCTATTCTGGGTGTCAGCACTTGTCCTGTGTTTGCATACTGCTGTGTCTGCATAGGGGCTTGTTGCGACTGCCCTTGTGGTTGATTCATTTGCACTCGCTCTTGTTGATGTACCTGCTGTACTTGCAGCGCTTGTGTCTGATAGTATGTGTGATCTTGTGCGAACCCCTCTCTAGTTTGTGTACTATATGGTGGAGGATACGCTGTCCCCCTATTGATAATTGCCCATTTTGTACATTCCCTTGGCTTCCACATATGCGTGCACTATGTCCTGTCATCCCATAAATCCAACATACCGGCGGTGCCCGTCTGACATGTCCCCCTTGGTTATATCCTCCCTCAGTGTTCTGATTCTCGTTCTGTGTATTCTAAAACCACCTTGATTTTTTGGTAATCCACCTCCTCTTCCTCTATAGCCCATACCTCTGCCTCGTGGCATGAACCCATATCACCTTGATCCATCGGGTGCTAATTCCTCACCTGCGATGCACCCATTCTTTCCTGCAATTCCAATCCTTCTCCACTTGTCAATACCGCCCCGTCTATGACAAATTTAGACAATTATTTTCCTATTCTCATCTTTCTTCCTATTTTTCTCTTGCAATAACCAACAATGGTGTACTATCGTCAGCTGTATCTCAGCCCACGGTTTCGCTTCCATCCCTACTTGTTTCTTCATCTGCCTCTGTACTGGCTCAGGCAACCCCTGACCTAAAATGTGGTAAAATAATGCCACTGTCTTTTCCCATGGCTTGCGAGTTTCATGTTGCCATTTCTCCCGATTATCCTGAATGTAAGCAATAGGGTCTTCATCTTCCTTCATTTTACGTGTCATAATTGCACCCATATCTGATGTGCCGGGTACTGTACCCTGTGTGGCCTCCACACGTCTGCTCTACAATTGTTAAACAGTGCTCCGTCATGCGCTGTGTTTTATGGTGTCACACTTGAATATCTTGCTCTCCTCCTTATGTCATCAGCCCTTTCCACAAGAATAGCTGCCAAGAAACCTTGTATGTCCCCTATGGCCAGCGTGTTTGCTCTTGTCATTTTTTCTAACTTATATATCCATTTCCAATAACCAGCCCTGCCAGTTGACTGAAACGGCTCCCTCCCTTTGGGATATGGGGACTCTGGGCCCAAAGCCTTTGTGTGTCCTGGAAAACACAGGGTACTCTAACGGAGAGAAGGGGGCTATGCACGAGCAGTGCTGAATTTGTCAAAGAAAAATGGCCGTCAGGGCCCTCCATTTGTCTTAGCTGACCCACCAGCCCTCTGTACAGTTCCAATAGCGGCACATCCGCATTGTTTGGTGTTGTAATCTGAAGACTATTTCATAACAATGATATTTTATATGTAAGGCTCCATCTTTTCAGTTTTTACTGATTTTTACGCATACATAGAGACGGGAATCAATCTGCTGTCTATCTGTTTTTATTTATGAAAATCGGGAAAAAAAGAAAAATCGGGTCTTTCTGTTTAGTTCCCTATGGTGTGAATCTTGCATTGCGGGCCAATTGTATTGCAGACCAGCAGCATGAAGAGGAAAGGTTGCATGAAAAGTAGTAGTAATGTTCTTGAAATTATTGGCAACATACATCTTTAGGTTAACAGAAACCACAAGATATTGTTTTTATGGAAAACATGGATCTGACATTGAGGTGCAATAATCCAGTTCCATTTGGGTCCACTATGGCTGCGTGTGATTGTTTGTTTGTTTAATCATTTATAATGCGCACCAAACCCAGAGGTATCAGTGCGTGTTTTAATAAATGCATTCTTTCATTTGAATAAATGCAGAAATATACGACTTGCACGTTACCTTTTTATATGGCAAATAATAAATGTGGATAAATACAGAAAAAAGGGCCAAAGAATAAATATGGATAGATACAAACGAAAATGATGGAAAAATGAATACCATAAACCCGGAAGCCTTCATTATATTAAGCATTTGCACGTGTGAAACAACATGGTGCATTGAATAAAACATTTAACCTAGCTGGGAAATCAGAAATATGAATGCCTGAATTCTAAGGACGGGAAACAATTAATTGGCAATTTTTTAGAATAACACAGGTCTGGGATTCTAAGAAAAACACATCTGTGTCTCAGAAAGATTCCCTCTAATTATTTTGTTCACAGTATGGAGCTACAGAATCAGAGGCGTAGATAGGGTAGGCCCTGCGCGGGCAAGGCCCACCCAAAATCTGCAAATGCCCACTCAGCAGCGCTGCGTGGACATTAACAGATATTAATGTCACGCGGTGGGCTCAACTACATTAGCTTCAGGCCCCACCTGTTAGATAATGCTGGCTACGCCTGTGTACAGAATGTCTGTGAGCATACTTCTTTTGAGTTTACCTTTTGATGGAATGAGACTAGTAAGCAAGCCTTTAGACATTGAGGAAGTTGAGCCTAATGAACCATATTGTCTAAACGGCTATGCAATGGAGAGAAACGTATGAAAGGGAGCTTACTTCAATACTTTAAATGTGGCATGTGGAGCCTCTTTTCTTGACAAGGGCCTCCCTTTCCTTGTCAAGTAAATTTGACAGTGAGAACGCCCCCTGCTTCCAACCTTAGTCCCGCCCTCCTTTTGATATGGTTTTGATATACACCTGAAATAAATATAATATAACATTGATATCAAAGATATCTATTTTATATCAAATGTATTTCTTTTGATATAGTGTTTTTGTAGTTTTATATGAAAAAAGAATGTAGATTGATATAAAAGTTCTATTAAAATGATATTTTAATATAAAATGTCTATAAAAATGCGTGGGCACCGCTGCCTGGTTGAGTGCAAAGTAAGATGCGAAGAGCGAGTCTGTGAATGTTAGGGTTTTGGCGTGGTGGCGCGGGAGTAGGTTTGGTCTTTTAAATATAGAGCTGACATCATAATTTTATAATGTAAAGGAGAGGATCGAGCTATAAATAGCTTTGGGAGGATTCTAGTATTTTAATGTGAATAAAAGCTGAATAAAAATGTGTTCAATGCGAATATAAATAATTGCGGGTCAAGCCGACGTGATAATTTTATAACAGATTTTATATAGATTTAATATCAAAGTTGTGTTTGGCCTTTAAGGAGATAGGAATGGGGTATGAATTTTATAGCTGACATAATTTTATAGCATATTTTACATACATTTAATATAGAATGATTGAGCTATAAATATCTTTGGGAGGTTTCCAGTATTTTAATGTGAATAAAATCAGAATGTTTGGTTGTGGTTCTAGGATGAGCAGGGGCGGACATGCCTAGGCAGGTTCAGTTATGCAGTGGTCATGAGGCTGACAGCTATAGGCGAGCATGCCTGGGCATGAAACCAACGATAACATATTATAACAAAGGAGAGCCGTATGTATAAATGAAAAAAAACATTTAAGTTATATAGTGCGTTTAAAATGATAAAAACTGTTGTACTATAGCTTCAATAATTAGTATCACATTTGATTTGATGTTTATTCTGGATAGCACAACAGCACTTTGAGCCGTAAATAGATATGTTTAACTTATTTGTATGTTGTTAATTTACACTGGTAGGAATTTGCTGTGTCACTTAGCCGCTCAGCTGTAGCCCAGGTCCAGGGTGATGTAATGTAGGCACACAAGTTATGTTTGAAACTGTGATTTAGCAAAAAAGGACAGCTGTTTCGTATTGACAAACAGTGGCATGTGTTTTTGGTCCTGTCATATCTAAAGCAACAGAGTTTTTATGAATGCACACTATTTTAGAATGTGCAATTCAGGGGGTATTTCTTGCTCTCTCATGCCTGGTGGATATTGATATCAGGGATGTCATTTTGGGGTTGTCAGGGGTCGCAAGTGTGACCCCTGAGGTCTCCCTTGCTACAGCTAAAAAAAAAGGTTTTATTTTTTGTATTTTAATGCAAGGTCCTGGGCTGTGGCCAGCACCAAGAGGCTCTTTGCTTCTGGAGTGCCTGGCTTTCTTGTCTTGTTTTTTAAAGAACAGGGTTCCACACGTCAGCAGTGACCCTACATAAGAAAGAATAGGAATAACAAATTTGTCTTTCTGGAATTCTATACAATACTTTCTAGGCTCATTAAAGGTTTATTTCAGGCACGCTTTGTTAGAACTGATATAATATTGTTTCGTCCTCATTGTATATGTTGGCCTATGTGTCACCCGCAGGCGTTCCGACTGGCGGTTTCTTCCGCGCTGGATTTTGGGACGCAGGTACGGGAGGTACTAGTCCCTCCTTTGTGTCCCTTACTGGTTTCTCCTTGTAGCGCGGGGCCGCTGGGAGTATATCTTCTCTCCCGGCCCAGCGATCCCTGCGTTGCAACTATCCTTTGGAAGCTCTCGCTCTTCCGGGTTCCTTCGCTCCTGCCTCGCTCTGTTCAGGCTCCATTCACTCGCGCCCTCCTGCGAGTGTTCTTCTTGCTTTCTCTCCTCTCCAGTTTTCTCTGCTGCCGCCGCGCCTCAGCGGTCTCTGTTTCTCTTCTCTTGCGGCCCCGTTCCCGCGGATAGGCGCCGCCCTTTTTTCCCTGTGCTTTCTTTTTCTCTCTCCGCTACCTCCCTGGCGTTTTTTCTCCTTTGCTTCCTCTCCTCTGGTCCTCGCCCCGCTGTGGCCTTGGCTGGTGGGTGTTCCGGCTCCCACGACAGGACACCCCTGTTCCGCTGCTGTGTTGCCCTCAGTCACACTAACGGATACTATTTTCCTCCGACCATCTGAAAGTCTATTTTCCGCTGGAACTACACCTTCCGTACTACACACCAGAGGAGTCCAAGGGTTTTTTCCCCATTCGGGGTTTTTTCCCGTATTTTCGGCTTGGTTCCGGAAGGGAGGTCCTCGGACAGCTGTTCTCTCCAGCGGTCACGGTGGCCTCCCTCCGTGACAAGCAAGCTCATCGGAAAAAGGAGAAGGATTACCTACTTCGACGGCGTCTGCAGGATTCCGACAGCGATTCCGGCGGTCCAGGTGAGGAGAGTTCGACAGAAGGGGGAGAAAAGGGAGACCAGGCTATTAAACTGTCACAGATTGCGACGCCAAAGAAAGACACCATGTCAGCCGAAGGGCAACTGCAAGAACTTTGGAAGGCAATTCAAGCTATGTCTCAGGAACTTCTGGGAGTCAAAGCTGAGAACGCCCTCCTTAGACAAATGGTATCTGCCCGGGAACCTCCCCCTCCAGAACTACCGCCTACAACAATATCCTCGGGAAAATTTGATGGTGCCCCCAAAAAGGTGAAGGAGTTCATAGAGGCGTGTACCGTCTACTTTACTTTCCGACCCCGCACTTTCTCTACAGACCAAGCGAAGGTCGGCTTCCTAATCTCGAACATGACAGGCAACGCTCTGACCTGGGCCACTCCCCTAGTCACAAGCAACAATGCCATTCTCCAAGATTACGCAGCGTTCTAAAATTCTCTGAGACAGACTTTCGAACGCCCAGAGTTGTCATTTACTGCTTCTGAAGAGTTGTTAGATGTAAAACAAGGTTCTTTGGATGTCCTGTCGTATATCTCTGCTTTCAAAACAGTAGCCTCTGGCGCAGGCTGGCCAGAACCGGCACAATATGCCATTTTCAGGAGGGGTCTTAAAGAGGAGATTAAAGATGAATTAGCCAGATCAACTCGCTCACCTACTTTCCCTGACCTGCTAACTGCTGCACTACATATTGAGTATCGCCTACAGGAAAGGAAGATGGAAAGACACAAACAACGAGGCTCAGGATTCCTCCCGGATTCTCGGACATACTCTCCCCCTAGTCGTTCTCCTGCTGCCGTTTCAGAAGAACCGATGCAGATTGGCTCCACAAGAGCACCTCTGACTGCTGCCGAAAGAAGGCGAAGAAGAGAAAAAGGACTTTGCGCTTACTGTGGGTCGGATCAACACCTTCTAAAAGACTGCACAGAACTGCCTAACAAGAGGCAGGGAAACGATCACCCTCGGCATCAATAGGGACTAGTGTCCGGGGGTTTCCAGTTCTGTCTACTCGTCCCTATGTTTCTCTAACAGTTTCTTCTTCTGACTCCAAGGAAGATTCCAGACTCATGGTAGTTTCAGCTATCATAATGATAGAAGGTGAGAAGGTGGAGACTCTCGCATTATTGGACTGCGGAGCAGCAGGAAATTTTGTTGATACCCTATGGGCCGATAAGGTAGGTCTAAGCAGGATACCCCGGAAGGAAGGCCAGAAGATAGAAGGAGTTGACGGCTCTCCACTATCATCCGGACTCATCACGCATACCACTGAAGAGCTACCCTTAACAGTTTTTCAGCACTCAGAAGTGATAAGGTTCGACATCATCCGGGCTGCACATTTTCCAATAATTTTGGGAATCACTTGGCTTCGCAGGCAAAATCCCCAAATCGATTGGACAAATAACCAGCTGAGTTTCTGTTCTGCATACTGCACCGAACACTGTCTTCCACCGAAGAGTCAGAAGGGCCTTAAATCTATTACGGCTCACACCTCCAACTGTGTGGGGGTTCTTGCACTACCAAATTTTTGTTTGAAATACTCCGAAGTATTCCAAGAAAGCCTTCACTCCAAACTGCCACCCCACCGGCCCGAGGACTGTACCATAGATTTGGTACCCAATGCACTAGTTCCCTTCGGCAGAATGTTCTCTTTGACACTCACGGAGAAGCTTGTGTTACGAAACTATTTGGACACAAATATGACAAATGGGCTGATTCAGCCTTCGAAATCCCCTGCAGGGGCTCCCTTATTTTTCATCAAGAAAAGGGATTCCACTGAACTTAGACCCTGTATAGACTACAGAGGTCTAAATAAGGTGACTATCCGAGATCGTTACCCCATGCCATTGATCTCCGATATCATCGAGGCTGTACAAGGAGCCAGAATTTTTACCAAGCTCGACCTCAGAAACGCCTACCATCTGCTCCGAATCTCCAAGGGTGACGAATGGAAGACGGCATTCCGCACTCCATTCGGCCTGTACGAGTATAAGGTGATGCCATTTGGACTGGTTAACGCTCCTGCAGCGTTCCAAAGGTTTATGGACAGAATGTTTTCCGACAAGCTTTCCACTTCCGTCATCATTTATTTGGATGATATCTTGGTCTACTCCTCGAACTTACAGGAACACATTGTTCATGTCACCCAAGTTCTTGAACGTCTACAGAAGAACAAGCTATTGGTTAAAGCTGAGAAGTGCAAATTTGCGGTACCTTCTGTGCAGTATCTGGGGTACAAATTATCAGAGGAAGGGATAGACATGGATCAAAGGAAGGTTCAGGCCATTCTCGAATGGCCCGCCCCCACTTCTGTCCGAGAAGTGCAGAGGTTCCTGGGACTCTCCAACTATTACCGAAGGTTCATCCCCAACTTCTCGGAAGTGGTGTACCCCATCACTCGTCTACTTAAGAAGGAGGCCTCTCCGTTCCGCTGGTCAACCGATACCGATAACAGTTTCAAGTTGCTCAAACATCTCTTCTGCTCAGCTCCGATTCTCCGACACCCGGACCAAACTCAGCCCTTCATCCTGGAAACCGATGCCTCTGCAATTGCCATCGGAGCGGTACTACTTCAGGCTGTCGGTGGAGTGGAACATCCGGTAGCTTACTTATCCAAGACACTCTCACCCAGTCAATTGAATTATTCTGTCCTAGAAAAGGAGCTGTTGGCAATGAAATTGGCTTGCGACGAATGGCGCCATCTGCTCATGGGGGCCCGACATCCCTTCCTTATCAGGAATGATCACAAGAACCTGAAAGCCCTCCAGGAAATGGAGTGTTCAAATTCCAGGCAAGCTCGTTGGGCCTATCTTTTCTCGCAATATGATTACCAGATTTCCTACATTCCTGGGTCATTAAACCATCTGGCAGACGCCCTGTCCCGCAAGGACTCCAGCAAGGAGAGGGCTTCGTTATCCGCTGAACCCATGTTTCATCGCAACCGGATATTGGCCCTTGTTAGCTCTTTTCTACAAGAAGTTAAAGCCGCTGTGGTTCAGGAAATTCCCCAATTACCGCTACACCCGACTCTCCTTACCAGGAGAAGGACGGCTGGCTGTTCTTCAAGAAACGACTGTACGTCCCGGAAGGCATGCTGCGGAAGAAGATTCTGGATTGGTGTCACACTTCTCGCCTTGCAGGTCACCGCGGGGGAATCAACACCCTGGAGCTCATCTCAAGGAATTTTTCCTTGCCCACCGTGAGAAGAGATACCCTGGACTTTGTGAAGACCTGTCCTATATGTGCTCGGTCTAAATATCCTACAGGGAAACCATTGGGATTACTCACCCAAGTTGAGATGCCTACTCGCCCCTGGGGATTGGTTTCTACGGATTTCATTGTAGATCTACCGGAATCCGAATCCTGTACCTGCATCATGGTCACGGTAGATGCGTTCTCCAGGATGGCACACTTCTCTCCTCTTTCTGGTGTCCCAACAGCCACCAGGATGGCTGAGGTGTTTGCACGAGACATCTTCAGACTTCACGGGTTACCCGACAAGATCATCTCTGATCGGGGTAGTCAGTACACCTCGAGATTCTGGACAGCTCTGTGTAACCGATTGGGGATTGAGAGAGCACTCTCTTCGGGATTCCATCCTCAATCCAACGGGATGACAGAACGTCTGAACGCTACTCTCGAACTATATCTGAGATGTTATGTCACTCAGCATCAAGACAATTGGGTTTCTCTACTGCCTACTGCAGAATTCTCGTATAACAATACCAGGCACTCTGCCATTGGTCTCTCGCCATTCTTTTGTACTTATGGGGTCCACCCTAAGTCCATTCTTCCGGAGGTTCCCAGTTTCACCAACTCCCCAGCGGCCGAAGAGGTATTGGATCAGATCAAGGAGGCACATGCCACGGCAGTGCGATGTTTAGAGAACAGCAGGAGACGATCGAAGATTGGAGCAGATAAACACCGCAAAGAATGTCCAGATTGGAAGCCAGGCGACAAGGTGTGGTTGTCCACTCGGTTTTTACCCAGATGGACAAGGCCCTCTAAACTCTCCCCTCGCTTTCTGGGTCCTTTTCCCATTCTTCACAAAATCAATCCTGTGGCTTACCGTCTTCGGCTGCCTCCTTCTCTAAATCACATTCACCCTGTATTTCATTTGTCTCTCCTTAAACCTTTCTATTCCGATTCTCATCACAGACCAATGCCCAGACACACTCCCTCTCAGACACCCAATCAAGCAGAATTTGAGGTCTCCAACATTCGAGATTCTAGGTTCTACCGAGGGAGGTTGGAATACCTTTTGTCCTGGAAGGGTTATCCGGAGTCGGAGGACTCCTGGGAACCTGCTTCTCAGGTGCATGCTCCTCGCTTACTCGCAAGGTTCCACCGCCTGCACCCGGGGAAGCCTGGAATCTCTTCCCACTGCTGTAACTAGCGTGCCTGAAACAGCAACAACCAACAAGGGAGAATCGAAGACCGCTTCAGAATCCGCAAGACCAGACAAAACAGCCATCTTGTCTCCGCACTCCCCAACAGTGGAACTTCCGGATCAATCTTTTTCTGATCCCATTTCCATTCATTCGCCACTTCCGGGAGGAAGTGACAACACTTTGTCCTCACCAGAAACTGTGAAATATAATTTGCGTCCAAGGAAGTAAACGTACAGCATGGTCTGACTGTGCGATTGGGAAAAAATCATTTGAGGGCTTGTCCTTTGGCCCGACTGTACGGGAAGATTCTGTTGGCTAAGAGTTGTGGGAAAGACATTAAGAAGACGCGCGACTGGAGTTGCCAGCAAACGAACAATTGGTGTTTTTCGGTTGAAGACTACAATGCCTACACCCGCTACCGCTCGTACCGAACTTTTAGATAAATATGTGACTAGCAGAGACAATGATCAAGCATGTAAAGGGACCCCCAAAGTGTATTGTTGCCTTTTTGTGATAATTATTGGATTTTCAGTAACTGTTGGTTTTGGGTTATGGTATCTGGAGGAAGCATATCCGCTAGTGGACTTTTTACCTATTGAAAATGTATCTGTTATCCCCACTCCTTCCGTCCAATTGCATACTTTATCGCTTAGAGATTCTTTGCATAGACGGAATTATCAGAATAATACCCTTCTGTTAATTATGAATGCCACTCATGCAATTTTAAATAAGACCAATTGTTGGATCTGTTGACATCTACCACAACATGGGGATAAGGGGCTAGGTTGGTATATTCATCCTTTACCTTTGGCAACTGCCTGTTACGCTTCTCTTAGAGCACTATTCTTTGGTCGATGAAATGACAGCATCTCAGGGAACTTTGATGGTACAAATTTAAATAGTTTTGAAAAAGATGTCTTGATGCCCCTGGGATGCTCGCTTTTTGCAAATAGAAGTAAGCCAAACGTTGCTTCTGTTAGGCCCTCTGATAGATTGTGTCGTCCTTTTCAGTCTTTAATCTCTTTTAAAATGGCTCCTATAGGCAATAAGGATGCCACGCCTAGATCTTATTCTGTTAACCATAGCCCCGATTCAGTATCCTTCTGCATACACAGGAATGGAACACGGTCAATGGGTAATTTTAGAAAGTGCACCAATGTTGCGAATTTGACTAGTGAGAACAGACCTCTGTACGTAGGCAAACCTTTCTATTTTGTTTGCGGTAATGTGGCATTTCCATGGTTGCCCAGGGATTGGCAAGGAACCTGCTATTTAGGGATTCTACTACCTGGGATATTTATTGTCTGTACTGCAGATGTTTCGAAAACTCATCCACGACGAGGTGTGAAAGGGGATACTCCAGCGCAAACTCTAGGAGATATCATAAAATCCTTTGTGCCATTCTTTGGCCAAATTACGAATTCAGAAGATATCAGGGGACTAGCGAGAGTATTGGAGAGAACCATCAATCGGACCACTGACATACTCTATAATATGACGTTAGAACAGAAAGTGATAAGATTAGTGGCTCTTCAGAACCGGATGGCATTAGATGTCATTCTGGCCGAGCGTGGAGGAGTATGTAAATTAGTGGGGTCCGCTTGCTGCGTTTACGTACCAGACTCCTCTCCAACGATCTATAGGGCTATCCAAAATCTACATGTTCTTAGTTCAGAAGTACATGTTCCTGAGGGAAACTGGGAACTTAGTGCATGGTTTTGGGACATCCTACAGTCATGGGGATGGAAGTTGTTTTCGGTCCTGCTGATTATCTTGGGAAGTTTTCTGTTTCTTTGCTGTTGTATACAGTGTCTCCCTGGTAGATGCTCAGTATTAGAGGGATGTTGCGCGCAAGCAACAAGTGTATTAGGGCATAAAATATACGCCCCAGAGAAGGTTTCCAAAGAGTATGTGTTAAAAGAAACTCTGGTGTCAGTTCTAATGGCAATAGATATGTCAGACAATGATTCAGGATGTATAGATGTTGAAATGTGGAGTTAGTCGCAAAGTGATTGAAGGTATTTTAGCGCTTGTCATAGGCCAAAAGGAGGGTTTGTTTCGTCCGCATTGTTTATGTTGGCCTATGCCAAGTCGCTTTGCGAGGAAATCCGTAATTCAAGGTCGTGACCTCAAGTGAATTAAGCCTCCATTTTAGGTTAGAAACGCCATTTTTAGTTTATTGTACATAGTCACCCTGTAGTCTAAAATGGCCGTCTCGTGTGCTCTTGTTCTTGCGTTAACCTCTTCAACCTCTGTAGGAGGGTTAATGTCCAACCTGCCTTCAGGCTACATGTTAGGGTCATGTAGACCTTGTCCTTCGTTGACCTCGGGATCAGGGGATTACTTGAATCAGCAATGTTAACCTACAAGTATACAAGAACAATAATGCTATCCAAATACGACATTCGAAACATTTGTTCGATCTGTATTAAAGCAATGTGTAAAGAGTGTAACGGTAAATTAGAGAATAATAATGTTTGTTAGTAAATGTATTTAAAGGTAAACCGCATGCACGAGATATGTAAATTAGGAAACGAACCTGGCGCGACCCTAGCCCAGTGTATAATTAACTTGTAAGAGGCTGGACATCATTATAGCAAACTGTATAAATACGCTTATGTCTAGCTAGCAAATTCTGCTCACTGCTCACATTGAACCCTGCTGGTGGTCTCTGTGATGTATTGACAGCCAAATAGCTACTTTGTTCAATACTGTTCAGTTTTCTAATAAAGATTCTGGGAATCTTTACAAGCCTGTGTCTGTGTATTTTCCTTTGCATGGTGTAAAAGCCTTAATATTGTATTTTTCTGATTCCACAACTTCAGGGGGTGAGTCACAGATTTTGTCTGTTCTTAAACACCTCAACTCACCCTTTTGTTCATCTGAGGTCGATAAATGAGTACCAACACAGGTTGGGCTGATATTGTATGTATATTTGTTCTATATAAAGCGTATAAGCGTAAGTACTATATAATAACATCATTATCATTTGGTCATGGACGTCTGCTTGCATTCACAGTAATTTGGTAATATGGGCCTCTACACAGTGATCTTAACAATATATATGGCGAACCATTCTTGTATGAAATGCATATCACATTATAGTTATATTGAAACCATATTTTTCGTAGTGTACTTAGGAGCAATGCTATGTGATGTCACTTCCTGTTTTGTCAAGGGGTGAAAGGTCGTGTTCCATCACTTCCTGTGATATCACTTCAGGGTGGGGTCAAATGACATCACTTCCTCTGATGTCATCAGACGTCAAGGGTCGTGTGTTGTCACTTCCGCTACCCCTAGCATTTTGGTGAAATGACATCCCTGATTGATGTCTGTGTGCAGGCCTGTTATCTCTGTGGCCCAATGTAGTTGGTTAAAAAGTCTTACTTTTGACCTAAAAAGAGTACCCGTCTCTGTGATAGTAAGATGTGAAGGTGCACTCAAAGGTTCTATACTGTTATTGAAATGTTTACCAACTTGTAATGGTTATATCAATGGCTTTTAGGTGCTCGTCGTAGAATCTGTGCTACCAGATCGGGCAAACAGTTTGAGGAGGGGTACCTCGAAATGCAACGAGGGACAGACGGGGCACCTTGTATACAATATAATTGTGAGATTCCTATGAACTCACTTATTCAGAGACAGTTTTTTCATTAAAAGTCTTTAAATATTTATTTGGTCTCAATTATCTGTGTTCACATCAATACAGTTTTCAATTGAACTGAGTTTTAGATTATACAAAGTAATTGTTGTCATTACAATGCTTCTAATTTGATAGATAATAACATTCTTTACATTTGCAAATAATCCAATATTTCTTAATAATACAATCTGTCTTGATGGTTGTTTTTACAAAGTTTACATTCAACAAAAAATAATTAACATAAAAAACAAAAATAACAAAATGTCCAGTATTCAAGTCCTTTTGGTCCAGATATCTCGATAGGGATAGTTGTTAATGTTTATACTGTGCTGATGACGCTCTAATTAGGATTTCCTATCAACTACTACGCATATCGGGGTGTCGCACCCTTCTCCAGGTAAAGATATCATGGATAGTTATTCTATTCTAGAAATAAATGAAAATAAATCTATATCAGTATTTCAAAATAAATACGTAGAGTTTTGTATTGTTATCTTCATATTTGTACCCGTCTCTGTGAGCCAACTTTTCCTGGAAATATCAACTTCATTTCAGTAAAGGTATGTTTTTTTAAAATTATGTATAGACTTAATGATATGCTGAATTCAGAATGCGCTTTGAGATTCTGACTTCTACGATACATGCATATTGATTCAGTGGGAAAGGTGTAAATTGAGGCTCAGAGCGTCAGCCTGCATCTTTTACACGTGGAAGCGGTAATGTGCCTTTAAAACACATTATGGGGTATATAGATATACATTTTTAAAACCTTGTGAAAACTGAATGCAAATGAACATGCTAGCTGTTGTGTGTTTAGAGTGGCTGCACAACCCACAATGCCACAACTTTAAAATTGCAAACCTTTGTAAAATGTGCCAAAGCGTGTGCTTTATGCAATTAATTAAACTTGTTAATGCTAGGCCTGGCTGGAACCAGATGTGTACATAAGATATAAGGACATTGTGAAGCCCCAGTTTGGCAGATAGTACATGCGAATAAGAGTCAATGAGTCAATGTTAAACAGCACATCCCATGGATAAACGTGCAGCCAGTTTTTCTTTCACACAAATGAATTTTTTTTTTTTTTAATGCATCTACGGTTGCAACTTGTATGAACACGGCAGAAGCTTTCAATGTTTTTCAAATTTTGGACAATGACAAATTTGATAGCCATTGCTTTTATATAGGCATAGTGAAGCAGAAATGAATGGAGAATTTTAAACCCAGGGCTTTATTTTATTTTATACTGATT
Source organism: Ambystoma mexicanum (assembly GCF_040938575.1). Classification (NCBI taxonomy): domain Eukaryota; kingdom Metazoa; phylum Chordata; class Amphibia; order Caudata; family Ambystomatidae; genus Ambystoma; species Ambystoma mexicanum. The sequence goes on from NC_090940.1 coordinate 557,456,411, forward strand.
ATATTTGGAAGTAGTGTTTTTGAAGAATAGCCTTCCACATGTGAGTGACCTGAATTTGAATATAGGGTGTGCAGAAAATATATTTTATGCAGGTTTTGAGGAAGAGCTGTTACAGGAAAATTTCTATGTCTGTGTAAGCATTACTTTTTGTTCAGCATGAGCAAAGTGACACAATGTAAAAGAAATTGTGCAGCACAGCGCTACATTTGACACATGCGCAGGGTGAATCAGAGTGCTATCATTTGGAAATACAAATGTGAGATAGAAATGTGCCATCAATTTAAAATAAGTTTTCAACTTTTAATGCGTTTTATAGAATAATGACAGTTCTGCCAATATGTCACAGATCACACATGTGGTTGAAACATGGGTGCCGCAATTTATTTTGTACAAAGTGTCTGACATTTTTAAGGATGGCAAGTATCAGTGTGTAAAAGGTGATTTATTCTGATTGTATATTTTTTATGTTTTATTTTTTATGTTTTTTATAGAAATGTCTTTCAACAACTGGATGATGGATCAGCCGGCAGGCTCTCTGGATGTGGGTTGCGAAGCACAGCAACAGTCACCCAATGCATTTATGGATAATAATGCATCTAACGCAACGCGCCCAACTGGGTTTCCGGGTCAGTGAGACCCAGGTCTTTTGATGGCTTCGTCGTAGTTCCAGATGGCTTTTAGAACCAACATGCCCAGCTGCTTTTTGGGTGGCCAGCAAAGGCCATAAAATGTCTGAAAGCCTCTACACAGCAGAGTTTTTTTTCATTCATCCACAGGGCATGCTTGGATTACAGCTTTCACCCATTGGAGTTGCTTTTGATTCTTTAATGAACCTCAACAACAGGTGTCCTAAAATGCCCCAGAATATGAGTGCAGGCCTAAGAAACAGCAACGAATCACGCTGGTTTGTTGTTACAAGGGTATATATATTTTTGGGTAACATCGCTATTAACGCATTATTTATTTTATGCATCTACGCCTTACCCCAACGCACTAATTTAAGAGTCACAAATATGACCCTGTCATGTCTACCAGTCTCTGGTATCACAGAATAAGCAGTATTCTTAAGGACACTTGAACAACGTGCATATGAGGCCAACTTTCATGGCTGTGCTACTTATATAAGGGTCACATGTATGGCCGAGTGTTTCCACAGCCCCACATTCAGCAGTCTTTAAATTTCATTTTTACCCCTGCACTAAAAATAATATCTCTGTAATATTGTTGTGCGACATTTCCCAACAGACATTGAAAAGTGGCCTTGACAATTTTTATTTTACATTTAGCTTTTTACAATTCATGCAGAACAAAAGAATGTTGAGTGATAAAAAAAATCCCTGCATAATTGAAAAAATACTTGATAGAACTTGTCTTTGAATGTTTAGACAGTGCCTTGTCAAAATATATTTGCATTCAATACACTCAGATTAAGAGGTATTGTGATTATCAGAAGCAGGGCACAGTAAGCCAATGGGTTGGTAGACAAAATACCCTCTGTATTATTTGTGAGAAGACAAAGTTTTGGTGAAAATGAATTCCATGTTATTAAAAATGCAAGTCAATCCCTGTTGCAAAGTGAATAGCTTTCAATGTCAGTTTCTTCAAAACGTTATCTCTGAGAATAAAGAAACGTTCACACCTTTCAGCAGACTTACGTCTTGATTTGTACATGTTTTCTCAAAATGTTGTTTTAAAAGCCATCTAATGCTGTTGTGGGCTCTCTGATCAAAGCTTATTTTCAAAGTACTTTCCTACATGCTTTCTTAACATCTATGCAGCAACATAAATTGAATACATTTTTATTCAGCTTTTATTCACATTAAAATACTAGAGTCCTCCCAAAGCTATTTATTGCTCAGTTCTCTCCTTTACATTATAAAAGGATGATGACAGCTCTATGTTTAAAAGACCAAACCCACTCCAGCGTCATTAACGCGTCATTACGCCAAACCCTAACATTCACAGGCTCGCTCTTCACAACTCACTTCGCGGTCAATCAGGCAGCGGCGCACACGTATGCTCTCAGTCACATTTTTAGAGACATTTTATATTAAAAAGATATCATTTTAATATAAACTTTATATCACTTCATATCCTTTTTACATATCAAACTACAAAAAGTACAAAAACACTTTATATAAAAAAATAATACATTAGCACATTATCATAGTCTGTAGGTGCTTATCCATTCCTGTTTTTTTTTAGCATTCCGGGTCTTGTATTCAGAGTTTTATGATGGGAAAGTGGAACTACAAGTCCCAGAATGCCAAGAAAAAAACAGGACTGGATAAGCACCTACAGATTGGAATGGGTCATGTTGGCAACTATGCATTATCGAAAAACACCCTAATTCTACTCATCCTTAATGATAATCAGTGCACTAGTAATTTGTACTCCCTAAAACAGGCAAACAAACCAAAGGAATGAAAGGGAGCACAAATACTCCTAGCAAAAATATAGGAAATGTCAGACCCTTTGGAGACTGTCCTCTGCGATGTAACTAAGGCATGGTATCAAAGCAGGACAGACACAAGTGATCACAGTTCAAGGGTGTTTAGTAAACTGTAAAATGGGCGAGATAAATGCCTCTCATGATTTCTCCATAGATTTGTCCCCATTGATGGAAAAGGGAGCCGATTGCATAGTCTTTCTTCAAGGGAAAATGACTTAGAATTGTTCCTGAGAGAGGTGTAACTAATCGCCTCTTGTCCTAATACCCTTGGTAAGGTATGGGGCTTCATAGGTGGTTTCCTTTTGTAGGCATGGGCTCCCCAACATGTATCAAGTGCATAAAATCCCACTACTGACACCCCATGTAAGGAAGGCATGGTATCAAAGCTAGACGGACACCAAGTGATCACAGTTCAAGGGTGTTTGTTGAACTGTAAATGGGTAAGATAAATGCCTAATCTAAACCTAAATCTAAGATGGGCGCAAGCTAAAACCATCAAATAATACTAATAATGTCCAAGTGGAGTCTAGTCAAATAAAAAGGGCCTATACTAAGAAACCTATTGCTAATCCTTACCACTATGTTACAAAATAATGTGGGCGAGTGTTCATAAGAAAAGAAAGAAGTGTTCACAAAATGATAAGTCAGGATGTTATGGCCAGGGTCTCCTTGCCCCATATTTTTAGCATGGAGCAAGGCGGGACTCTGAAGCACAGCACTCCTGGGCTTCTCGGGTACAAGCGTACAGTTCGTTTTCTCTATATCTGGGCTTTATGTGCCCAAGACTCTTCTCATGCAAAGTCTCTTGCTTCAGATGGCCTGATATGCCAAAACAACAAAACAAACGTTCCTTCTGCTAGTATTCACGTCGGGTTATTACTGTTCACCCTAGGATCCCCCTCAGCCGGGCCCTGATTCTTTTCACAACAATAGCCTTCCTCAGTCAGGTTTAGACCAACCATGAGTGGTCAGGTTCACTCCTCGGTCAGGTTCACTCTTGCCGTTACAATGTTCACAGGGAGTATTACTGTTCAGTTTACTTCGCAGGCATCCCTCAGTCAGGTTCACCTTTGCCACAGTAACACCATGCCATAATCTAGTCAGCAAGCGGGGTTCCTTTCCCCTAAATTCACTCAGCATCCCTCCACCGGGTTCACATGTTCCATAGTTCGCAGTTCAACAAAATGTCATTCTAGACCCCTTAGGCACTTCCCTCTACCTAAACGGGATCTCAGCCCCCAGTCAGGCTTTCTCTTTAAGCCCCAGTCAGGCTTTCACTAAAGCCCCCAGTCAGGCTTCGAACAGTTCAGACACCACAATGTTCTGGGGTGTGTTAGGGTTCACCTCAATTTGCAGGCATCCCTCAGTCGGGTTCACATTTGCCTCCCTAATGTGTCAAAGACTTTTGACTGTACAAAGGGTTTGGTTTGACCCTCGAATGACTACTCTGATGCCTCACGTCGGCCTCCCCTAAGGCCTTTTGGTACTTGTTGTTTCTCCTGGTTCGGGAGATGGGCACCAGCCAAAGACCTTAGAATGTGCGCCGATGGGGCGCCGGCCCACTCGATCTCTGGTGCCAGTTTCTCTCACAGAAGTTCACAGGGGTCTCACTCTGCCTGGGCTCGGACCCTTCTCACAAAGATCATAGAGTTCCCCCTCTGTCAGGCTCAGACACTTCTCACAAAGTTCACAAGGGTCTCCCTCTGCTGGGCTCAGACCCTTCTCACAAAGTTCACAATCTAAAAAAGTATGTTTTTGGACTCCCAGTGCCTAAATGCACTTGTAAGAATTGTGCTCCCACTTCATAGCTCCCCAAAATGGCTTTCCATGTCTTGGGATCTGCAGGAGCCACAAGGGGGATTTTTCAATGAGGTCAGGGTCTTACTTCCTGTCCCTCATGGACCTGGGTTTGCCTTTCTGGCCCCAGGGGAGGAGTCCTGCTGTAGGTACCTCCAGGCAACCCCAGCTGTCCCTGGTCTTGCCTTCTCGAAGTACAGCTCCCTCCTCCAAACTGCAGTCTCCTCTCAAATAGCAGGGCCAGTGTTTGGGCGTATTTCTCCTCCTGCAGGTCTTCCAGGGCTTCTGTAGCTCACTAGGACACTCTTCTTCCCTCTGGCACCTTTCAGCATCCCAGACTCGTTTCAAGTGTGCTTTCCTACTCTGCCTTTTATGCTGCCTGGGAGAGTCAAGTGGAGTCAGGTGCGAGTAATTAAAGAGGGAGGCCTGACTTAGCCTGGCCTCATTCATGGGAGAGTCTGCTGTAGAAAGGGGATAGTCTGTTTTCTGTGTCTGTGGATTGCTGTTGGTGATCTTCATCCTCCCAATCACTCTATTCCTCATCTCAGTGACTTTAGAAAAGAACAGAGGGGAGAAATTATGGGGATTGTAGTTTTCACTAGTTAAGTTTAGGAAAATCCAGAAAATGACCGTCGCGAAAGGGGGATAGTGCTGTTGTTGCTCACAGTGAGTTGTCTGTACAAACGTGTCCTTGTCCGGAAGGGGTGAGGGTTTGTTTTCCTAAATATTCTACCGTGCAGGATGGGGAAAAGGTGTCACAAGGAAGCGGATACTGCGTCTCACACTGGGTTCCCCTACTCAGGTGATCCTCCTTTCGCTCATCAACCCCACAGGGTTGGGATCTGAGAGCACCAGCCCTTCCCTGGCCACCAGAATAAGGAATTCTTAGGGTCTACTTAGGAGAACACCCTTAGGTTTCTCACAGCGCCCAGCAACAAAGAGCTCTGTGAATATTTTTGGATCAATGGTGCCAGCAGAGAAAGGTCAGAGGAATACTGCATCTATGTGTCTTGCCTGATCCCTCCCATCCCGCTCCCCCAAGCGCCAAATCCATTTTACGTTCTGTCATCTATTTGTGGTTTTCACCAATTCCAGGGCTGCACAAAATGGGATTTTTCCTCGTTTATGGGCCGTACCCCAATTTCCCCCTCCTTCTCTGTTGGACATGTAGCCCCATTCATTAACCCCTCTGTCCCCCTCAGTAGCGTAGGCAGCTTTTGGTGCCAGGTGGGATGGATAATAGGGCACCAGCGGGAGGTTGGGCAGCGCACTGGGCACCAAGTGAGTGTGAGGAGGCAAATAGCCTCCCTCACCACTCCCTGGCTCCAATACTGGCCCCCCTCCCTTTCGCACCTTGCCTCTTCCAATGTGGGTGAGTTCCCCTCTATGGCTGCCATCTGCCACCGCCCTCTCCATTTTATGCTCATTACTTCCTTACCAAGCGCCCAATGCCCCTGTCGTCACCTTGTCTGGTTTTCGTCACTGTACGCCTCAGCCTGCATGTAGTGAAGGAAGACGCACCTACTCTTCCACAAACTCATTTGCTGCACCCTCATTTCCACCATAATAATTGTGGAACGACCTCGGCCAGCACCGTATAGAACCCTTACTCTTTGCACTCACTCAACATTCCCACAACCAGTGAATTGCCAGGTGGATTTTTGTCCAATGAGGGTAAGAAACTGATATTAGAACTGCTTGTTATGAAGCATTACTTAAAGGTAATCATGCATATTTTAAAAAGTATGTATTAATAAACTATAATTCACAATAGATCTATTCTAGAGTTAAAATATATGTGTAAACACATAAATAATAGCCACATTGAGCATGGGAATTTTCAGTTTTCCATCCCTCAAAATCACTATACTCCCAAATTCAATACATTTGGAATTAAACACGAGTGTGGGATCCCCTCTAGTGAGAATGAACATGGGTCAGATACCCTGTTCTATGGAATTTCTTCCACTCGAGAGGGTCTACAACCATGTTTGAGCTCACTGCACCCTTCACAGAGAAGAAACATCCATTTGCATATCAGTCTGGTCCCACCCACCTGAGCAGTCCAGCCCCAAAATGCTAGTCAATTCTCCTCTGAACAAGAGTACCATCACCAACCACAGCTGAGGCTGAGCCTCTCTAAGACCCCCTGCTCAATCTGCTAAAGGAGCCACAGGTTTGCCTCAGTGATGAGGCCCAACAAGGCTGAAACACGTGTGTGGGGTGGGGTTGATGTTGGTACTCTTGTTCAGAGGAGACTTGCCTAACATTTTGGTGCTGGACTGCCCAGGTGGTTGGGACCAGACTGATATGCAAAAATATATTTCTCCTCTGTGAAGGATGCAGTGAGCTAAAACGTGGTTGTAGGTCCTCGTGAGTGGGAACCTACTCGGAGAACAGGTTATTTGGCCATGTTCATTCTCACTAGAAGGGGCTCCCAGACCTTTGTATATATCAATACATTGGAAGTTGCACACTCTCACTTCAAAATCTTATCAAAAGCCTTGATTTTATTGCATCAGAAGCAGCTGCTTTGCAAGGACCGGGCTGAAAAAGACTAAACACTGCAAACAGCAGAACAAGCGAGGGCAAACAACAATGCCAGAAGTCCCCGTGCTCAGTCTCTGTTTCAAATTAAGTCTGAGGATTGAGTACTTGACGGCTCTAGCACAAATTAGGCAGGTGTCACAGATGGCTTAAAGAAAACTAAGAGTCTCAGAGATGGTTCAGGGGATTCAATTAAAAGATTATTCAGGGGCATATGGTCATCCCTCTCTCTAAAGCTAGAAAGCACCAATCGAGGCATTCCTACTCCCCAGTTTGGTATATAGACGGTTGTAAGAAAACTGAAGGTGTGTCCCTAGCTAGTCCCCGTCAATCTGTCATCCAGGAGGCCAGGAAACGGCCATCACTATTGGATCCAGTTCCTGGGATGTGGACCAGTGAGGGAAGATCACCTGGATGGGGGGTACTCGGAGAGTGGAAGTGGGACACCGATGGGTAAGACGTGGTATCCCCGTTATTTCAACTCCTTTTCCCCATCCTACCACGTAGGACATTCAGAACCACTGCCCCCCACCCCTTTTCTGACAAACACTTTTGCACGACACACCAGAGAACAGACTAACACCAGAGCCGTTTACCTGACATGTCCCAATACAAGAGTCAGGCAAAGTCAGGCAATTGGTCAGAATCACACACACACTTGATGGCCCTTTCCCTTCCCCACAGGGATAAAAGGTGAGCAAGTGAGCACAGTACGAGCAAGGCAGACCGTACAACAATACAGCTATACAGGTCCGGCAGTTCAAGAGGAGGAAAAAGGCAGTGAATATCGAGAAGCTGACAAGGAGAGACATGACCTTGCCCATTGCGACGCAGACCTGTGAGTTCTCCAGAGAGGGAATCGTAAGGCAGAGGACAATATCCCAAGTGTGCTGCAACAGTTATCAACGATACATGGAGCGTCTCCAGCCTTGACTCCAGTTACGAGGAAAGCCAAGCGGTTCATCACAGCCGGTCAGTCGAGGGGAGAGCCAACAAGAGCCGGGCTGTGGTGAATGAAAGACACAAAATGGCAAATTGAACCAAGTTCAAAGAACTGTAAAAGTGTGAAGGGGAAACCAGCTGCAGAGGAAACCAGCACCATGTGGGTGCTAACTTGACTCTGGTCAATCCCGGTCTGAGTGAAACTACAGAAACCAGAAGGCTGTAGGAGAACCGCCAATTTAGGTCAAAGTGGTCATACAGGAGGTCAAGGAAAATTCCCATACAGTCGAAAGCCTTTGACCTAAGAACTGTGAGAAAGCAAGGGAAGTGAATCCCGCAAACATTTGTGAATGTGAAGTTGGCAAGAGTGAACCCGACCGAGGGATGCTGATGAGAAGGGGGACCATCTGAAGTCCCAAGAAACAGTGTGTTGACAAGAGTGAACACGACCGAGGGATATCCACTTTAACTGTTTAAAAGACATTGAGATTTGTGAAAGAAGGAAAAGCCATAGTAAACCCGGTGGAGGAAGGCTGAAAACAAAGAGGTGTCTAAGCCCGAAAGAGGGGGACCCAGGGGTGAATCCATCACCCGAGAAAAGCCATATTGAACCCGGTGGAGGGAGGCTGAAAGTAGACAAGGGGTCTGCACCCAGAAGAGGGGTCCCAAGGATGAAGACATCACCTCAGAAATACATAAAACAGAACTTTGTGTTTGTTAGTTTGTTTTTCGTATGGTAAACCGATCAGGCCCTCGAGACCAGGAAAGAGGGAGATCCAAGGGGTGAAAAGCAATCACCCAACACCACAAAGAACACAGGTTAGTGCCTGGAAGAGATGGACCCAGGGGTGAAGAGCCTTCACTCTAAATAAAACCAGGAAATTTACTTTTATTTTGTTAAAGAAACTTTTGTTTTGCTGCTTGAACATGTGAGGCCCTCAAAGGCAAAAGACATTCAAGGGAAATGAGACTTGACGATCGAGGCTCCTGATAAACTGGAAGAGAACTGTTGTTTCATGCTGGAGAACCTCAAGTGTGTGCTGTGCTCCAAGGTCCCACCTTACCCCATGCTCAAAACATGGGGCAGGAAGAACCAAGCTACCGCATCCTGACATAATATTTAAGAACACTTCTTTCTTTTCTTGAAAACCATCAAACATAATTTTTGTAGTAGTTGCAAGGTTTGGCAATAGGTTTCTTAGTATAGGCCCTTTTCATTTCACACAACGCCACTATGACGGCCTTATTTTCATTTGATGGTCAACGCTTGCACACCTCTTAGATTTAGGTTTAGATTAGGCATTTTTCCAACCTGCATACATTTTAATAAACACCCTTGAACTGTGATCACTTGTGTCTGTCTTTACTGTTGCCACCCTGAGTTCCTTACACGATATTGATCGCTACTCTCTAAATTCTTGCTTATGCTAAAGGTGAAGACCTCATGGCCAGTTGCCTTATCTGTCTAACCTCCTCCCTCAGGGACTTTCCATTCTGACCTTTCACTATACACTGGTTAATTGACTAAAAAGAGATAATGGCCTCCACATTCTACTCCTGCTGGTCTCTTGTTTAGCCACCCTGCCCCCTCCTCTGCACTCACTGAACAACCCACAACTTCCTGCTCCCCGGGGATTCTTTGAACCCCCTCCCTATCCTCTGGTTGGTCTGATGTCCCTGGCAAATATGGCTGTGTCTTACTCAAAAATATATACTAAAGGAGGAACCCTTTCAAAAAACTACTCCCAAGGGTAGTGATATCTTTACCTTCAAAGTAAAGGGTTTAAAGAGACACAATATAGAGATACAAGGTAGAGAAAACATTCAGCAGCACCACACTCATAGGATTTATATCACAGCATATGAATATTAATAATCATTAAAAAACATCATAAAACACAATTAAAGACTAAAACATAGTTAAGAATAAAGTCAAAGTGACACCAAGCAAAATGCACACAATTAAATTGTAACAGTTAATTCCTAGTTTCTTAATAAACTAGGGAAAACCCCCCATTTGGACATTGATGTAGCATATGAAGGAGACAATTTGGTCAATGAAGACCCAAAAACACAAACAAGCAAAGCTAGTTACTGGTATTCTGCCTCAACATGTTTCTGTTCATATATTTTCATTTAGAACTTTCTTCAGGAGGATATTTTAATCCGTCACTTTCTCTTTTCACTTCATAATTACACATCAAAATGTTTCAAATGTGCTTGAAACGTGTGGGTGCTGCTAGCATGGAGGTGGTGATAGTACAGGAAGGAACTGGAATAAATTTCGTCTTCAAACAGCCATAACACCCCTCAAGGGTTCAATTATCTCTCAACTGTGATCTGGGAGTTCTGCAGCGCTATTAAATGGATAGCGAAATATCAGATCGCATCATCAACCACTCTAATTGGATATAGTGAAGCTTCTGCACTCGGTCCACAAAACAAAGGTCCTGAAAAACGCAAACGTCAGCCCTCTTAAATGGCACTTCTTATGGACGCGTCCGGCGGAACACAAAGCTCTCGTTGCTGTGCAAGATCCTTGTCTTCCGCGATGGCAATGCCTTACTCTCCTAGGAGTCCTTAAGGTAAGGTGAATATAATAACTTTGGTTGCAGAGAGCCTTTCGATAAACAGCTCTCCAAAAATAAATTCCTTTTGGAATTAAATACTAAGACTCTCTACTTGAAATAACAGAGCATATACTTTGGTTGTTGGTGTTTTACTATAACAGCTGTGCCCAGATGCAGGTTGCCTGCCTGGTTCCCGGAGATATGCGCTTTATAAATAATTAAATCAAATCATATACAAGACTCAATTAATGTACGCACTGAGGCTGCATTCAAATGCTGCAAATCATCCCAATTTTTAATGGGTAACACTATTTTAAAGAAAATTCTTTAGAACTACGGAATTAGAGAACGAATCAGATGCTCCCAAACACCTCTTAAAATAATGCTGGAGGGATTCACCTTGTCATTGTTAATGTTTTCAGGGAAAGGCAATAGATAAAAACATGTGGGAATGTAATTATCTCCCATTGTAAAAGTCACACACATGATAGCATACACCTCCTGGGGTAGTGCATAAAGTGTCATTAATTCGGTATATATGTACTATTTACCCCATGGAGTAATTTCTATGTATCCTATGTGGTAGTAATCCAATGCAATACAGGCTCAAAATGAGGTGGTACTTAAAAAACAAGTAGGAGGTGATTAAAAATACCATTATCTCCAAATTCACAAAGAGATATGTACCAAGGGTATCAGAGGGATAGTGACGAACTGTTCTTTGCATCTATTACTATTATTAATTTATTTGTTTCGGTTCATAAAAACACTTTTACAAATGTTTAACATAATCATATAGACAAAATTATATAATTCATTAAATACATTTCGTCTAATATATTTAATTAATATAGTTATACAGATTTTAAGAAAAAGAGAAAGATACACTAAATCTCTAATACATTAAATCAAATTAGACTAAACTTATCACCATTCTCTATTCTAACCCAATTCACGGTAGACAACATCGCCAATCACAAGTAAATGCCTATCTCGGGAGGATAGCTCAGGGGCAACGTGCTCGCCTTGGAAGCAAGACGTTGTGGAGCAACACACGTTCGATCCCCGGGTAGGCGCTTAGAAATGTCTGTGTATTAAGCGCGTTATAAACAACCAATTACAATCTGACACCATACTGTATACAAGGCTATATGGACGGATTTAGAGTCCGTATTCAGACAGTATTTCCAGAATTCGTTTTAATAGTCATGCCGACTCATGAACTGGCCCAATATGCACACGTATCTTGTACACATAGTCTCATAATGGGCCGGTCCATGTGTTGGTGTTTCCAACATCTCCAGATCTTTGCAGATACAGCAGGTTCTGAGTTCCATTGACATTTGAACGTATGCACCTTAAAAAAACCAAAAAAGGTAGTTTGTTTACTCGTAGGCGCAACATAAAGTCACGATAAACAGCCGATTGGGGCACTTGGTTTATTTATTTATCTATTAATGTATTTCTAAAGCGCCAAAAGCCCGCAGGCCAGGTAATATTGAGGCTGAAGGCATCGGTGGAAAGCACAATTTATCAGCTATACAGCTATATTCGCCGTAGTCAATATGGTGCTCTTAGATTGCCAGTTTTGGTAAGCTTTTATTGAAGTGTTAAAGCCTGCATCCGAGGGTAAGGAGGGCAAAGGTCACCTAGCATGCAATAGAGCCTGATGGTAAGGGCTCTAATGATGTTAGAGCTGGTGCAAGGGGAAAGGGGCAGCCTAACCTGGAGCCTA